>NC_041383.1:72315833-72343647 GCF_002162155.2 Triticum dicoccoides
AAACCATGAGGGGAGGGGAGGGGAAGGGAGGGGAGGAGGGAGGAGGGAGGAGGGAGGAGGAGGTCGCCGGAGAGGAGGAGGAGGTCACCGGAGAGGAGAAGTATGGTGGAGGAGAGAAGGGAAGATGAAATGAAGAGAGGAGGAGAGGACCAGCCATATATACGGCATACTAATGGCGCACCGCGGGCAGGTGCGCCATTAGTAATTTTTTTTTATTTTTTTGATTTATTTTGAATTTTGAAGGCGGGAAGATACTAATGGCGCACCACGGGCAGGTGCGCCATTAGTAATTTTTTTTATTTTTTTGATTTATTTTGAATTTTGAAGGCGGGAAGATACTAATGGCGCACCATGGTCAGGTGCGCCATTAGTAATTTTTTTTATTTTTTTGACTTATTTTGAATTTTGAAGGAGGGAAGATACTAATGGCGCACCATGGGCAGGTGCGCCATTAGTAAGTGTGAATTTTTTTGATTTTTTTGCCTCTCTAGATCTTAAAAGCCCCGTATCTTTTTTTCTGTTAGGTTTTTGAGGATTTTGGAAATGTTTAACGGGGTTTCCCCCGGTTAAATTTGGATGTAACTTTTCGAGTAGATGATTTTTCATATAAAAAACTTTTTCATCCGAGTTAGTATGCAAAAGTTATGCCCATTTTTACAAATTCTCGCGAGATTTTGCAAATGAAGTCAAAATTCATATTTGCAAGTTTTCCCAACAACTAGGTCACATATCACATGGGAAACTTATTTTCTTTTATTTTTTTGACATTTTTATCATTTTGTTTTATTTTTTTTAAAACTGAAAAGGCGATCCACAGGGGGGGTGCATTCGGTGGAAGTGGTGGCCAAGGTTACTAATGGCGCACCGTGGCATGGTGCGCCATTACTAGTTTAACTAGTAATGGCGCACCACACCCACGGTGCGCCATTAGTATGTTTGGACAGGCGCACTAGTTCAAAAAAAAAATTTGGTACTAATGGCGCACCGTAGGCAGGGTGCGCCATTAGTAGTTTCAACACTAATGGCGCATCAGAAGGTGGTGCGCCATTAGTGTCATTTCCATCTATAGCCCTTTTCCTAGTAGTGGCTCCTCCTCCGTCCCGCAGCCGCCTCGCTCCCTCCCACGCACCCGCCTCCCTTCCTCTTCCTCCCGCCCCTAGCGCCGCCACCGCTGCCTCATTCCCTGCCGTCGTCCTCCTCCTCTCCTCACGTCCTCCTCCTCCCATCCCTCCGATCTGGCGCCGCCAAAACCCTAACGCCCCGCCCCGGCCCCGGTTCCCACGGGAGGGAAGGAGGAAGGTGAGGCAAAGACGGCGGCATATGGCACGCGGCGCGGGCGGCGTGGCCCAGGGGGTCGGCGCGGGCGACGTGGCCCAGGGGAGTCGGCGCGGGTGGCTTGGCCCAGGGGGGTCGCCGCGGGCGGCGTGGCCTAGGAGGGTCGACGCGGCCGCGGCTTCTCATCGTCTCCGTCGTCGCCTCGGTGCTGCTCCTCATCGTCTCCGCCGTCGCCTCGGCGCTGCTCCTAATCGTCTCCGCCGTCGCCTCGGCGCTGCTCCTCCTCGCCTTCCACCTCTGGTTCCGGATCTGACGCCGCACGCCGTCTGCCATTTGCTCGGTTGCCACCATTGGAAAGGTGTGTTCTTCCTTCCTTTTTTTGGTCTTTCATTCTCCTTGCTGTTGTGCACATATACGTGGCTCATGCCTGGTTGTTATTTTCGGCTGCACATTGTGGTGGTTAGGGTTTCATGCCAGGGTCGTTTCTTGGTACGTGGATGTTGTTCCTCGGATGTGGAAAAAGAATGGAGCAGGAGGAAAAGAGGAAGTAAAAGCTCTGCCACCTCCATGCCCGTGTGCTGCTTCCTGCTTACCTGAAGTATGTATGAGTCAAGTTCCTGATCCTACAAGCCATGCGGCAAGTAGCAGCTTGATGCTGTTGTTTTTGGTAAAAAAATCCCCTATTGTTTCACTGCTGGCCTATGTTGAAGTTTGTTATAGCTTGTTGTTGATTTGATCCATGTGCTGAAAGCAATTGAACTTAATTTTTCATATGTAGATGCAATCTTTCTTTTCTTGTATGGGAAAGAGCAGAGCAGTAGCTAGAACTGACATATCTATCTCATGAGGTGTGCTTGTGGTTGATGTACTGTGCTAATTATGAAATATATAGCTCTTTTGATAGATGCATGTTCACTTCCTTTTTGTTTCTTTTGATTTGTTTGGCAACTCTTGGGCTGAAGTGGTATGTGAAATGTTGCAATAATGCCGAATAATGTAAACAAAGTGTAAGAATGTTTTTCCAAGACCAGTAGGCATTCCCATATAAAATATTAATTCCCATATGATGTCAGTTTTACATTTCGTTTCCAACTGTCAAAAGATGAATAATATCCTTAGAAATAAGACATCAGAGCTTTGTATGTGTTATTCAATGAGATACAACTGCTAAACAATTGCTATGCAGGCAACATCTGTTTATTTTACATGCTGATTTTCTTAACTGCATTAACTTCCAAAATATTTATTTTGTTGAGCAGGAAATATCGGTCTACTGTTGGATAAGAAGTTCTCTTTGTAAAAAGGATTTTTTATGTTACGTACTTTCCTTCTAGACCACCAATTATTTTGTCAATAAGTTCATATAATTTATCGTTTGAGTTCCACCCATTGCATTTTTCTGCTATGTTTGTTTTTTCACCCAAATCTCACAGTTTGTGGATCTGGTTTTTGTTGCAGTTATGCGCCGGTTGGACGGCGTTCAGGCGCAACCCCGGCACCCACTGAGTACTGCCTCTGCTACAACCTCCCTCGGTGAGCTCCATCTTCCTCCCGCTCCTCTACTTCGGCTACTGTATGGGGCATGGCCGTGGCTATGTTATGTGGTGCTCGTCTGGTTGATGCTCTATGCTCTACTCATGCATCAGTTCCTACCTGCTTCTGCTACTGTATGGGGCATGGCCGTGGCTATGTTATGTGGTGCTCGTATGGTTGATGCTCTATGCCCTACTCATGCATCAGTTCCTACTTGAGCTCTGTAGTTGTGGATCCATGCTATTCTAGGGTTTGCATGTTGTTGTTCATGTTTACTTGCTATCATAGGAGCTCATGTAATGCTCTGGTTTACATGTGGATGCCCTGGTCCTATAGCTATGCTCCTGGATTTGATTTCGGATGCGTTTTGGGCCGTTGGATCTTGCCTGCCCGCTAGATCAAAAAGAGACACTTAGCTGGCACAGGGCTATGATGATCGGTTATGGCTGATATAAGCATGCTCTGTAGCAATCGAGGCGCTTGTGGGTATTAAGTTTGATCTCCCCTTGTTTCTTTAAGCCATTTTGATCATGTGCTTATTTTAGTGGCTCTGCCCTTGGATGGTCATTTCTGATGAGTGATAACCAGGGCAGTTTCACCCTTGTGAGAACACATTGATCTGCCGATGGAGACACTAGGGGAAGGGTCATGATCGAGCAAAGGCGAATCTGAGCCCATTCAAATGCAGTTCTGGTCTCAAGCACAGTGTGCTATGCTGTTGCCGTTCTGTGTTTGTACTTAGCGCCTCTTTGGTTTGTAGGAATTTAAGAACACATCCAGAAATAAGAACCGCAGTAGGTTCCTGGCTCTCTCAGAGTTTAGCAAGTCTCGGCCGTCCGATTGAACTGCTTGATGCGTTTCGAGCCGTAGTATCTCACGGTGGGACGAGTTGGGCCGTTGGATGGAAGCCGTTGCACTGTAGCAATGAATCGTTACCGTGATATGTACGGCCAGTCGGCGCGCTCCAGCGGTCAAATATGTCGTGCCACCGCCGATAATTATCGTGCCCTGCCGAGGGCATTTTCATCTTTTCAGCTTTTACCCTTGTGTGTGCTGGCTCCTGGTTAGTCTGTGCGTCGATAAGGTGAAGGGGGCCATTCTTTCTAGGGCGATGATGATTAACCGTGATTGAAATAAGTGTGCATTTGAACAATCGAGGCACCTGTGAGTATCGAGTTGGATCCTCCCTCTTGTCTCTTGAATCCTTTCTGATCAGGTGATACTTATTGTTCTGTCCTTGGATGGCCACTCTTGTTGAGAGGTAACCAGGGCAGCTCCATTGTATAAACAGATTGATCTGGTGATAAGAGATGACGGGAGTAGGTTATATGATCGAGGAAAGGTGAATCTGAGCCCACCATGCAATGGACCCTTTATTTGTATTTAAAGGTGTCGCTTATTTATGCTCCACTGTTTATAGCCGTCTTGTGTACAGATTTCTTCTCTTTCCTATCTTTATTGCATATAATTTGTTCTTGATATTTATTGTTTGTTGTTGGTCCTTGATTTAATCTGGTTAAAAATAGGTTGAACTTTATTATGCTAGATAGACTCGCTCCCAGTATTTATAGTTGTCTAATGTAATGATTTCACTGTTGTACTGTTAGCATCTTGATGTGATAATTTGGTTACTTAGTTTGTTTTTGGTTCAATTGGTCCCTTAGTTACTTCCTCGGTCCACATGGCCGCGACCGAATAGATTTTCTGTATTTTAGTATATTTTGCTCAAATCCCATGCACCATTTATTCCTTTTCTGTACATTTTTAAAATTCTGAGCTTCATGAAAGTGGAACATTTCTGTTCTCTTGTTGGTTATAAAGATAGCAGTTCGCAGGTTGTTTTTATTTTTACTATAATTTTGTAATTGCTTTTCCATGTATCTTTTAAGCATTGAAGGGCACAACTAATTATATTGTTTTTGTTTGGCTGGCAGTCCATATGCTGGTCCTTTTAGTGCAGATGGCAATTCATAAGGTGCTGGTGCATCTTGTGCAGCGAAGCTTTAGTACCAAAGCATTTGAGTAAATCAAATTAATAATCTCTTTTCTGGGTTCTGGAATGATATTTGGAACAATTTAATACTCTCCATGAGATTTTTAGTTCATATCCTGGATAGTAGAAAACATAGCTTTATCGTTTGTCTCTAAGATTATTTTCATGTCCATGTGCTTTATCGTTTAATGCCTGGCTCATGTAACCTTTCCAAGGAAAAAATGTGTTATTAATTTTTGTAGGGTGGGACGATGCTTCATGTCCTTTGTATAGTTAAATCTAAATGCATGTATTATAAATCTATGTTGAACTTGATGTTGCCTTATAATCTTATGCATTCTATCACAAATGAATGTTTCTTCTTCACTTTATTTTGTTATCATGTTTGAATTCATATGCTATACGTAGATTCCTACTAACTTAGTACTACTTGCTTCAGAAAAATGTCGCACCCTCGTGCCACAAGGCTGCTGATCTCCTTGCTTCGAGGTCAAGGAAGGAAACCATGTCATCATTGGCCAGTGCAGGTATTGCTCTTTAGCTGATATATTGCTTAGTTTCTTCATGGTTACAAAAATTTCTTGGGAACGTGAGGCTTAAAAGTTTCAACCCCGTTCAAGTGCTCCAAAGCGTCGCGCGTCTTCTATTTTCTTTCAAATAAGTGAGCAATTGAAGCAACCATTAATTGTTTTGTTTTTTACCCATACTTACCTTTTATGGGAAATAGTTTGTGAATTCCCCATTGGGGTGAGTACTTGATGTATGTGTTGTATAGCCTATATTGACGTGGTCATAACGAAGCAATCATAAATATATTTTTTCCTTGTGCAGAAAATACTCTTATGTGGCAACCATATGTTTACTAACATATAGTGGGGTTTTGGAAACTGGTAGTTACTTTTGATGTCTTGACAACAAATTATTCTGATTCTAGGAACTGTTTGATTACCAGTCCACATGTTTGTTTAGATTGATGAACCGGGGAATCGGATTTTCATGCGATGTTGTATGTTTGTCAGTTGCTATGTAATTTTAAGAAAGATCCTCAATTCTAAGTGCACTAGAGCTTATAATAGATTTTTGCGAGGATAGATATAGATAGTTTCTTGTGGCCTCCCTGTTGGATTGCATCTATGTTCTAAAATCTTATCCAGACCTAAGCAAAACGTGAAATTTTTGGGAGGGGCGCACCTTGCTGCTCACGCCGCTGCTAGAGGTTCACCTTTCTCTGCTCCTCCCATTTTTCTTGACTTGCAGGTTGCCGCCGGAACCAGATGGGGTCTCCAGCCAGCCTGCCATGTGGCTTGCAGTCCTGATTGTTGGCAGTTATCCTTACATATGTATAAGGGTTTTAGTACTTTGTTAGTATGACAAAGTGAAGACAGAACTGATGTATTGAATTACTAATGGAGTGGTTTTGATGAGAACTGAAACCTTTTGCTTTCAAGGTTGGACATTGATATTTAATAGAGAAATTCAGTTCATATGGAGCAAAGCAAAGGCATGTAATACCTTGCATTGACAGTGATTATTTTCCCATTGTGGTACTTCAAATCTGATGAAGAATTTATTTCATGACTGAGACATGGGATTTGGAGAATCTCAGTTATGGCATGTTAATTAATCACCTTTATTTTGTCATGGGACTGAATGTTCTGATATGATACTATATGTTTTGTTTATCTGCTATAAATAATGAAATGGCCTATATGTAAAAAAAACTATTTTAATTATATTATGTTGTCGATGATGTATGGTTTTAGAATTTGTAGACTAACATTCAGGCTCTTGCTATCTCATGAACGCGCTAAACTCGATTCTGCCTTATGATAATCTCATGGTGATGTTGCACTACATAATGTTTTCCTTCTATCATATGTGAATGTTTCTTCTTTCTTTTATTTTGTTATAATGTGTTTGAATAAATAAGCTAAACCTAGATTATTTCTAACTTGAGCATTACCTACATGACCGCAACATAGGGACCGGCATCCTCGCGCCAAGGCGCGTTACCGATCTAGTTACAAAAAAGAAGACCCCAAACAAGAAAGGAGAAACTAGGTTGACGGACGCGTCGACCGTGGTCATCACCTATTTATTTATAATAATTTTTTTTACTTATTTAAATAGATCACCTTGTTACAAATATGATATGTTATATTTTTCATTGGTACAAACTTTACTATACAGTTTAGTCTAATAGCTACAGAATAAAAATAGAAACACTATAGCTACACTAGTCTCTATTGCTATGCTAGCACAGACATGTCTTCGGCCCTGACAGTAGCGCTGAACTAGAACTCTATTTTTGTGAGAAAACATCTTAATTATTATTAAAATTTTGTTTGGCCATCTTCTGTATGCAAATCATATAAAAATATTAAAATAACTAGAATAATCCATTCCATTTAAATGTATTGTTGTAGGTTATTTCTAACTTGTTTTGTCAATTTTAGTATCTTTAAATATGTAGGTAGAGGCTTTTACTTTGTAAGAGTATAGAAAATACCCGAATAGAGATTTTTTGGGTAGAATTATCTAGCTTGCTAGTAACCACCATGAAATTAGAATGTGTGAGGTATCAACAAATGGTTAATCCTTGATTTATGTTCTTGCCCTCGCTTGCCGGCATGGCTGGTTTATTCATTCTTATGATGTATTTCGTTTTTGTTGTCCACCAGTTAAGGGAGGGCGGAGAGCGGTGTGGTGGCCGCCACAGCTGGAGAAGCAAATGGGATGAGGTGGATGTCAGTGTGATCAGTGAGGGAAGGGAGAGGAGTGCCAAGCGAGCCTACTTAACTAGATCCTTTTATTCGCAAAAGACATGTATCTATTATAAAAGCTCATTGAAAGTATGAAGCACCCCAAATGTATGAAGCTCATTGAAAGCTCACTGAAAGTATGAAGCACCACAACTGGACCACCGAACGACCACTACCACCATCAGAACGAGCCGCCGATGTGCCGCTCTCGCCACTCACATACCGGAGCAGCCACAAGCCGGTGACGCGCCGCTATCACCCCTCACTTATCAGAGCCGCCAGAACGAGCCAATGTCGCACCACTGTCGCCCCTCACTTATACCAAAAAAGGCATTTGTCCCGTTTTATATATAATGCAACGACCAAAGATATAAGCACCTGCAAACAACACATCACCATCACACACAACACACACCCAAGGCAAGATACAAGGGTGCCGATGCACCGCAACACCACCCAGTCGACCACCGGGCACACTACATATGAACCAAAATAAACCGTTTGGAGCTGACGGAGACCTTCAGTGAGCTAGCCACCGCGAAGAGGGGAAACCGGACAACGACGGATTTTATAACTTCAAGAGGGTGCCTCCAAGAAAGGCACGCCACCGGAGTGCCACCACTGCCCAACCTTGTAGATCAAGTTTTCACTCAGAGCAGCACAAAAGGGAGGGAGCAACCGCGACGGATACGTGGACGCCGCCAGGACGAGCCTACTTAAGTGAATCCTACGGATCAAGCTACCACTGCGCCTTCATAAAGCTAATTTTATTTTAACATAACAACAGAATAAAAGAAGGCTGCGCTTGCTTGGTCGTTGGGACACAATAGTTTGTGTCATTTGGAGGGTTAATTATAGCTCACGTGAGAACAAACTTCTAGTTTGCAATCCGGAAATAGTGAGGGAAGGCCCCTACTGTATCGTGGCTGAATCGTGGAATCCTTGACGATCCGGAACAGACAGGCTCGACGACGACGCTGGTCGGGACCTTCTTGGCATGCACGTGGAGATCGACGGACGCAAGACAGGAGGAAGGAAGTTGCCCGCCGGTTCGATCTGAAGATGCAGGACAGCAAAACAGCGAACAAGTGTGTGCGCCCTGACAGGAGTCCGCCTGTCGCCGGTGCGGATCCCATTTCGCAATTCCGAACGTACGGTCGCTTCGTTTGAACCATGCATCGTTCCGACACATGAGATCAATGACTCACTCACTCACACTCCAAACGCATCTCACCATACAAAACAAAACGGGGCCGCATTAGCAGGTAGGCGCCACGGTTGTACTCTAGTGCTTCTCAGTCACATAGTCGCCATGTGCATGCACAAGTAAAATCTCTCATTATCATCAACCTTCAGTATATATACTTAACTAATAATCAGATCGATCAAGTCTATCGATGATCCATGTGATGCTTGCTTTCCCAGAACACACATTTTGTCATCCTGTCACCCATGCTCTCCATGCTCCCCAACCATTTCTTGAGCCTCAACCAGTGTCGCCTTCGCTGTCCCTCTGGGGAGGGCATTCCCGGAGGCCATTTGTGATCCGTGTCCTCTAATGAGACAAGGGCCAGCCATGCACAGGAAGAATCCTGTATCCAATTGTCATCAGCAACATATTAATAAGGAGATATATGTGTCGACGCGGATTTTTGGGACATGGTTCCGCGCGAGGATCATATCTGGACCATTAGTTTTGCCTTTGAGATATGTGGTTAATATAGCATTTAATAAATACGAGATATATACATCATGGATAAATAATAGATACCAAAACGAATACATTGTATAGTGGGCCAGGACACTTTAGTGCTAACAAATGCGTCCCAGGCAACTCTGTCACATTTTCACCTACCACTCTCAGTGTCATACATCTGTCTCTCTCCCGTAGTCATCACATGTAAACTGTACTTATGTGTTCGTGAGCGTGTGGCTGATTCATTATGAGACGTTTAAGGAAAGAAAACAGTAACAGAAGCAGCTAACCATCATACATTATGTGCCAACTATTACATTTGGCAACAGTTAAGATAAACTGGAGGTAGCTGGTATATTCCATGTGACGTATTATGTTTAGTACGAGCAGCTTAATTAGTGCACTACAACTTAAAATGGATTAGTAGAGTTTTTTTATTACTTCTCTAGCCTAGCTAGGATCCTCGGACAGAACAACATCTCCAAATCGTCAGTACTACTCCCATTCTCAATGGTTTACTCTCACACATGGCAGATCGAAATTAGGAATTTTGCTAAAGAAACAGAATACAACTGCATTCAGATCTTCCATATCTGTGTGCTGGAGGTGCTAGAGGAGCCGGTGAACTGCTGTGAGACACTGAGCCATTGGTAGAATGGAGATTTCCCCTTTCATGCATGGAGAGAGAGAGAGAGAGAGAGAGAGAGAGAGAGAGTCTACATCTCCATTTTGTTTCCAGAAGAAGCTCCACATCTCCATGGATGAGTTATATCTAGATATGCACATGAACCAAGTAGCAAGAATTAGAGAAGCAGGATGAGTGCGAGAGGAGTTGCAGGACAGATAAGGAACTACATGCAGCAAGCCTCTGGTGTCCACAATGCCCGACATCCATCCTCATTAATTCAACATGTTTGTCGCCGTTGGGTTATTTCTGAATTCGTATTTACGAGCACACATGCTATGACACAGAATTTATGAGCGTGCAGCTAGCCGTTGGAGTTGGCGTGTAATCAACACCCCTCTCGTTTCAATGCGTGAGGCTGGCTTGTGGGCCATCTACTGGAGAGGTAAGAGGCAATACACTAGCTATACTAGTTGGTGTACGGTGGCTTGAAATATAGACTCAATGTATTGGAGTAGCATTAATAACGAGGAAACGAGCGGTGTTGATACCAACCTCGCGTGGCTGCATGTCCACATGCGATTTATCGATATATGTGTTAGTTACATAGTGCTTTTCGGATGCTACTAGTACTATAGTTAACTGGTTATGGTTGGATCATTGGAGGAGTCATGTGAACCCTGCATGGCCTGCATTTCAGCGTTCAAGAGTTTCTTCGATCTGGTCTCGTGGTGGTGTGCATGTGCATGCCTGAAACTGGAAGGTGCCTTGCCTTTTGATATGGGTCAGTGAAGCAGGGCGATCTTGCCGGTCGGCAGGTTCATCCGTCCATGCATGACAGGATCCACACTCTCTAAAAAATGAATTGTGTTCCAAGGCCCCCTCCCTTTCCGGTAAGAGCGTGGTAATTTGAGACCACGGTCAAATCATTGACCCTTGTGAGAAAATTTTGCCTTTGCGTGAAAATTACATGGAATGTGGTGCTAAATCGGGTTGCACCGTGTCGACGAGGACCCCATGGCCCTCTACCGCGTTGACCCGGACTTTCCCTTCGGTGTGACGAGGAGAAGAGGGAGGAGATGCGCCAGCGTATACGGCTCCCGCTCGGAAAATACACAGGAGCTCTTGGGTGCTCCACACCCCTATACGTAAATTAATAGTAAAAAATATCAAAAAAACAAAAAAATCTGAATTTTGGGGATACTTAAACCTAGGTCCCCGATCTACTCCTGTGTGAAATTGCATGAAAAAAATACCAAAAAATGTATCTGTGGCGACGGAAATACTGTCCGAACAAAAATCCATGCAAACAGTGTTTTTCTATACATAGGAAATTTTTGTCTTTATTGCCACGAATATGTTTCCTGGTATTTTTTCACGAAATTTCAAACGGAGGTAGATCGGAAACCCAGGTTTGATATCCCAAGATTTCATGTTTTTTTAAAATCTCTCAGTAGTTTTTTTGAACAAAATGTGCATATGAGGGTGTGGAGCACCTGAGAGCTCTAAATCCCCGCCCGCTCCGGCTCCGCCTACTAACTACCACAACACGGAGGACTTGTGGATGGCGAACATGCTTCTTCAGGTTCGCCTCGTATTCAAGTCGTTTCCTCCTGACGAGCGGGAGGGAATCCTGCAAGAGCTGAGCCAGCCGCCTCCTGCTCCCGCTGCTCCTCCATTCCGTGCCGGAGGCTAGGAGGACGTCATCAACATCTCCAACGACGACGCATGGGCCTAGCGATGAGGAATCAGGCGAGCCTATTTGTTTTAATTAGGTGTTCTTTTGTCGTTAAACAGTGATGTTCAAATCTGTCTAATATATGAATGCCAACTTGTTTAATATTAATGTTTAATTAAGATTTAGTCTAAGTAATGCTTTAACTAGACTAGTGTAACACGCTAGGGCTTATTTGACAGTAGGGGTTTACGGACAATAGGGACCCGCGGGCCAAAGCAAGTGTGAGTCAAATGGCACGTGATTTGTATTATCAGCGTCTAGGGTCCAAGGTACGCTACTGATTATTTGTCCCTTAGTGGCATTTGGCGACAATGCCACCGATGAGACCTATATGAGTGGCGTTTGTGCTGGACGTCGGCAATAGTATCTTACCACCGGCATCATACTAGTGGCGTCTGGCCTCGGCGTCTCTAACGTTGTTCTCGGAACGCTGCCACTACGCTTTTCTGCACTAGTGGCTGATTGCAAACTTCTGGTATTATGAACCCTCGATGAGACCTCAGATCTACTTATGTCTTTTCATGGCGATGATCCTTGTGTCTGCTAGCCAGATGTGCCTTGTCCTAGGCACCCTTTTCTTTCCTGTTTTCCTATACTCTTGCTACATGTATTGTTTCAGCCCGGTTTTCCTCATAAGCGGGTTCAACTTATTCAGGTTTTCGATCCGGTTTTTCATATAAGCTAGATCAGCCAAAGCGTGACTCTTGACTTTGGCCGCTTTTAAGCATTATATTCAGGTGCAAGAATTCACTCCCAAGTGATACCTATTTTTTTTGACATTCTTAGAATGGATGTATATGATTAAGATTAAAGTACGTTTTTATGCTAGCATATATATCCAGGTCCACATGTTTTATTAATACACTAAAGCGTAATTAATTTTGATTTCTTAGGTATCCTTGTTTTGTCATATCTTAATTATTTCGTTGTCACAAAATGAGTCAATTAGCTAGGTAATAATTTTGTGAGGTGTCAATGATTTGGAATAATTGGTCACTTCATCAGTAGACATATATAAGCTTAATTTTTCTTTCCTCCTGCCAGTGTCATCTTATTTTTTAAACACAAGGGCACAAAGACCCAGATGTTTCATTAGGTAAAATGCTTTACAGGACCTGAAAGCTCCAGGACCGGACAACCTGCATGCAATCTTCTACAAGAAATTTTGGCTGATCCTGGGAGATGATTTGGTACGTGAGGTTTTGCAGGCGGTCAACCTGCATGCAATCTTCTACAAGAAATTTTGGCTGATCCTGGGAGATGATTTGGTACGTGAGGTTTTGCAGGCGGTCAACAGTGGAGTTATACCTGAGGGGTGGAGTTATACCTAAGGTAATATCAAAGATGTTGGCCTCAAGGTTGAAACTACTACTACCGGAGATAATTAGTGAGACACAAAATGCTTTTGTCCCTGGTAGAATCATCACTAATAATGTGATAGTTGCATACGAATGCTTACACACGATGAAAAAGATAAGAAGGGGAAGGTGGGCACGTACATGCGCAGTTAAACATGGTATGCATAAAGCATATGACAGAGTTGGATTTTCTTGGAGTCAATGTTGATCAAGCTTGGTTTTGGTAGCAGATGGGTAAAACTAATAACGGCCTGTGTCACCTCAGTCAAATATAAAATCAGGTTTAACTCCAATGATACTATGCCTTTTCTGCCAACGAGGGGTTTGCACCAGGGTGACCCTTTGTCAAGTCCAGCCCAACCAAAAGCCCATCTTCTATATCTAAATAGAGGCACCCCACTAGGTGATTTTCCTGCCTTCTCATTAAGCCACATCACCCAAATTGTTCTAACCGTTGATACAGCATATATCGGTGGTCTATAGCCGTATGATCAAGAGTTGGCCTAAATTACTGAGAGCTGCCACCGATAAGTGAATAACTCTTCGTTCCTTCTCCTTCGTCCTTTCTTCTCCAAACGAACTGGATATACAAAAGCGCAGCCATTCATCAATTGGGGCGGGTCATCCCCGTCGATTCTCGATCTAGCTCGCCGTGGTAGCGCACCTACTACGGTGCCCCCAGGCAGACTCCTCCGCTCTCTTGCATGGTTCCCTCGATACTGCGTCCCTCGGGTGGTTCCTTGATAGTTGACCGGTTGTTCCCTATGGCCAAGCTCCTTTTCTCGATCTCCTTTGTTATTGTACAATATCCTCTGCACTCTGGTGGAATGGGTTCATGACTAATAGGGCAACGAAGTTTATGTTTGAAGTTAACACAATCCATGGCCTAAATTTCCAATATGATAGGATTTGATAGTAGCCATGCGTCGATGTTTCACTACACCACAACACTACATCCTCGACACACAAGTTGGTCGGAAAAACAACGTCCTCCGACAGACAATCGGTTGGGAAAGACTATTGCCGACCGATGTTGTCTGTTGGGGAAAGTCCAGACGGGAAAGCCTTTTCCCGACCGACATATCTTTGCCGACCGACTGCTTGATGGCTAAGGGTTTTTTTCCCGACCAACAGTTTGTTGGGCCTGCCATGGGCCTTTCCCGACCAACAGTCCGTTAGGGTAACCATGGGCCTTTCCCGACCGACTATCAGATGGGTATTCTTTCCCGACCAACATTTTGTTGGGCCTTGTGTTAGCCTTTCCCGACCGACTGTTTGATGGGGTTTCTTTTGCCGACCAGCAATCTGATGGCGTTTTCTTTTCCCGACCAATAATTCCTCAACATTTTGTTTAGCCAACCATAACTTTAATTAGCATATCGTATTGATTGTAACATACATATAGTTCATGTGTTCTAAGCATAATCACAAGACATCATACGTCGGGTTCACATCAGGTGCACCAAACCATTTTTATTCCATTAACTAATTGTCACATACATACAGTTCAATCTGTTCTAACCAGCAAGACAAGATACCATACATCAGGTTTACATAAGGACAGCAAAAAAAAACACAATTATGAGACATCAGTTGTACAAAATGAAAGCTAAAACATCCTGTTGATGCGGATCGTCGGCTTCATGGTTTCCTTATGTTTGCTAGCTACAGAAGATAAAGAAGTCTCAATTATTAGAATGTTCAATTAATTTATAAAATTGAATACAGGCAAAATTCATATCTGCACTGTGCACACACATGAGCACAAAATGAGGAATACACTTATCTAATCTATAAAAGTAGCGGAACATGAAGACCACCAATCGACTCCCAGCAGTGGCCATGGGTGTGGCATAGAATCCCTCTGTACGATTGCTGAGCATTTAGTGTTCCTAGAGACATACTTAAGTTACTGCATAGGTACCAGCAGCCAATATTCCAACACTTGTTTCCAAAAAAAATGTCCGTAGGGAATACAGTGTCATAGGTATAAGAGTAACAAAAATGAGTTGTGCGAATGACCAACATTTGCTTTACTATTCAGGCCATACAAGGAAAAATATATTGGAAATATAGAATTAGTATCTCAAACGTAGAACCAGTTTACACATTTCTTTTGCTATTTATAAAGGCATAACCAGCATCTGCATGATAACTAAATATATGTACACTGCTTATTAATCTGTACATACAGATTATAAATACTAGGTTTTTCCTGATACTTGCTGATTAATAGCTCATGGGTGGGCGCCTTCTTCATGGCTGGGTAGAATGGAAAAATTACGCGTGCTGCCATATTGAAATATAGTTAGTCAAGATCTTTTTATATGGATAGTTAGTCAAGATCTTGATAAAGATACCATGTACTATATTGGCCTAGAAATAGGATTCAGAAATAGCAACTTTAAAAGCAACTAGCGATGTATTAAGCTCTGTTCTGTACTATGGATGTGCTAATTGGAGTGTTCTGTAATGCCAAATTAACTATTACTATTAAGCAATAATCAGCTAGCAGTGTAAACAAGATATAATGTTCTGACAAATTTAACTATTATTAAGAGCAACTAGCAGTGTTCTGTACTAATTGCAGAAAGTAGGCTCTGTACCGTATACCATAAATCATATCTTAGTCTTCAATAGAACACAGGGAAACCAATTAAATAATCTGAACATTGTTAAAAAATTGAGAACGGCTCTGTTTCACTTCTCTTTCAATTGAGCAATTAGTTCTTTTGATGGAGAGAACAAATCAATGCTGACCAAGAACTAAAAGTGTAAAACAATGATAAACTTATGTACCAATTGGATGGTCTAGCTATTGTGAATTCAAGTGTCGCAAATACTACATGGTAAGTCCACACACTTGCTGGTATCGGAAAGTCCATTTCTACAGCACACGACACACTGATATTGGTAACCTCCTGGCAAACCTTTCAGGTAGATAGGCAAATGCTAACACATCATGTGTCTATTGAAGCCTGCAAACTTCAGGGTGTCAATGGTTTGAAGTAAAAGTAACAAGTGCATCTATAATATTCAGTTGATTTGGTACACACTTAAAACTTCAGAAAATCATCTGAAATGATGCAAAATTATATCAGGACTGATGCAAAATGACCAGCCAACTCTTTGACATTCAATTTGTAACCTATCTTATTATCCAAAATGGACCTCAATATAGTAGTATGAATGTACGTCAGTCTGATGGTGTGGTTCTTCTATTCATATAAGAAAAGTACAGTCGTACTTGTGCTTTCATATGCTAATCACAAATGACTAAGGATGATCGATAGACAAGCAACCAGAAAAGGCCTATGTACATCTTACCTGGCTACAATGCCTTTGTGCATAAATAGAAGCAGCTTCTTGAAGAATCCTCAGTTCTTCCTCTCTTGTTCCAGATTCATGTACAGCAATTCAGTTGCACCCTCACATGTTAACATGTGGGCAGGTTTGATTACTGAGTTCTCTATCGAATATTTCTGCAATGCCGTCACACAGAAATGGATGTATTCATTACACTTATTATAAAGAAAAATATAGTATCTCCCAAAGAAAATAATAATGGATGCGCGTACATCAATCATGTATTCATTACACTTAATATAACAGCATTAATCATGTATGCTGCTGAAATAATAAAATAGGTACTTACCCTGGAACCACCAAATTCATGTATCATGGTAAGTACCTATTTTATTACCAATCCTCAAACTTAACATTCATGACGATATGACCAGATAAGGAAAAACAAGCAACCTGGCATAACCTAATTACACAGCGGAAGTGAGAATAAGAAAAAAGAGTGCAACAAAAACCAGTGAAATAGTATGACAAAACTCAAGATGTGTCAAAATACTCACCTATCCAAAACCAGTCAGACCTTACAGAAGTTGGTTGATAAGTGTTGCCCGCAGATCTTGCAGCTCTGTAAAAAGTAAAGAGCCAAAGGTGAAATTGCAGTTATGTCAAGTCAAAGAATGTAGTACTGCTCTGAAAGAACATATATGGTACAAGTGGAATTTAATAGTTTGGTTAGCAACTACTTTTATTGCATATATAAATAAACTACAAAGTAACTAAGACTGGAGTTTGAGGCAAGGTGTACATATTCAACTCTGATATTAGCAAAAGTACACTGCAACCTCACTTTGAAAACATAACGGGACTGATTTAGATGGACAAGCAGTTCAATTTGATATCATATGCCATCTACATTAATAATATATACATACCGATCAAACTTAAAACCAGATGTACAAATAATGATCGGACCACTGCCAAAGCTTTTTGACATATCTTAAAGATATTTATGTTGCTCCAGAGAAAGAAAGCTACTTCATGAAACAATTAAGCCATGAAATTCTAAAGAAAAGACTTACTTTTTGTCTGTGGTGTTCCACTGACAAGTGACAACCCATGTGTTTGAAGTGATGGATGCTTGCACTAGGGGAAATCAAGAATAACCAATGTTAGAAGAAATCTCTAAGAAGATCCTCAGTTCTATAGCATTAGTTGTTTAACATGTCAACATTTCACGTTTTGAATTCTGAAATTGGATAACTACGTCATCCTTGACAATGTTGACCTCTTCGATACAAAGAATGATGTTCGCTCCTACCCTTTTCAAGGTCCTTTGAAGCCTCTTGTCATCAGTGGTCGTAGTCTTGTGAACGGCCTTGTTTCTGTCATCAGTGGAAAGCTAAGTACAATAACAAGAGGAGAAATGTTTCATGTATTTGTAATCTTATAAGCTGACACACATCCACTAAATGGCATTGAATAAAAGATCAATCTCGAATTATTCAGATAATGGCAGCAATGATTCACAGGGCACAAATTATTCATTCCGAGGAAACATTTTAGGTCTGAAACAAAGGATTCACACAAGTAAAATAGATATTGAATAGATAACATGTTGAAAGAAGGAAACACTGCTCCTCATAGCAAAACCAAGCCATGAATCAAAGCAGAGTTAGTTTTCTTAAGATAGAATTGTTGCACCAACGTGGTGCCTGGGTCCATCGCTGGGGGTTGAAATCTGTATACTACAGGAAGAGAGGAGAGGATGGAGACCATATGAGGGAGAAAGATCTTACCCATGTCGTTGCTGCCATGGGTGGCTACTTGTGGTCACTGAAAGTAGATGGGAGAGATGGGGCCACCTGCCGCCCTGTTCCTACTTCGCTGGACGCGGAGGAAGCAGAGGCCGCCTGCCTCGCTTCAGACCACTGGGAGCGAAGGGCCCTCGCCCCCCCCCTCAGATCTGCTGCCATGGAAAGGTGCGAAGAGGGAGCTGGGCATGGGTTGGGACGCTCGCGACTGGGATGGCTGGTGGTGGAAGGAGGGATGGCCCCTGCGATGGCCGGCGGCGGCGGCGTGAGTCGCAACCCTAGGCGGCGCCGTACGAGAGAGGGGTGGATTGAGACGAGGGAGAAAGGGGATTGAGTGAGGCGCCCTGGGCAGTTCTAGGTTTTGAGAGAAAAAGAAAAATCGTGGGCTGGGCCGCGCTAAATGTTTTCGTCCGCGCGCGCAGGCCCATTTACCACCTACTGTTGGTCGGTGTTATTTGCCGACCG
This sequence comes from Triticum dicoccoides, assembly GCF_002162155.2. Lineage (NCBI taxonomy): Eukaryota > Viridiplantae > Streptophyta > Magnoliopsida > Poales > Poaceae > Triticum > Triticum dicoccoides. Next base: position 72,334,393 of record NC_041383.1, read on the forward strand.
ATCGTTGGATGAGGTTACGATCTTTCCCGACCGACTGTTCGAGAGCAGAGACTTTTGTATTCCCGACCGACCGTCTCTCGCTGTACAAATGTTTTCCCGACCAACTATCACTTAGAAGTTTCTTCAACTAACCGTCGGTCGGCGAAAATGACTTTTGCCAACACACATCAGTAGGGAATAAAGTGTCGTGGTGTAGTGTTTGTTCATGCCTGGAGAAGGTTGAAGACGACCCTCAAACTGGGCTAAATGAGAAGCAAACGAGGGGACTGGGCTGGGCCAAGTGCTAAATGGATTGAACGTCCGTCTTAGATATTCGAAGCCCATGGAGAAACAAAGGATATCCCGTGTAATAAATAAATCTCCCCGATTGCCTACTTCTCTGGCGCAGGCGCGCAGCCAGCCACCGCCATGATCCCTCCGGATGCATGCGCCGGCTGAGTCCCCTCTCTTTTCATCTTCTTCCATCAAATCTTGCAACAGAAACGGACGCGCTGGGCAGTTGCTCTCCCAACAAGACCCCCCGGTTCCTATCCCTTGGGCTTCATCGATCCTCATAAATCATCCGTCTTCTTTCCGTTCAATCAGGCTACCCCTTCATCCAGTTGCGCGACCACTCCTACCATATGACAGTTTTCACCGCTGCGTGTTTTGGCTAACTATTGGCGTAAGAGGAGGCCATAGATTTGATTGACTTTACTTTCCATCCAGCCTTCGTCATGATTGTTATGAAGAAACTTGGCTGGAGACTCCATCACCATTATTGCCTACGTTGCCAACAACAGTAGATTCCATTTGGTTCCCATGAGGATTCTGTTTCTCCACTCTGCCTTCAATTTGTTGCTACCCTGAACTCCCCCTATATTTTTGGAACTATGTTCTATGTTGTACTATGGACAGGTAAGTACATTCCTGCTTTGTTCGAGTTGGGACAGTGTTTATCAATTTTTGGATTTGGTATAATAGAATTATTTTTCCACAAGAGATGGATAGATAGGCCGTTATATCCTAGCATGCAGTTAAATTCGTTTCAGAGAAGAGTGTACTACTATTAATGATTGTTTATCTGATCTCCGGTCAAGTTGTTTTTCAAAAAAAACTAATCTGATATGAAATTGCAGATATATCCAGACCAATGCTTCAACTAAGCATGTCCCTTTTGTACTCTGGGCGGATATCATATAATGCTACTTTCTGCTACAACTGATATTTGCGTAAATCGGAATGAAACAAATGCTATGGACTCGAGAATCTATTCAACAAGAGTAGTGCTATCTGCTATGCACACGACAGATTTGTGCACGATTCCGACACGTCATGTCATCTCGACCATTGGATTGCCTCATTTCTTTAATCCGTTTGGCTTTTAAGCAAGTCGTGCAGTGTGTACACCACTTTCAATTCAATTATGCAACCTTTAAGTTACTTCTTTGCATTGTATGGATTGTGCTTTCAACTCTGTACTTCCATATGTGCGTACATTAATTTTGAGTGTAGAACTTTTAGATCGATTTAATTTTTTTCACTAGGCATAATTTTGCAAGATAATACCAGAACCATACTGTGGTAACACTATATTGCAAGTTCCCCACCTGCTCTGTATCAAATTTGAGTTATGCCATTTAATTCTCACAATCTAACTTCATGGAACATGAGAGTTTAAATGTTTTCACGAATACCTTGCCTGATATCATGCCACTTTGTTCAATCATTGCCTTTTTTTTCCTTTGATACACCTTCAAAAGATTTCTAACAAAATATCCCGCTGCAACGCGCGGGGTATCAACCAGTTATACTAGCCTAGGAATCCATCCAGCTAGCTCTAGCTAGCTTGGCACGTAGGATCTCCAGTCAATACGTATGTGTGTATTGTCAGCCGAAACTTCGGGCCGATGAATCACATCGTATACGTACACCAGAAAGTGTACTATGACGAATCTGCCACACTAATTTTTGCTATATGAATCGGGTATCGGGATCGGGGAGGCTCCATCGCTGCACAGGAAGAGGATCATGTAGGCGGCAGCACTGGTCCAGGAGTAGAGGATCGTCGAAGGAGGATGTGCGGTAACACATCACTTGTACATATAGCAATCCATTGTACTAGCCTGGTTAGTGTTAAAATAATCCCACCTTGCTCTTCACATATAATCTGACCAGTTTATATACGTACGACATAGAGAATAAATAAGAAGCCTGAAATCCGGAAGGGAACAAAGAAATTACTCAGAAGGAAGAAAATAAAGAAATTAACTCGGTAGAGGAAGAAGGCTCGGAAAGTAGTGAAGACAACAACAACAGCACAACTGATTGCATCACGGGGCTACTGCTTCCCTTCTCATGTTGCCGGCCGGCGTGCCGAGGCAGAGAAAGAGGGATTGAAGGGAAGGGGTAGAGTCGAAGCGGGACAGAGCGCTATGCGTGGTTGCTCAGCCGACGGTTGCCATGGGCACCGGTCTCTGGAGGAGAGTTGCAAAGGAAAATAAGGGCGCAAGGGAAGAGAGGCCATTTAAGGAGAAGGAGAGGGAAACAACCCAGGAGGAGGGGGAGGAAGGGAGCTTGACGGGGAAGCGGCGGCGGCTCGCTGTAGCGGGCGACGTGCCTTCGCAGCGGCGACGTGGGGATTGAATGGAGGCACTGACTGGGGGGACCGAGCAGACGCTCTCCCCTAGTGCCTAGGTGGTTAGCGGGGGTGGCTGCAGCTGGGCCGGTTCGGACAGTTTGGTACTAGTAGAAAAGGGGGCAATGGTCCAGGCCGGGTCAGCCCATTAGTCCCGGTTCAATCCAGAACCGGGACCAATGGGGGCATTGGACCCGGTTCGTGAGCCCCGGGGGCCGGCCGGGCCACGTGGGCCATTGGTCCCGCTTCGGCTGGACCTATTGGTTCCGGTTGGTGGGACGAACCGGGACCAATGCGCCTCGCTCCTGGCCCACCACCATTGGTCCTGGTTGGTGGCTTGAACCGGGACCAAAGGCTGCCGTTTAGTCCCGGTTCCTGGCACGAACCGGGACCAATTAGTTGCCTATATCTACCCCTCGCCCGCGAGCAGAGCACTCCCAGTGCTCTGTTTTTCGTGGCCGGCGAGGGGAGAGCTTTGTGGTGCTCTAGCTCACCTCCTATGCACACGAGGTGTTCGATGGAATGCCCGAGCCACACTACTTAAGCATTCTCCTCTCCAAGCTCGACCTCCAAGCTCCATTTTCCTCAATATTTGTCTAGGTTTAGCGGTCCGTCACGTCCCGTCCCCGTCTTCACCGCCGTCGATCGCCCGCGCCGATCTCGTCGCCGGCACCACCGTGGTGAGCCTCTTGTTCTTATCTTCTTTCTGAAAGGAAAAAATAATCTTACTTGTATATTTATATAGATACTTGTATAATTTTCTTACTTTTATTATTGCATCTTATATAGTGCGATAGTTTTGGTATCCGCCCCCGTCGGCCCTTGTCCTGTCTATGATTCAGATGTGGTATATATTATCTTTTCATAACTATTGGTTCATTTATTGTTTATGACAATTATGACGACCAACGTGACATAGATTTTATTTATCTAGGAGGTTGTTGAACCGGAAATTCCAACCGACCCTATTGTCGAGAGGTTAAATTTAGTTGAAGAAGAAAACAATTTGTTGAAGGAAAAAATTAGAAAAATTGAGGAGGAGAAGATGATATTGGAGTTGCATGTCGCGGATGTCGTCGATGATCACAAGATCAAGATGGATGCAATGCGCTTGAAGATTAGAAAGATTAGAAAATATGCCATTCATACCGAGGCTTGGTATCATTATGCCGTTGGATCAGTTGTTACATTGGTTGCGATTATGATCGCATTTGTTTTCACATTGAAATGTTTTACATAGTTTCAGTGTATGGTTTAATTAATTTAGATGCTCTGTAGAGCTTTATGTTGTTAGATGAGAACTATGTATGTACTTTGGTTTTAATGTGATGATGAACTTCTATTAATTTGGTCACTTAATTATCTATTCATGATATTATGTAATGATTTTTGACACACTTAATTATATATAATGCACGCAGATGAACCGGCAATGGATGTACGGTTCAAGACACACCTCCGAGTACATTAAGGGCGTGCATGATTTTCTCGAAGTGGCTGAGGCAAACAAGCATAATGGTTTTATGTGTTGTCCATGCCCTATATGTGGGAATACGAAGTCTTACTCTGACCGGAAAATCCTCCACACCTACCTGCTTTACAAGGGTTTCATGCCACACTATAATGTTTGGACAAGGCACGGAGAAATAGGGGTTATGATGGAAGACGATGAAGAAGAAGAGTACGATGACAACTATGTGCCCCCTGAATACGGTGATGCTACTGAAGATCAAGAGGAACCAGACGATGTGCACGATGGTGCTGCAACGGGCGAAGCTGTTGAAGATCAAGAGGAACCAGACGATGTGCCCGATGATGATGATCTCCGTCGGGTCATTGTCGATGCAAGGACGCAATGCGAAAGTTCAAAGGAGAAGCTGAAGTTCGATCGCATGTTAGAGGACCACAAAAAAGGGTTGTACCCCAATTGCGAAGATAGCAACACAAAGCTCGGTACTGTACTGGAATTGCTGCAGTGGAAGGCAGAGAATGCTGTGCCTGACAAAGGATTTGAGAAGCTACTGAAAATATTGAAGAAGAAGCTTCCAAAGGATAACGAATTGCCCGACAGTACATACGCAGCAAAGAAGGTCATATGCCCTCTATGATTGGAGCTGCAGAAGATACATGCATGCCCTAATGACTGCATCCTCTTCCGTGGTGCGTACAAGGATCTGAACGCATGCCCGGTATGCGGTGCATTACGGTATAAGATCAGACGAGATGACCCTGGTGATGTTGACGGCGAGCCCCCCAGGAAGAGGGTTCCTGCGAAGGTGATGTGGTATGCTCCTATAATACCACGGTTGAAACGTCTGTTTAGAAATGGAGAGCATGCCAAGTTGATGCGATGGCACAGTGAGGACCGTAAGAAAGACGGGAAGTTGAGAGCACCCGCTGACGGGTCGCAGTGGAGAAAAATCAAGAGAAAGTACTGGGATGAGTTTGCAAGTGAGCCAAGGAACGTATGGTTTGCTTTAAGCGCGGATGGCATTAATCCTTTCGGGGAGCAGAGCAGCAATCACAGCACCTGGCCCGTGACTCTATGTATGTATAACCTTCCTCCTTGGATGTGCATGAAGCGGAAGTTCATTATGATGCCAGTTCTCATCCAAGGCCCTAAGCAACCCGGCAACGACATTGATGTGTACCTAAGGCCATTAGTTGAAGAACTTTTACAGCTGTGGAATGGAAATGGTGTACGTACGTGGGATGAGCACAAACAGGAGGAATTTAACCTAAAGGCGTTGCTGTTCGTGACCATCAACGATTGGCCCGCTCTCAGTAACCTTTCAGGACAGACAAACAAGGGATACCATGCATGCACGCACTGTTTACTTGACACCGATAGTATATACCTGGCAAGCTGCAGGAAGAATGTGTACCTGGGCCATCGTCGATTTCTTCCGACCAACCATCAATGTCGAAAGAAAGGCAAGCATTTCAAAGGCGAGGCAGATCACCGGAAGAAGCCCGCCTTGCGTACCGGTGATCACGTACTTGCTATGGTCAATGATTTACACGTAATCTTTGGAAAGGATCCCGGCGCACTAGCTGTTCCGAGTGACGCTGGGGGACACACACCCATGTGGAAGAAGAAATCTATATTTTGGGACCTACCCTACTGGAAAGACCTAGAGGTCCGGTCTTCGATCGATGTGATGCACGTGACAAAGAACCTTTTTGTGAATCTGCTAGGCTTCTTGGGCGTGTATGGGAAGACAAAAGATACAGCTGAGACACGGGAGGACCTACATTGTTGTCACGAAAAAGATGGCATGCCTCCAAAGCAGTATGAAGGTCCTGCCAGCTATGCTCTTACCAAAGAAGAGAAGGAAATCTTCTTTGAATGCCTGCTTAGTATGAAGGTCCCGTCTGGCTTCTCGTCTAATATAAAAGTAATAATAAATATGGCAGAGAAAAAGTTTCAGAACCTAAAGTCTCATGACTGCCACGTGATTATGACGCAACTGCTTCCGGTTGCATTGGGGGGGCTTCTACCGGAAAACATCCAATTAGCTATTGTGAAGCTATGTGCATTCCTCAATGCAATCTCTCAGAAGGTGATCGATCCAGAAATCATACCAAGGCTAAGGAGTGATGTGGTGCAATGTCTTGTCAGTTTCGAGCTGGTGTTCCCACCATCCTTCTTCAATATCATGAGGCACGTCCTAGTTCATCTAGTTGACGAGATTGTCATTCTGGGCCCCATATTTCTACACAATATGTACCCCTTTGAGAGGTTCATGGGAGTCCTAAAGAAATATGTCCGTAACCGCGCTAGGCCAGAAGGAAGCATCTCCATGGGCCATCAAATAGAGGATGCCATCGGGTTTTGAGTTGACTTCATTCCTGGCCTTAAGAAGATAGGTCTCCCTAAATCGCGGTATGAGGGGAGACTAACTGGAAAAGGCACGCTTGGAAGGGACTCAATAATATGCAGGGACGGATATTCTTGGTCTCAAGCACACTACACAGTTCTACAAAACTCTACCTTGGTGACCCCGTATGTCGATGAACACAAGAACAGTCTGCGCTCCAAACACCCGGAGCAATGCGACGACTGGATTACATGTGAACACATCAGGACTTTTAGCAGTTGGTTGGAAGCACGTATCAGAGGTGACAACACTGTTTGTGATGAGCTGTACTTGTTGTCCAGGGGACCATCTTTGACTGTATTGACTTGGAAAGGATACGAGATAAATGGGAATACATTTTACACGATTGACCAAGATCAAAAGAGCACCAACCAAAACAGCGGTGTCCGCTTTGATGCAACAACCGAGAGGGGAAAGGACACATATTATGGTTACATAGTGGACATATGGGAACTTGACTACAGAGTAGATTTTAAGGTCCCTTTGTTTAAGTGCAAATGGGTTAATTTGTCAGGAGGCGGGGTACAGGTAGACCCATAGTACGGAATGACAACAGTGGATCTGAAAAATCTTGGGTACACTGACGAACCGTTCGTCCTAGCCAATGATGTGGCGCAGGTTATCTATGTGAAGGACATGTCTACCAGACCGAGAAAGAGAAAAGATAAGGAAGCGAATACATCATACGATGAGCCAAAGCGCCACATAGTTCTTTTAGGAAAAAGGGACATCGTGGGAGTGGAGGACAAGACAGACATGTCTGAAGATTATGCAAAGTTTCATGAAATTCCTCCCTTCAAAGTCAAGGCTAACCCAAGCATCCTGGTAATTGATGAAGATTATCCATGGTTACGGCGCAATAAGGAAAGGACACAAGGGAAGAAAAAGTGAAGACTTTGTCCACAACTATTATGATGATACCATGCAAACTTTCAACCTTTTCATAGTTCATTTGAAATGCCTATTGTAACAGACAAGTTTCCGTATTAAATCTTGATACTTCGAAAGAGACAACTTTCTTGCACATGCTATGTGCATGAAATGATGATACCATGCCAACTCCCAACCTTTTCAAAGTTCATTTCAAATGCTTTTCAAAAAAAACTAATCTGATATGAAATTGCAGATATATCCAGACCAATGCTTCAACTAAGCATGTCCCTTTTGTACTCTGGGCGGATATCATATAATGCTACTTTCTGTTACAACTGATATTTGCGTAAATCGGAATGAAACAAATGCTATGGACTCGAGAATCTATTCAACAAGAGTAGTGCTATCTGCTATGCACACGACAGATTTGTGCACGATTCCGACACATCATGTCATCTCGACCATTGGATTGCCTCATTTCTTTAATCCGTTTGGCTTTTAAGCAAGTCGTGCAGTGTGTACACCACTTTCAATTCAATTATGCAACCTTTAAGTTACTTATTTGCATTGTATGGATTGTGCTTTCAACTCTGTACTTCCATATGTGCGTACATTAATTTTGAGTGTAGAACTTTTAGATCGATTTAATTTTTTTCACTAGGCATAATTTTGCAAGATAATACCAGAACCATACTGTGGTAACACTATATTGCAAGTTCCCCACCTGCTCTGTATCAAATTTGAGTTATGCCATTTAATTCTCACAATCTAACTTCATGGAACATGAGAGTTTAAATGTTTTCACGAATACCTTGCCTGATATCATGCCACTTTGTTCAATCATTGCCTTTTTTTACACGATTGACCAAGATCAAAAGAGCACCAACCAAAACAGCGGTGCCCGCTTTGATGCAACAACCGAGAGGGGAAAGGACACATATTATGATTACATAGTGGACATATGGGAACTTGACTACGGAGTAGATTTTAAGGTCCCTTTGTTTAAGTGCAAATGGGTTAATTTGTCAGGAGGCGGGGTACAGGTAGACCCATAGTACGGAATGACAACAGTGGATCTAAAAAATCTTGGGTACACTGACGAACCGTTCGTCCTAGCCAATGATGTGGCGCAGGTTATCTATGTGAAGGACATGTCTACCAGACCGAGAAAGAGAAAAGATAAGGAAGCGAATACATCATACGATGAGCCAAAGCGCCACATAGTTCTTTTAGGAAAAAGGGACATCGTGGGAGTGGAGGACAAGACAGACATGTCTGAAGATTATGCAAAGTTTCATGAAATTCCTCCCTTCAAAGTCAAGGCTGACCCCAGCATCCTGATAAACGATGAAGATTATTCATGGTTACGGCGCAATAAGCAAATGACACAAGCGAAGAAAAAGTGAAGACTTTCTCCCGCAACTATTATGATGATACCATGCCAACTTTGTAACTGACGAGTATGATACCATTGTCCGTTTTATACATGCACATGCTATGTGGGTCAATTTATGATACCATGCCAACTTTCAACGTTTTCAGAGTTCATTTGAAATGCTTTAATGTCTTATGGTTCGGCCCTCGTAATAATTAAAAATAGCAACAATAAGTATTTTGTTGTAAGTAGAAACAAAATAAAATAAATAAAGCAAGAAAGAAAACAAAAAAACAAAAAAAATGTTTTCAAATTTGAAAACTAATGGCACTAACAGAAAGTTTATAATTTTCCTAAAACTAAAAGGAAAAACAATTAAAAAATAAAGCAAAAAACAAAAGAAAATAAATAATGCAGAAAATAAAAGAAAAAAACAACAATAAGTATTTTGTTGTAAGTAGAAACAAAATAAAATAAATAAAGCAAGAAAGAAAACAAAAAAACAAAAA
>NC_041383.1:72344931-72357375 GCF_002162155.2 Triticum dicoccoides
GACCCCGTCGCCGTCGCCGCGCGCGCCGCCCCTTCCCCAACCCCGTCGCCGTCGCCCCGACCACACGCCGCCGCGTTCGGTCCGGCCGCCGGCGCCCTTTCCTCGTATTTTTTTGTGCATTTTATGTATATGTTCTCTGTGTATATATGTATATGTTCTCTATGTATATATGTTCATATATGCAAAAGTTAGATTTTAGAAAAACTTTATATATGCAAAAAATTATACATATATGTAAGTATATATGTATGTATAGATGTATGTATGTGGATACATGAGGGGGGTCGATATACCCCCTCTCCGATAGCATTTTTGTGCACTTTAGGTTAGTGTATATATATGTTGATGTATATATGCAAAAGATAGATTTTTAGAAAAAATACTATTTTTTCTGTTGATGATATGATGATGTTTTTTTTTCATATATGCATTTTTTCATATATGTATTATTTTTTTAAGTTGTTAGTAGATATCGATTTTAGGTTAGTGCATTTTAGGTTAGTGTAGAGGAGAAATTTAAAGTAAAATAAGGAAAAGGAAGAAAAGAGGAAGAAGGAAGAAGGAAGAAAGAAGAAGAAAAAGAATGAGAGCAAAAAGGAAAATAAGAAGATGAAGAAGAGGAGAGGAAGAAGAGGAGAAATAAATAAGAAGAGGAAAAAAAAGAAAAAGAAGAGGAGAAGAAGAAAGGAATAGAGGAGAAGAAGAAAAAATAGAAAAAAAATCTAAATCTATTTTTTCTTCTTCTCCTCTATTCCTTTCTTCTTCTCCTCTTTTTTTTTCTTCTTCTTCCTTCTTCCTTCTTCCTCTTTTCTTCCTTTTCCTTAATTATTTTCCTTTCTCGTCGTTGTCGCGTCGTTGTCGATATAACCCCCTCAATATAACTTCGACATGAGGGGCGGTCGATATAAATACCCCCCCCCCTCGGCCCTCTCGCTCGACCAAAACTCTCGAGGACACCCAAACCCTAGAGAGAAAATGATGTTGGTCTCCTACCCCCTCCCGCCGCGCCCCTACCCGACAAATTAACTCTCTCGAAGCGTTGTTGTGTCAAGGCGACCCCAAACCCTAGAGAAGCAGCGTCGAGGCCACTAACATGATTCCTTATTATGATTAGCTGGCTAGTTCTACGTTTGCCACTAGTTCCATCTGTACCATATATAAACATATTGTAAATATTTGCAGAAACTATGGAGCACTACCGAGACGAAGAAACAGAAGCGATATTGAGGGACATAATCGCAAATGGAAGGGATGAAGTTGCGTCATTTCTCCTCGACACCGTTGTTGGTCAGCTGGAAGAACGGGGTGAAGAAGAGGGCTATGTTCATGATGGCTTCGGCCCATTAATGCCGGTACAAGAACAGGACTATGTTCATGATGGCTCCGGTGACACAATGGAGGAACAAGAAGGAGACCGTGCTGACTGCTCCGGTGACCGAACCGAGCCCGGCCAGGTATATATATATTAGTTAAGCCCGTGCTGACTAGTTAATTGATGCTTCCATTGTTTTGGTATATGTACACATATTAATTACTCTCGTCTTTTTTCCTTATAATTTCTAGCCCTCCGGATCGAGCACAACTTCGGTAAGGAGACGAGGCCCGAAGAAAAAGTTGAGCTCGGATGAAAAGTTTGAGATCATGGAAATCGCGCCCGACGGCGAACCGATTGAACCCATCCGGACAAGGAAGGCATTTTCTTCTCAGTGCGGGGTTCTTGTTAGGGAGAAGATCCCGATCAGCATCCAGCAATGGTATAAGCCTAAGGAGGAAGACCCTGAGGTGTCTTATGTCAATGATATGCAGAAAGAATATTTTTGGACTGAGCTGAAGGCAAATTTCACCCTACCGCCAGAGGAGGATCCGGAGAAGCCAGTTAAAGAGGTATTAATCAAGTCTTGTGCTCTTAAGAAGATGGCAACCCTAATGAGGAGGTGGAGGAAAGAGCTGAACCAGTTTGTCAAAAATACAAAGACACCAGAGTTCATCGGCAAATATGAGAAGATCAAAGATCACTGGCCCGCATTTGTGGCCCACAAGACATCGGAAAAGAGTAAGAAGATGTCGGAGACAAACAAGAAAAATGCTGCGAAGAAGACACTTCACCATCACACAGGTTCAGGTGGCTACCTGCAAGCCCGGCCTAAGTGGTCCAAGGCTGAGAATGATCTACTTGAAAAAGGGATCGAACCAGAGACAATGAGATGGCCAGACCGTTGCCGGACTTGGTTCTTCCGGTCTGGCGGAACCTTGGACCCTGTAACAGGGTTTTGCCAGTGGACAGACGAGAAACTGGAAATACCAGTCAAGAACCTTCGACACTATATCGATGCAGCGCAGCGAGGGACGTTCCTTCCAAACAGGGAGAAGGACAAGCTCACAATGGCCCTTGGGAATCCTGAGCACCCTGGACGGACACGAGGCACGCCATGCTCCATTCCGTGGAAGGTTGGTTTTCCGGACGCAGGGGGTTACAAAACCCACGAGAGGAGGAAGAAACTGGAGCAGGACCAACTGCAGGCGCTGCACGAAAGGGTAATGGGGCTAGAGGATCGAGAAGAGGAACGAGAAGCAGCAGATCGCAGCAAACGACCTGCCGAAGCTTCCCCCGAAGCTACCCCGCCATCTCAGCGGAGAAGTAGCGTGGCTTCCACCGAGCTGCTTCAGCCGGAGCATGTCTTGATGGCTCCTGCCAGCTATCCCGTGGATGGTATCACGGAGTCTCAAAATTGCCACATGATGGCGCAATGGATGACTTTGAAGGTCAAGGCGGCTGTTGGCCAAGTTTATCCTAGTGGGCCCGGCACAACTTATCACTGCCAGCCGATTCCAAAAGGATATGCTAAGGTGATGGTGGATGAAATAACGGAGGGATTTGAGGACCTCGTGATTGACCACCCTACCGGTGAAGGGGAGACTAGGCTGGGTTCTGCTCTGAAGACTCCATGCCTATGGAAGAAGGAGCTCATCGACCTTTTGAACTGGACGCCTCCGCCTCCTCCTCCTGCTCCGGCGAGTCAGGGCACTCTGCCTCCTCCACCGCCTCCTCCTCCGGCGAGTGACGATCAGGGCACGCGTGGCGGCACTACGCCTCCTTCTCCGGCGCATGGCGGCACTCCGCCTCCTTCTCCGGCTGCGCCGGCGCTCCCGAGCAGCCAGCAGCATCCTCCTTCTCCGCCTCGCCAGCAAGGGCGGAAGAGACCCGCCGCCGCCACGGCTGCTCTGGCGCGTCGTACTCCTTCTCCTCCGCCTCGTAAGCAAGCACGAAAGAAGACAGGCGCCGCAGCCGCTCCGTCTGCTCCGGCGTCTAGCAGCACAAACCAGAGGCGGGAGGCAATACAAATACGGTCCATCATCTCTCAAGCCTCTAGAGAAGTTACTGTACGAGAGGTCCGAGGAGGAAAACGATACGATTGTGCAGACCCACGTGAAGGAGTTCTTTGAAGGGGTGAAAGCAAAGAGACATCCACCTCCGGAGGAGAAGGTAGATCCGGTGAAAGCAAAGCGCACTATCGATGCCCTGAGGAAACCACCAAAGTCTCCGCCGAGAACCAACTATGAGCGCATTACTGAACAGACGTATCTCCAAGCCCAGCGGTCGGGAACTACTGTCAGTGCTAAAAGGTCAAAAGAACGAGCAAAGGGGAAAAAAATTGCCCAGCTCGGCGAACAAGCACAGCAATCGTGCCCCCCGCTCAATGTGTCTAATGCTCCGGGGACAGTGGCCGGTTATGGCAATCTTGATGATTACCTGCCTGATGATGCACTTCCTGATTTCTTGGAGGTGGACGAACACAGATACGAGTACGGGAAGCCTCTCGTCAAAGATGAAAAATCTCTGACAACAATGATGCGAAGATTCCATAATTGGTACATGGAAACCTGCAGAGAGTCTGAGGGTAAGAATGCTTTGTATCTGCATATTAAAGAGGAGCACAATCTTGTTGCAAATGATCTGTTGACTGTTCCATTTGAGGAGTTCTTCGAGTTCTTCAATCAAAAGGCCCTCGATAAATTAATGGTCTTTTGCTACTGCCTATAAGTACTATTTCTGTCATTAAGTCTCTATATATAGCTCGGCTCTTTCATTGCATGTATTTATAATTAATTATCCTCAATATATTATGCAGATTGAAGATCGTCGAGCGCAAAAAACAAGAAATTTATGATATTGGGTTCATTAACACAAATATCATAGATGTATTTCTGGTTGAAAAGAACGTCAAAGAGGCCGAGGACAACTTGCTACAATCGTTGATCAAAAATCAAAACAAAGATACCATACTCTTTCCTTACAACAGCCCGTGAGTGTTACTGTCGTGTGCATATTCGGTTTCCCTTATTACTCAAGCGAGCTTATAGTAATGTAATTGATGAGTTATGCATGCGTGCGCAGGTACCACTATATTCTTCTGGAGATTAAGCTTGAGCGTGGACTAGTAACCGTCTTAGACTCGAGATGGAAAGATCCCAAATCCCATGCGGACATCACTGAAATGCTCAGCAAGTAAGTTCAATCGATCATTATCGCACCATATCGGCAACTTTTTGTTCATTTCCTGATATCTCAAGTAATAATAATTATTTTCTTTGTCTTGCAGGGTTTGGAAATAGTTCATCGCAGAAGCTCCGGGACTGCCGAAGGAGCTGACATATAAATACCTGAAAGTAAGTACTACTGGCTAGCTAGTTGCGCGCATCTTCCGTTGATTCTATAGCTATACTTTCATCAATGCCATTTATAATGCTTCATTATCAGTTTGATTGACCTCTATTTCTCGTAAAGTGCTTGTGGCAGGAGGAAGGGAATGATTTCTGTGGATACTACGTGTGCGAGTTTATCCACACCGTGACTTTGAAAAACAAGCGGGGCCACTCTAGAAGACAATATGAAGTGCGTAAGCAATAATATTCACAATTTCATTTTATTACACCATCATTTCTGTTGAGTTTCATTCATATATATGTATTAATTAACCCCCTTCTTCAAATTAGACGTGGCAGATGCGGGATGAACTCCTAGAACCAGATCGCATGAAAGCAATTCAAGAGGAATTGGCGGGATTCTTTCTTGAGCACGTCATCAGTAAAGCCGGAGAATACCATGTGGAAATTGATTTCAAATGCTAGGGGTTTGTAATTAAGAGATCTTATACACATTGTACATATATGTAGCCAGTAGCGTCGGATACATGATACAAAAACTTGTTGTTCGACCAATCTCTGGGAGAAGGAGAGATCGATCGATCACTTCTCTCGGTATGCATGACGAACTTCTGTACTGAATGGTTCTCTCGATCACTTATGTATATATAGTACGTAGCGTCGACCAAGCACGGACATAAGAGAGGACACTTCTCTCTATTAATTATTAGCTAGCTAACACAATATATGAAACACCTAAATTAACCCCCTAAAACCCCCAACCTCCCCTCCTTTCAAAAAAAAAAAAACAAAAACCCCAGCCACTGGAATGCTGACGCGTGGATGCCTTTTGGTCCCGGTTGAAGCCACCAACCGGGACCAAAGGCCCCCTCACTGGGCTCGGCGCACAGGGCCACGTGGAGGCACATTAGTCCCGGTTCTAGTTTGAACCGGGACTAATGGGTGGAGGTATTAGTAACGGCCCATTAGTCCCGGTTCATGAACCGGGACTAAAGGCCCTTACGAACCGGGACTATTAGGTGTTTTTCTACTAGTGTGACCAATTAGGGCCGACAGGCACTACTTGGGCTATTGGGGAGGCTGTTGCTACTGCGGCCACTGGGCCTGGCCCACCGCGCAGTGCTTAAACGATTCCCATTTTTCAGAAAAGAAAAATAGAGGAAAAGATTCCCCTAAAATAATTTTTGAATTCTGATTGAGCCAAAAATCAGCATGTGGATACTCTCACATATATCAAAGCTCCACAACTTGAATTGGAGAATAGGCCAGGATTAAAAAATATCTAGAAACAAAAGGGATTTAAATTGCAAGTGTGTTTATGGGTAATTTTCATATAATGGAGTAATTTATTTTAGCTCCCTAATAATATTGGGAGGCTAAGAGAACCGTCATGTGAATTCCCTCAATTTAAATAGATCAAAGGTCCATGCAATTTTTAGTTCAAGTTGAGGGTTTGAACAACCTCATTACAAACTAAAGCATCATGACATGATGCCGTGAAAATTAGATAGAACATGTACTATAATGACAATTATGGAAAGAACAACAACTTTAAATATGTGAAGATGTTGCATGAGCTTGGAGTGTGATACGAGATGTGCGTGTCTTTTTTAGAGAATACCTTCTACGTGAAATGCTTGTGTTTGGACCAAGTCCAAATAATGCAAAAAATGCATTTGAGTATTCAAAAAATATCAATTCAATATCCACGCATGCATGCACAACAGTAATAGACATTAAAACACTGCCCCACCGTGTTGCGCCGATTGGTGTTTTGGTGGACAAATTAATTTTCTTTCCCGTTGCAACCGCACGGGCATGTGTGCTAGTTATACCTAAGGTAATATCAAAGATGTTGGCCTCAAGGTTGAAACTACTACTACCAGAGATAATTAGTGAGACACAAAATGCTTTTGTCCCTGGAAGAATCATCACTAATAATGTGATAGTTGCATACGAATGCTTGCACACGATGAAAAAGATAAGAAGGGGAAGGTGGGCACGTACATGCGCAGTTAAACATGGTATGCATAAAGCATATGACAGAGTTGGATTTTCTTGGAGTCAATGTTGATCAAGCTTGGTTTTGGTAGCAGATGGGTGAAACTAATAACGGCCTGTGTCACCTCAGTCAAATATAAAATCAGGTTTAACTCCAATGATACTATGCCTTTTCTGCCAACGAGGGGTTTGTGCCAGGGTGACCCTTTGTCTCCTTACTTATTTCTGCTTTGTGCGGAAGGTCTGTCCGCTCTTATTTCCCATGAGGAGGCATCAGGGAATCTAAACGGAGTCCAAGTGTGTTGTGAGTCCCCAATTATATCTCAATTGTTATTCGCTAATGACTCATTTGTTTTGATGAAGGCAAATCCACAAAATGCACAAACTCTTAGATCAATCCTAGATGATTATTGTGCAACATCTGGCCAGTTGGTGAGTAAGGCTAAGTGTTCAATCTTTTTCAATCCGAATACAGATGTGGAAGTAATAGCAGAGGTACGCCAAATTCTCAATATTATGACTGAGTCGTTATCAGATAAATATTTGGGCTTACCATCAATGATTGGAGTGGACAAAGTGACCTATTTCAAGCACCTGATTGAAAGAATTCAAATTATGGTCAATGGATGAAAGGAATGAACCCTCTCTTTTGGTGGGAAAGAAGCTTTAATTAAAGCGGTGGCCCAAGCCATCCCAACATATGCGATGAGTGTGTTTAAAATCCCAAAGGAAATTTGCAAGGGGATCACTGACGCAATGTCGCAATATTGGTGGGGTGATGAGGAAGACCGTAGAAGAATGCACTGGTTCGCATGGTGGAAAATGTGTGTACCGAAGGAGAGAGGTGGTATGGGGTTCAAGGACATACATAGTTTTAATATGGCCATGTTAGCAACGCAATGCTGGAGGCTCATTGAGAATTATGAGTCCCTTTGCGCAAGAATTCTCCGAGCAAGATATTACCCAAGTGGGGATTGATATCCCCAATTGTGATTTACAGAAAGGTTCTTCTTTTGTTTGGCAAAGTATTCGGGTAGGGTCCCAAACTTTCAAGAATGGTCATATTTGGAGAGTTTGGAGGCGGTTCTAAAATAAACATTTGGGAAGATTGTTGGATTCCAAATAGTGCTTCAAGAAAAATTCTTACTGTTTGTGAAGGTCAAGTCCTAACGAAAGTGTTTGATCTGATTGACCCATCTTCGGGAGAGTGGGATGAACAACTGATAAGAGACAATTTTTGGCACATAGATGCAGAGCGTATTCTTCAAATCCCTCTAGATCAGCAAGTCACAGAGGACCATGTTGCTTGGTACTTGAACAAGAATGGAATTCTCTCGGTACGCTCAACTTATCACAAACAGTGGGAAGATACCTATCTATGGGAAGATAAGAGGAGTAACTATCAGAGTGGCTCGACGCCACACCTAGTATGGAAAAAGCTTTGGCACCTGAAACTACCAGCAAAAGTCAAAAAAATTGTATGGAGATGTTTCCACAACGCAATACCTTGCTATAGCGTCCTAGTGAATCGCCACATTGGTAGTAGATCGCACTGTCAAATTGCACCGAGGGAGCAAAAGACGTCCGTCATGCACTATTTTCTTGCCAGCGAGCTCGGGCAGTATGGGCGTCTCTGGGAGTGGAGAATATTGTGACAGTTGTAGGTTATTCCTAATTTGTTTTGCTAGTTTTAGTATATTTAAAATATTTAGATAGAGGCTTTTACTTTGTAAGAGTATAGAAAACATCCCAATAGAGATTTTTTGCGTAGAATTGTCTAGCTTGGTAGTAACCACCATGAAATTCTAGAATGTGTGAGGTGTCAACAAATGGTTTGTCCTTGAATTATGTTCTTGCCCTCGTTTGCCTGCATTGCTTGTTTATTCATTCTTTCCTAATTTTGTTTATTTATCTATCTTTGTATTTTTTTCAGAATTTTTTGAAATGTAGAAGTATGCATTTTTCATGAATTTTAAATTTTGCATTTGAAGGCCTCCATGGAGCTCAGCCTCCAAAAGCAATCTCCATGGTATAGCATACTAATACGACTAACTATTATATGATGAGCATGGTTAATAATATAGCCAACAATTAACTATAAGAAGTTGCCATGTCATTTAGAGTCAGCCTAATAGCCGGCTTGTACAATAGTAAGTTTTAAATATGTACTACTCCCTCCATCCCATAATATTATGGGATGGAGGGACTACTTTGACTACCCACATGAGTAGGTTTAAACTTGTTAAAGAGTTAATTTTATTTTCTTACCCCAATCTTTTCACATTTTTACAAAGATTGCCCCGCTTAACCAAAACTCTTCTGTTATACTCCATTTAGCCAGACATGTGTCATATATTTCCATTTTTAACTTTATAGCCGTTCTGCCATGACGGACCCACATGTCATGGCCGATTTGGTGCGTCACATGGATGGTCTCGATGCATAAGAGAGAAATCCAGTTGTGATGTGAAGGAGAGAGCGATACTTGAGGCCTCACACTCCCGCCGATTCGATACATGGTTCGATGTCGGTCTGATTGGATCATTTAACTTATATAAGTGTGTAATCTTGTTAATATTTCATTCTCGTTGGTGATGTCATTTTTTTTGAGGATTTTTGGTGGTGTCGTTGTTGTTGACCGTGGAATCGTTTGCAATGTGTGATCTTGTAACACATGTGCATGTTTTTCCTATGCATTCTAGTTCTGGTATTTTGCTCCTACTTGGTAGGAAGATCACATTATCGTATAATGATTGAAAAAAAGAAAGGTTGCGTTCACTGTATTTTCCATTTAGAAAATGGTCTAATTTTATGTATGAATTAAGTGAAGTATACAATTTCTGCAAAAAAAGTGAAGTGTATAATTAGAGATAAGAAGCTAGGGGTAAAACATGCTAATAGGTCAACAAAAGGTGGACGATTCTTTGGTCACCGGAACACGGGAGGTTACGGTTACTTGGTCGTTGGACACCATAGCTTGTGGCATTTGGAGGGCTAATTAGCTCACGTGAGAGCAAATCTTCTTTTCCTTCTAAACTTAGAAACGGTAAGTTAGTCGAATCCTTGAGGATCCGGGAGCAGGCCGGCAAGCACGAGCACGATGACGCTGGTCGGGACTTCTCGGCATGCACGTGGAGATCGACGGACGCAAGAAGACAGGAGGAAGGAAGGTGCCCTCGTTCTGAACCTGAAGATGCAAGACAGGAAAACAGCCAGCAAGTGTGTGCGCCCTGACAGGAGTCCGCCTGTCGTCGATGCGGGTCCCATTTTACAATCCCGAAGCGTACGATCGCTTCGTTTGGACCACATAACTCTGACAGATGTATTTTCCAGCTCACCAGACAAAACAAACGGATCCGCATTAGCAGGTAGGCGCCTCGGTTGTACTCTAGTGTTTCTCGCCTAGTCGCCACGTGCATGCAGAAGTTAAAAGCTCTCATTATCATCTGCTTTCAGTACACACTTAATTATTAATCAGATCGATAAGGTCCATCGATGACCCTGTCATGCTGCTTCCTTTCTTTGCTTTACCAAAACATACATTTTCCTCACCCTGTCACCCATGCTCTCCGTGCTCCCCAACCATTCCTTGAGGCTCAAACCAGTGTTGTCCCTCCGGGGAGGGCAGTCCGCGAGGCGACTTGCGATCTGTGTCCTCTAATGGGACAAGGGCCAGCCATAGGAAGATTCCTGTGTCCCAATTGTGCTTGTTGTACATTTTCTAATAATATGACTGTATGCATCGACTGATACAGAGACCGAAGGTAATCCTCCTTTTCCAAAAAAAAAATGTGCTTGTTGTCCTCCTCAGCAACATGCTAATCGGGAGATACATAGGAATAAGTGTTAGTATATGGTTGTGGTGTTAGCATATCGGCGCCGCCAAGCATGACTGCTTAGCACATGGTACTACTACTACTAGTTAAGTGTCCACAGGCTATGGTTAGAGCGGGAGGAGTCAGTGTCATGTGAACCCTGCATGGGGGGCCTGTTGAGGGCACGGCTGGAGATGCTCTTATGAGACAAGGGCCAGCCATGCGCAGGAAGATTCCCGTGTCCAATTGTCATCTGCTACATGCTAATAAGGAAAATATATGTGTTGTGTTAGTTAAATATAGTGGTGTTGTTAGCATATCGGCGCTGCTTAGCTATGGTTGGAGTGGGAGGAGTCAGTGTCTTGTGAACCCTGCGTTTTCGCGTTTCAGAGTTTCTTCGATTTGGTCGTGGTAATGTGCATGTGGATGCGGACGCGGCTCTTCTACTCCCGAGCTTACTGTTCACCTGAGCTCATAACAACACTTTCGATGTGGATGCCTGAAACTGAAAGGTGCTGTGTTTACCTTGACTCGTCAGTGAAGCAGGGCGATCTACATCCATCCTTGCGTGCATGACAGCAGGAATTGCACTACCGGAACAGGGCTCTAAGCCGACAGCCAAATGTATGCCGACGGCCACCGTCGGCCTAAACCGAGATATGCCGACAGCTAGGTCCTGGCCGTCGGCGTACAATGGCCGTCGGGCTATCCCCGTCTACGCCGACAGCAGCCGTCGGCACATAGCGGCCGTCGGCTTATCCCAGGCTACGCCTACAGCTGCCGTCGGCATATACAGGCCATCGGCAAAGATGCAGGCCCGCCGACAACACTCATCACGGCCGGCTAACGACGTCAAATCTATGCCGACGGCCGTGACGGGTGGCCGTCGGCATAGATACGGGTAACACGTCACCGATCCAGAGCGCACCGACCAGGACATATGCCGACGGCAGCCGTCGGCATAGCTGACACGTCACCGATCCGCGGCGCTGTCCATCTGCCCTGGCCACAGCTGTGCCGACGGCTTTGCCGTCGGCATAGTTTTTTTTCTTTTTTCCTTTTTCCCATATAGTACTATTATTATTATTATTATTAAGCATACAGTATGTGTTAATATGCATACATATAGATTGTGTTAATAAGCATACATATAGTATGTGTTAATAAGCATATATATAGTTTTTTTTTCTTTTTCTTCACTGTTTTCTTTATTATTATTATTTAACTAACTTACATACAGTATGTGTTAATAAGCATACATACATTATTTTTCGGTTCTGTACAGAGCGGTGTGACCCCCCTCACGAACGGTGCCGCCGCCAGCCGGCAACTGGAATGGGGAACAACCGCATCGGGTCTATACGAAGGGGACTTTGCTCCAAGTGTTCATATATATCGGATGACCTACCACAATCAGATGGTGTTATGCCATGTCCGAAGAGGCGGCACGCATCTCCGGGGTGTGGACCCGTCACGGACGGCGCCGCCGCCGGCAGCTGGAGGGGGGGAACGGACGCGTCGGGTCTACATGGAGTGGATGTATCTGTGGGTTTGGCCCGGATGTTGCTCCCGGGTGTCCTTATGGGCGGACCTGACACAACCGGGTGGTGTTGTGGCATGTCCGAAGAGGCCGCACGCGTCTCCGGTGCGTGGCCCCCCTCACGGACGGCGCCGCCGCCCGCACCTGGAGGGGGGAAACTACCGCATCGGGTCTACACGGAGTGGATTTAGCTGTGGGTTTGGCCCAGATGTTGCTCCCCGGTGTCCCTCTGGGCCGACCCGACACAACCGGGTGGAGAGGTCCACTGGTCAAAGCCCATCCGTGCAAAGTCAAAGGGCTAGATCCCGTGGTCAACCGCTCCAGGGTTAGGCGGGACGGGGGCCCTGGGGGTTAGCAATGCCACCGGAGCGTCGTACCGGGCCCTTATACATGCGGGGTGGTGTTGTGGCATGTCCGAAGAGG
>NC_041383.1:72358824-72359888 GCF_002162155.2 Triticum dicoccoides
AGTCAAAGGGCTAGATCCCGTGGTCAACCGCTCTAGGTTTAGGCGGGACGGGGGCCCTGGGGGGTAGCAATGCCACCGGAGCATCGTACCGGGCCCTCATACATGCGGGGTGGTGTTGTGGCATGTCCGAAGAGGCCGCACGCGTCTCCGGTGCATGGCCCCCCTCACGGACGGCGCCGCCGCCGGCACCTGGAGGGGGGAAACTACCGCATCGGGTCTACACGGAGTGGATTTAGCTGTGGGTTTGGCCCAGATGTTGCTCCCCGGTGTCCCTCTGGGCTGACCCGACACAACCGGGTGGAGAGGTCCACTGGTCAAAGCCCATCCGTGCAAAGTCAAAGGGGGCACGTGTCTCCGGGGCATGCCCCCCTCACGGACGGCGATGACACGGTAGTAGACGGATCAGGCACTCGCATAGTTACCGGATGAGGCACTCGGTAACGGTACCCCTCAGTCAGTTGCTTTCCTATGTATCACCTTTCATGAGACCATAGAAAAAAATTTACGTGATATTTTAGAAAATTGTTGTACAATATAAAAAAAGATCATGTCATTAAAAATAATGTTTCAAATCATTAAAGAAAATGTATGGTACATTTTAAATAATGTTCTGCATGTAAAAAATATGTATAAGAAAACATTAAAATATTTATAAGAAAACATTACAAAATTTATACAAAATAAGAAAAGTAAAAATAAAAATATGCCGACGGCAAAGCCGTCGACATAGCTGCGGCCATAGGGAAACTTATACGCGGATCGGTGACGTGGCTAATAAAAAAAAGTATGCCTACGGCTAAGCCGTCGGCATAGGTGCCACGTGGCGCCCTGAGCTATGCCGACGGCTTAGCCGTCGGCATAGTTGACCTTATCCAGTCACGGTCTCCCCCATCCACTCACTTACTCCCCCACACCCCGAGCTGCCGCCGTCGCACCCCCCGACCCCGACCCCTGCGCCGCCGCCCCTGCCTCCCCGAGCCCGACCTGCGCCGCCGTCGCACCCCTTCCCCGACCTGCCACCGCCGCCGCACCTCGCTCCAGCCGCCCCCGCTCCAGCCGCCCCC
>NC_041383.1:72360277-72379139 GCF_002162155.2 Triticum dicoccoides
GTGGTCGCCCCCTCATCCGTAGGTAAGTTTTTTTTACCTTTTTGTGTAGTAATGTTGTAGATGAATGCATATATATGTATAGTAATAGATGATTAGATAGATGGATGTTAGATAGATGAATGAAATGAAAGAGAGTATAAATGTGAAAAAAATTAAGTGCATAATGTGAGATAGATAGATGAGATGAATGGATATTTGTGTAGTTTTATTATGTTTTTAGATACATACTCAATATTATAGATATATGTATTGTGAAGATGAGATGAGAGGGAAGCGTAATTTTTTTGTGAAGATAGAGAGACGAAAGTTAAAATTTGGATATGATGAGTGGTTACTTCATCAAGTTGGTCTTGCTAAAACAAGTTTGTGATATGATGTGATGTGTGATGATGCTTTATTTGTGATGTGATGACCTAATTTTTTTCATTTGGTGGAATTTAGAGGATTTCTGGTGTTGCCTCCGGTGGAGTGATCATTGACGTTGGAGCTCTTGGTCTTTGATTGTCCCTTCGCTGATCGACTACATCATCTACATCCGAGGGTGAGCTACAAATTCACCACCTCATACGTTCTTTTAATCATGTCACTAGATTAATTTTTCACATCAAGTCGCGTAACCTAGGTCTCCCGTCCGAAAGGGTTGCATCGATAAATATGCATTCAATTGCATATTTATCACCGCAGCTCTTTCGAATTGTCCAGCGCTTTCCACGGACAGCCCGAGGATGTGTAGATTGGTTACGTTGTTCATGCTCTACCCCGTTTCGAGACAGGATTTCGGTGGCGCCTCTCTGTTGTTCTCCGGATGCACATTCTCTTGGCATTTTGCCGAGACGTGTATTTGGAGAACAGCGGGGAGGTGCTGCCGAAATTTTGTCTCGGAATGGGGTAGAGCATGGACAACGTACTCAATCTACACATTCTCGGGTGGGATTAGGACCCATCTTTACCTATTAGAGATGTAGGTGGATTAAATATCGTTTCTCGTCAACCTTGTAAAAAATAAAATATTGATGTGAGTAATTTAAATGAATCCTTAATTTTGTTGTGTGGCTTCCAATAAAGCAGAGATGGCAGATAATCAGTGGATGTATAGTGGGTTTTTCCGTCGGAATCAAGTAACAACAGAGTGGGTCGAGAAAACTGATGTGTTTTTGAAAGAGATATTCCGTAGTCCAATGAGGATGGTGCCAGAATGCCCGTGTGCCAGATGTAAGAGGCGTATCCGCAGAGATAAGAGTGAGATGACTAAGCACCTTCGCACGCATGGATTTATGCCCAACTTTAATATGCCGATAAACTTTGCCCAGCGGGACCGTGGTAGAGAGGATGTGATACGACAACGCGTTGCTGGTTATGAGGACGATGGGGTTAGAGACATGCTAGATGATGTCTTTGCTGCACAGCCGACACCTCCGTCACATTCAGCGAATGAACCGGAGGAGCCGGAGGAAACCACAAAGGCCTTCCTGGAAATCTTGGCCCCGTCAAAGAAACCTCTCTATGAGGGTGCCAAGCTGTCTGTGCTGGATGCCATCTCGCAACTGATGGCAGTCAAGGCTGAGTATGGCTGTAGCCGAGGTTGCTTCGAAGCATTTCTGGGAGTATGGGCTAACAGCCTGCCTGAGGGCCATGAACTGCCGAAAACCATGTACGGTACGAAGAAAATCATGAAGGCGCTCTCGATGGACTATGAGAAAATACATGTTTGTCCAAAGAATTGCCTTTTGTTTAGGCATGAGTATGCGGATGACCTCAGGACAGCCTACTATCCGGACCATGTTCCCACGTTGCACAATAAGGTGTCTCGATACAATACAGAAGAACCCAAGTATAAACCCAAGTTGCCTCTATTCATCGGGCAAGGTAGTAGGGCTGGATGCTCGAAATCTTATCTCATGCCACGAGATGAGTGGGAGGATGTCATGTTCTATATCTTGCACAACATCAAGGAAGTTGAGGATGAGTGGATGAGGTAATACCTTTGCACCATTCTTTTAGTCAATTCGTCATGTTCACTTTGCCTAGTTCTTATACCGCTTTTCTTATTGTAGTCGATTCGTTGAAGAAGAATGGACGGGAATGCTGCCTCCTTCTGAAGCGGAGGCACTTGCTCTTCTCCGAAAGGATGCTGATGGAAGGAAAAATTTCGTTGCGTGGTTCATCGAGAAAGTATTTTTTCACACTTTCAATTAAACTCATGCACCCTATAATTCCAATTAAACTCATGCACCCTATAATTTCAATTAAACTCATGCACCCTATAATTTCAATTAAACTTGTAGGGAAATGATCCGACCGAATCAATGGATGAAGAATTGAGATGGGTTTCCATGGGTTTTGATCCTGTTGTCATGACATGCGAAAAGTATGATGTGAATGGGTATCGCTTCCATACAGAGGAGCACCAGAACAGTCGGCCTGATCCCAAAACCATAAATACCGGAGTCTTCACTGAAGGAGATAATGAAGTAGATTACTACTGAAGGGTAGGAAAAATATACGAGCTTACATTCAAACGTGGCCGCGAACACCTAAGTCTCACTGTGTTCAAATGCCGATGGTTCGACCCCAAAAAGGGTCTGAGACATACGCCTTCTGTTGGTTTAGTTGAAGTTAAACCATCAACCGTCTATGCGGGAGCTGATCTCTTTATCGCCGCTACCCAGGCCACACAAGTATATTATCTGCCTTACCCATGCCAGAAAGAGTACCTAAAGGGTTGGGAAGTTGTGTTCAAGGTGTCGCCGCATGGTAAGCTACCGGACCCGAACGATGATGATTACTACAACATAAACCCCATGACATACGAGGGAGTGTTCTATCAAGAGGAACATGATGACGTGGTCCGAAACAACGAGGATGATGACTTGGGTTATGTTGAGCTGGACCCAAACGACGACGACGCACGGATTGATGGTGAGGCAGTTGTGAATCAAAGAGACATAATTATGCTTGAAAAGTTAAATGAAGACGCTGACGATGAGGAAGAGCCTCCACCTCCGTCAGACAACGAAGAAGATATGCGTGATAGTGATGATGAGACCGGTCCACAAATAGATTACAATAGTGATGATTCATATGGGTTCTAGAAAATGTAAGTTCTTTTAATGATCATTACAATAGTATGCTTAATGTGCTCTTCTGGTATTAATGTTTTTCCTGTATGCTTGTTTAATTGATATCCTTACTAATTGTTTATTCTCTTCTCAATGCAGGTTTAATAATCATGGGCAAGTCCAGCGGCGCTAGTTTCCTCAGTAAATTTAAAGGACTTACTCGGGGTGGACGAGCCCACAAGGTTCCCTCCCGACTACGCGAGGATGACACCTCACAGGGAGGTGGAGGGGTCGAGGGAGGAGACCCTAGAGGAGGAGGCGGTGGGGGGAGAGCCCCTAGAGGAGGAGGCGGTGGGGGAAGAGCCCCTAGAGGAGGAGGAGGTGGGGGGAGAGGCAACCGGGGCAAAAAACTCCGGGCCGTGTCTGAAATAGGAGGGTCTTCTTCGATGCCCTCCTATACAGAGGCACCTTCCGAGTCTGAGGAGGAGGAGTATGTTCCTGATGGCGAGGAGGAGGAGGCCGAGGAGGAGGGTGAGGAGGAGGAGGAGGCCGAGGAGGAGGGTGAGGAGGAGGCCGAGGAGGGTGGAGGGGAGGTTGATCCCGCGTTGTGGGGTGACTTGCCACCGGGTTCTTCGCAGGGGTGGCTGCATGGTAATGCCGGACTACCTACACCACCTTCTATCGAGGAGCACAAGTGGCTCATTGAACCTGTGGGGACAGAGTAAGTGCCTCTCAATCATATTTTCAACACATGACAACATTTTCTTATTGTACACATGGCAATCATTTGATTCTTTTGCAGAAACTGGATCCTTCACGGAAAGGGCCGTAAACCGAACGGCCTTATCACTATCCTGTTGAAGGAGTTTTGGCCTGGCCTATTCTGCCCGCGGCCAGACAGGGACCCGCAGCAGCAGGTTTTGGCCACGAGCTGGGCCCACTACGAGGCTTGCAGCAACGCGGAGTACGGGACGACCGCTAAGGCCGTGATCACCAAATTTTGGGTAAGTTCTCTTCTGAATTACTTGTCTTCAGTTTCGTTCATAGTTTATCATTGAATCACTCAACTCATGCCTTGTTTGCTTCTGGTTTTTGCATGATTGCAGCAACTCTATAGAGTTCTTGACGAGCACAAGGCCAGAGCCGACGTGGTCTTGCTTGCGGCTGCGAAGAAGAAAGCTCGTCAGTTGCAGTACGAGGTGCGCTGGGTTGCCATCTCGCAGTACTACCACTACTACCTGCACCAAAAGATGCCCAAAACTCAAGCGCAGAAGCAACGACTTACCTTGAGCAAGGAGCAGTTCATGATGGTAACTATTACTAACTTTTCATTATTTCAAGCAGTCAACTATATGTTTCATGCTCACATGTCATGCTTCCAAAATTTGCATAGGTTGTTCCTCGTTGGTGCTATGGAAGGCATGACGGATGGGCGAGTTTGGTGGATAGGTGGCTCGGCGCCGATGCAGAGTTTGCTGCCAAGAGCATCAAGGCCCGGGCTAACCGTGGAGACGACGGGACACACGGCCAAGGAAACAGGAACCACTGGGGCTTCAAGGCCATGAAGGTATATCTATGTGCATGATGCATTTTTGTTCTTCTTTACGTCATGTTCTTATGTATGGTTGACTTCTATTTGGCGTTGTAGGAGGACAAGTTGAAGAGGCCGCTCTCAGACATGGAGTCGTGGAAGCTGGCCCGCGAGCGGAGTCATCGCAAGGAGGGCGAGAGCCAGTACTACGGCAAGACCGAGGAGCACCTGGGGTCTTACATTCATCACTATCAGGAGTTGCATCCGGATGTTCCTGTTGCTGAGGTCGCCCAGTCTCAGATCGACGACACGGCGGTGGTGGCCATCCAGGGGAAGAAGAATGGCCGGTATCCGTGTTTCGATGGCTTGATCACTCCTTCGATCTCGTACACACGGCTTCGGGCTAGCAACCCGAGCCAGTTAGAGAGTACGGGGCGTTCACAGACTCCCTTAGCCCGCCAGCATGCTGTAAGTACTTCCTCCTTATCTTTTTCTATCTTGCATTCTCAGTTTATTTTCAGCATTGCTCACTTAGAAACAACCTAAATTATGTAGGCAGATAAGGAGTTTGTCGAGCATAGGAATCTCGAGGTGCGGGAGTACTTGAAACGAGTGAAGGCAAACGATGATTACAACTGTCAGATGATGACGGTTAGTTTTGCCTTCATAAAACCAACCTAAATTTTTGCACTTTCATTCCTTCTGATCTTCTAGTTTGCTTGTTTAACTAACATTCAGGCTATGTTGGCGTCTTGGACTAACCGCACGGATCCACCACAAATGGGACCCCCACCACCACCTGCGGGAGAACCCCCACACGTGCCCACGTTCGATGAATGGGTGGCACTAGGCAGTGATGGTTCGGTTAGTACATTTGCCTAACTACTAGCAAACTAGTTCTCGTTCATGAAACACTATCATATCATATTTACCGTTAGAATCTTTTCTGAAACATGTAGGGGACCGGTGGCTCGACTCCTGCTCCGTCGACCCCAGTCACTCCAATCTGGCAGAGTGGTGGTGGTCGCGATGACGGTTTTGGCGGAGGTGGTGGTGGTCGTTTTGGCGGAGGTGGTGCTTTTGACGGAGGTGGTGGTGGTTATGGCGGAGGTGGTGCTTTTGGCGGGGGTGCTTCATGATTCCGTGCATGTGGCCATCGTGCCATGCCTTTCATATTCGTACTTTTGTCATGTTTCATGTCTTGCACTACTTTTATGTTCATGAACTTCCATCGGTGATGATCTTTAGATGATGTGATGAACTTGAGTATGTTTAGATGAACTTGAGTATGTTCACATGATGAATTGTCATATTTCTGCATAATTTCATATTGTTCTGTTTTGAAATGCTGTCAAATGAATTGGAAAAGAGAAAACAGGGAAAATAAAAAAACAAAAAAAACTATGCCTACGGCAAAGCCGTCGGCATATATACGCCCAGGAGTTACCAGGGCTTGCCATGTGGCAAACTATGCCGACGGCTTTGCCGTAGGCATAGCCCTGCTGCCAGGAGAAACCAGGAGCTGCCACGTGGCAGACATATGCCGACGGCTTGGCCGTCGGCATAGATTTCCATCTATGCCGACGGCTTTGCCGTAGGCATATGTCTGCCGCCAGGAGATGCCGGGGATGACACGTGGCGCAGGTATGCCGACGGCTTGGCCGTCGGCATACCTGCGCCACATGTCGTCCCCTGAATCGCGCCACGTGTTGTCTCCTGAACCGCGCTGTTGACGGCGCCGTCCGTTGCCGTCAGGCGGAAAACAACGCCAACGGCTAAACTATGCCGACGGCTATCCCACGGCCGTCGGCATATACACCTATGCCGACGGCTAAACTACACCGACGGTCTGACACATCTACGCTGACGTGATCTACGCCGACGGGGCTATGCCGACGGGCTGTAGGCATAGATCTATGCCGACGGCAGAGGACCTATGCCGACGGCCCTGGGCCGTAGGCATAGCCCGCGAGTCCGGTAGTGTTGTGTTCCAAGCCTCCCTCCCTTTCCTGTGACAGTGTGGTTATTTTAGACCACGGTCAAGTCATTGTCCCTTGTGAGAAATTGTTGCCTTTGGTGAAAATTACATGGAATGTGGTGCTAAATCGAGGTGCACCGTGTCGACGAGGACCTCATGGCCCTCTACCGCGCCGACCCGGACTTTCCGGTCCTGCAGGAATTGAGCCGGCCGCCTCATGCTCATGCTCCTCCATTCGACATCATGCTAGCCTCCGGCTCCGGCTCCTGCTACACCCAGTAGGACGTCAACAACGTCTCCGACGGTGACGCGTAGGCCCGGCAGCAGCGGCTCCTATGGTGGAGGCCCGACAGCGAGGAATGGAACGAGCCTATTAGTTTTAGTTAGTGTTCTTTTGTGATTTGAACGAAATCTGTGTAATATAGAATGCCAACTTGTTTAATATTAATGTTTAACTATGATTTATTTAATTAAGATTTTAATAAGATTAATATAACACGCTAGGAGTTGTCTGACAACAGGGGTTTACTGACTATGGGGACCCGTAGGAGAAAGCAAGTGCCAGTCAAATGACACGTGACTTGTATTACTGACGTCTAGGGTCCATGGTACGCTACTGATTATTTGTCCCTTAGTGGCATCTGGTAACAAGCAACTCCTATATGAGTTGTGCTTCGGCTGAACGACAGCATTATCAGCTTATCATCGGTGTCATACTAGTGCCATTTGGCGACAACACCATAGATGTGACCTATATGAGTGGCGTTTGGGCCGAACGCCGGTAGTAAAAGCTTACCACTGGCGTCATACTAGCAGCGTCTAGCCTCGCAGCCACGAACATACTTTCTGAAACACCGCTACTAGGTTTTTCTGCACTAGTGAATGATTGCAAAGTTCTTGTATAGTCAGCCCTCGATGACACCCCACATCTACTTGTGTCTTTTCATAGCGATGATCCTTATGTCCTCTAACTAGGTGTGTCTTGTCCGGTTTTTCTTATAAACTGAATCGGTCAAAGCCTAAGGGGTGACTCTTGGCATTGTCCGCTTTTAAGCATTATATTCAGGTGGGAGAACTCACTCCAAAGTGATTCCTAAAAACATAAATTTGTGAGAATTGTTTAGAATGGATGTATACGATTAAAATTAAGTACTTTGTTATGCTGGCATGTAGATATCCAAGTCCGCATTTTTTTAATACATTTAACCTTAATTAATTTTAATTTCTTACATATCCTTGTTATGTCATATATTAATTATTTCATCTTCACAAAATAAGTCAACTAGCTAGATAACAGTTTTGTGAGGTGTCAACGATTTGCATCTCTAGTTGATATCCTTTCTTTCACGTCCACCTTGTCTTTCTTATGCTATTTGTTTGGTGGCTCCGTGAAAGCTTTTCCCTTGAGTGCGTGTCCTTTATCGTTGCATCTTGTTGCACTCTTGTGTGGTGAAGATTATTTTCCTCTTGCTTATCTTTACGAGGCTTTTGCCATCTTAATTGGCATCCCTCGTCTTCATGAGGCCTTCATCTTCTATCTTCACCACGGGTTGCCACAAGCATAAGTTCTTTATATGCTTATTAGTAAGCTTGTGAACCCATTTGCTAGTTGTGTGTGTGGGAATGATAGGCCTTGCACCGTGTGCCTCATTGTTTCAAGACTATGTTGATGCTTAATGCTCATCCTATTTTTAGTCTTCTCAAGTGCTTCGCCATGACTCACACACATCATTTTGGTTGAGCCTTTTCTTAAGTTGCCTTTTTACATGTTGCTCAACCATGTGCTTGTTGCAGGCGCTAGGCTTTGTTTCCTATATGCTCACTTGCACTGGATGTGAGTTTCTATTGATTTTGGGGGAGCTATGATCCTATTTTGTGCACTTTGTATTCAAATACAAAAATTCTTATGTGTGCACAAATCATGGGGAGCTTCTCTAGTTTTTTTTAGAACACTCATTTGCGCTTATCATAATATCTTTATTCTTGTGGCATGTAGGATCATTGGTCTAGTTGGTTCAATTGATATCCGTTGATTGCTTGCTTCAATTGGTATCTTCTGATTGCTTGTGTCTCTCTTTGTTATGTCTTTGTGTCATATCTTTTTGTTGCAATCTTTGGGCATCAATATAGTTTGTCTTCCTCCAAGTATTGGCAGTTCGATATGTGTATTGCATTCCACTCTCTTGTTGAGAAATACACAATTTATGGAGGACCACAATTTATATTGGCCTTCTAAGCTTTTCGCCCATTTTGGCAATCGATGCCAATGGGGGAGAAGTTTCAGAGAGTTTTGTGGAGTAGCTTTGGTTTTTGTTTCCTTAGCATTTGCATCTCATTCGCATGCATTATTGGTTGTTGCATTGCATGGTGATGCATAATTCCTTGTATAAACTCTCTTCAAAGTGATTGTCATCAATTACCAAAATGGGGGAGATTGAAAGAACATGCGGTGCCCCCATGTTTGGTTTTGGCAATTGATGACAATCTCTATGGACTAATGGTTGCCTTGAGTTATATTTGAAGGGTTTGTCCATAGGCTTTTCTTGGAGTCCATTTGTTGGTTTCAAGGAGAGTTTGTGATGACCAAGGTGCTATTAAGGAATTATCCAAAGATTGGTCTTATGAGTGTCCATAGGCTTTTCTTGGAGTCCATTTGTTGGTTTCAAGGAGAGTTTGTGATGACCAAGGTGCTATTAAGGAATTATCCAAAGATTGGTCTTATGAGTATTGAGCTTATAACAAGCATGTCTTGAAGAAGAAGAGTGTGTGATCATTCATGTTTACCTTCAAGACATCATCCAAATGAAGAGAGTTGGAAAGATTCAAGGTTGATCAAGACTAAGTCAAAGAATGAATCAAGTTGTTCAACACACAAAGCATAGAAGATGTACCGAGAGGGATCAAGCGATCCCATGGTATGGTAAGCATGGTCAATTACGCTTTGTGTACTAACCCATGGTCTTCGTGAGAGTTCTTTGTGGGGTTAGGTTGCGGTGTGCAAGTTCAAGTAGGATCATCACGAAGAGATCATATGCTTGAAGCTTGCCGTCCATTGTGGCGACAATGGACTTGTGAAGATGTGCAGAAGAGTGGCTCACCCATAGTGGAGTATGGGGGAGCAATCTACTAGTCTTCTTCGAGCCAACGCAATCAAGAAAGGTGGTCCATCTTGAGGAGGAGAAGATCGTCATCATCTAGCTCAAGTGGATCATGTGCAAGGCAAAGGTAGTACCGCCCTCAGTGGTAGTACCGCCCTTCCCAAGCGGTAGTACCGCTCTGTGCGTTGCTGTTCAGTGGGGTAACGGTTGGGTTGGTTCCCCCACTATATAAAGGGGTCTTCTTCCGCAATGAACCTCATCCTTTGAGCTCGTGTTCTTCCCCCATTGTTGACCTTCTTCGAGCTTGCTAACTCTCAATCCCTCCATGGATTCTTGCTAGTTTTTGAGGGAAAAGAGAGAGGAGATCTAGATCCACATTTCCACCAATCACTTTCTCCTCTATGTGAGGGGAACCCCTTGGATCTTGATCTTGGAGTTCTTGGTGTTCTCCTTCTTGTTCTTCCTCTCATTTTCCTCCCTAACATTAGTTGCTTCGGTGGGATTTGAGAGAGAAGGACTTGGGAACTCCGTGTGCCCTTGCCATTGCATTTGGTGCATCGGTTTGAGTTCTTCACGTGATACGTGGAAGTTACAAGTTGAGAAGCTTATTACTCTTGGGTGCTTGGTACCCTTGAGCTTGTTCCTCTTGGGTGCTTGGGCGCCCTAGACGGTTGGTGGTGTTCGGAGCTCAATCATTGTGGTGTAAAGCTCCGGGCAAGCGTCGGGGTCTCCAATTAGGTTGTGGAGATCGCCCCGAGCAATTTGACGGGTACCGGTGACCGCCCCCAAGGGTTGCCAAAGTGTACGGGTTCGGTGACCGCCCCCAAGGGTCGCCATTTGTACGGGTTCGGTGACCGCCCTCAAGGGTCCCTTAGTGGAATCACGACATCTTGCATTGTGCGAGGGCGTGAGGAGATTACGGTGGCCCTAGTGGCTTCTTGGGGAGCATTGTGCCTCCACACCGCTCCAAACGGAGATTAGCATCAGCAAGGGTGTGAACTTCGGGATACATCATCGTCTCTGCGTGCCTCGGTTATCTCTTACTCGAGCCCCTTTACTTATGCACTTTACTTTGTGATAGCCATATTGTTCTTTGTCATATATCTTGCTATCACATAGTTGCTTATATTGCTTAGCATAAGTTGTTGGTGCACATAGGTGAGCCTAGTTGTTTTAGGTTTTGTACTTGACAAATTAACCGCTAGGTTTATTCCGCATTTGTTCAAGCCTAAACCGTAATTATTTTAAAACGCCTATTCACCCCCCCCCCCCTCTAGGCGACATCCGCGATCTTTCGACCTTGTTTAAAATTATAATATGTTATATTTTTTTCATTGATACAAACTTTATTACGTAATTTAGTTTAATTGCTAAAGAATAGAAATTTGAAACACTACAGCTACAATATAATCTATTGCCATGTTAGCACAAACATGTCTTCGGCCCCAAGAAAATAGCGCTGAAGTAGAACTCTATTTTTGTGAGAAAATATCTTCTTATTAAATTTTTGTTGGGGCCATCTTGTATATGCAAATCACATAAATATTAGAATAAATAGAATAATCAATTACATTTAAATGTATTGAATTAGGTTATTTCTAATTTGTTTTGTTAATTCTAGTATAGTTAAGTACGTAGATAGATCGTTGGACTTTGTAAGAGTATAGAAAATATCCCAATAGAGATTTTTTTAGTAGAATTGTCTAGCTTGGTAGTAACCACCATGAAATTCTAGAATGTGTGAGGGGTCAAAAAATGGTTTTTCCTTGAATATGTTCTTGCCCTCGCTTGTCGGCATTGCTTGTCTATTAATTGTTTCCTGATGATGTATTTCATTTTTATTGTCCACCAGTTCAGGCGAAGGCGGAGGGGTGTGTTGGCCGCCACAGCTGGATTGGCAAACAATGGGATGGGGTGGATGTCGGTGCCATATCAGTGAGGGAGGGAGAGGAGGGCCAGGCGAGCCTACTTAACTAGACCATTTTTTCGTGAAAGACACATATCTATTATAAATGTTTATTGGAAGTATGAAGCACCCCGAACATAACAAAATGACATTGAGGTACCAAAAAAGGCATTTGTCCTGCTTTATATATAAAGCAACGATCAAAGATATAAGCAACTACAAACAACATGCCACCATCACAGACAACCCACACCCAATGCAAGATACAAGGGCGCCGATGCACTGCAACATCACCCAGTTGAGCACCGAGCAGTTGAGCACCGAGCAGCACACTACATAAGAACCAAAATGAACCTTTTGGAGCCGACGGAAACCTTCCATGAGCTAGCCACTGCGTCGGACAATGATGGATTTTATTACTCCAAGGCGGTTCCTCCAAGAAGGGAACGCCACCGGACTGACACCACCGCCCGACCCTGTAGATTTTCATCCGGAGCAGCACGAA
The DNA here is from genome assembly GCF_002162155.2 of Triticum dicoccoides. Taxonomy (NCBI): domain Eukaryota; kingdom Viridiplantae; phylum Streptophyta; class Magnoliopsida; order Poales; family Poaceae; genus Triticum; species Triticum dicoccoides. The sequence goes on from NC_041383.1 coordinate 72,372,355, forward strand.
GGGGAGGGAGCAACTGCGACGGAGACACAGACGCTGCCAGAACGAGCCTACTTGATTGGATCCTACTTGCAGTGGTGGAGCTTACAAAGAATCTATGGGGGGAGAAACATTTTTTAACCAACTGCAACAAACCAAAACTTGTAGCCTTTAGAAGGATATCCAGATAAATAACCATGGGGAAGGTAGAATGTGGGCACACACACACATAGGGATTGACTATTCGTTACCCTGGGCGAGAAATATTATTCTTCACCCCCTCTGTTTTAAATCGCTCACATAATTCAGTACAGATGAGCTTTTCAATTTCAGTACAAATACACACTTTTATTTGAGAAGAAATTCAGTACATCACAACACTTCTACACTCATTTTGCAATTGCTACGCATGACTGCTCTGTTTCTATACAAATACATCACAACACTTCTACACTCAATTTCAGTACAAATACACACTTTTATTTCAGAAAAAAATCATCTTGATTCTTCATTTCATGATGCACTGCTCTGTTTCTGTCAAAGCTCTCTCTACATTGCTCTGTTTCTTTCATCTCCTATAAATATATGAGGGCACAACAAGTTGAACACACCCCGTTTAGCAGTCTCATTAGCAAAGTCAACACGACATCTTGTACTACAAGCAAAGGAGAGAGCCGCAGGCGATCGTGGAATCCTTGACGATCCGGGGACAGACTGGTTGGACGAAGCTGGTCGGGACCTTCTTGGCATGTAGGGTGGCATGCACGTGAAAATCGACGGACGCAAGAGACTCGAGATGCGAGACAGGAAAACAAGGGAGCGAGTGTGTGCGTCCTCAGTCCTCACAGGAGCCCGCCTGTCCGATGCGGATCCCATTTTACAGTTCTGAACTTACGATCGCTTCGTTTGAGCCATGCATCATTCCGATTTCCGACCCATATGAGTAAGATGAGCGACCGATGACTCACACCCCAAACGATCTCACCAAACGAAACAAACGGACGGCTCGGTTGGCTGTAGTGTTTCTCAGTCGCCTAGTCGCCATGTGCATGCCGAAGTGAAAAATCCTCTCATTATCACCAGCTTTCGGTAGTTGACAAATCAGATCAATCGAGTCCATACCGTCGACGATCCATGACCATGCATTGCTTCCTTCGCTTGCTTTCCCAGAACATACACTAGTCCTCATCCTGTCACCCATGCATGCTCTCCATGCCCGCCAACCAGCATGAGGCTCAAACCAGCGTCTCCTTCTTTGTCCCTCTGGAATTGTTATGTGTGATCTTGTGACAAATGTGCATGGTTTTCCTATGCATTCTAGTTCTGGTATTTTTGCCCGTACTTGATAGGAAGATCACATTATCGTATATAAGGATAAGGATTGGTAAGAAGAAGGTTTTCTTCACTACTGTATTTTCCATTTAGAAATTGGTCTGATTTTATTTATCAACTATTAAGTGAAGTATATCAGACACAAGAAGCTAAGACACACCAGGACAACGAAGGTCGTTGACTCCTTGGTCAAACTATCACTACCCTCATAATGCTAATTTTAGCAGCAGAACACACGTAGAGAAGGAGGTTACGCTTGCTTGGTCGTTGGGACACAATGGATTGTGGCATTCGGAGGGTTAATAATTAGCTCACGTGATATCAAAACCCTTTTCTTTCAAACTTGGAAACAATAAGTTAGTCGAATCCTTGAAGATCCGTGAGCAGACACGACGACGCTGGTCGGGACTTGTTGGCATGCGCGAGGGGATCGACGGACGCAAGGCAGGAGGAAGGAAGTTGCCCTCTGATGATACAGTATTCTGATATGCAAGACAGGAAGACAGCGAGCAAGTGTGTGCATGCGCCCTGACAGGAGTCCGTCTGCCGATGCAAATCCCATTTTCAATTCTGTAAACGTACGATCGCTTCGTTTGAACCATGCATGCATCACTCCGACACATGTAGTATTTTCCAGCTCACCAGACAAAACAAACGGAGCGCCGCATTAGCAGGTAGGCGCCTCGTGGACGCTGAAGTAAAAAAAAAAGCTCTCGTTATCTTCAGCGTTCAGTATACTTAACTGATAATTAATCAGATCGATCAAGTCCATCGATGATCCATGTGCTGCTTCCTTTCTGCGGATTTTTAAGTGTTAACTGGCTAGGCGCCTCGGTTGTACTCTAGTGTTTATCGCCTGGTGGCCATGTGCATGCACAAGTAAAAAAGGTCTCATTATCTTCAGCGTTCAGTATACTTAGCTAATAATCAGATCGATCAAGTCCATAGCATCGATGGTCCACGTATTGCTTCCTTTATTTGCATGCTTCCCAACCATTCCTTGAGGCTCAAACCAATGTCCCTTCTCTGTCCCTCCGGGGTGGGCAGTCCGCCAGGCGACTTGAACAGGAAGATTCCTGTGTCCAACTTTGCTTCTCTAATGGGACAAAGGACAGTCATGAACAGGAGGATTCCTGTGTCCAACTGTGCTTCTTGTCCTCCTCAGCAACAAGTTAATAAGGGGAGAGAGAGAGATTAGTAATCAGTAATATAGTTTTGGTGCTACGTGCTAGCATATGGGCGCGGCCATGCATGACTGCTTAGCAGATGCGCCTACTACTAAAGTGTTAACTGGTTATGGTTGGAGTGGGCGGAGTCAGTGTCATTTGAACCCTGCATGGCCTGCAACTCGCGTATCTGTGTTTCTTCGATCTGATCTGGTCGTAGTGGTGCGGCAAAACGCACAAATTTGACCTCCGATGAACTGTTTTTGAAAGTATTCACCCAGTTGACCTTTAATATGTAGCGTCTAACAGCAAGGCGCTGCACTCTACTGTGCAGTGCCTAACACTCAAGCGCCACACCGGTGCAGCGCTCGGCAGCTAGGCGCTGCACTACACTGTGCAGCGCCTAACTGTTAGGAGCTGCACGGTAGAGTGCAGCGCCTAGCTGTTAGGCTAGCTGTCAGGCTCTGCACAAAAGGGTCAACGGTGTGAAATATTTTCAGAAACAGTTCACTTTGTGAAATACTTTCGCTTTAAGGTCAAATTTGTTAATTTTGCCGTTGCGCATGTGAAATTGTGAATTGTGAATGCCTGCAGGAAGGTGCTGTTTTCCCTTGCCTTTTGATGCGTCGGTGAAGCATAGCGATCTTGTGTGTCGATTCAGCCATGCATATACGTCCATGACAGAGGATCCATACTCTAAAAGGAATGGTGTTCCAAGGATCCCTTGGTTGTTCCTTTTCCCCCTTTTTCTTGTGGAAAATTATCGTGAAGTTAGGGCCACATCCAACGTATATAGTTTTGCTGGGTGTCAATGATTTGGAATAGTTCTGTCACTTCATCATTAATCAGGTTTTTCTTAAGCACCAATACAATGCAAGGTCCTTAGGAGAGGTGCTTGGAGAAATAAATCAGGCTTTTCTTAAGCACCTGTGCTTATTTGTACAGGACAGACGCTCAATTTGGCATCTCTTCAGTATAAATAGGCACGGGTTCTTCAGAAAACCCCGGTTTATTTTTTTAACCACCTCCCTGAGCATCTAGCATTGTACAAGACCTTATAAGCTTGATTTCCCTTATACCATGCCATTGTGTCAGTATGTGGTTATTGTTGTTAGGGGGCGTCACTAGAACACGTTACTTTTTTTTGCGGGGTCAAAGGGATTTCATTGCTCAAATTGGAGGGAGATCCTCCATACAAAATAGTGGTACATTAGCAGGACCTGACATCACCAGAACATGTTACTGTCTCCAACCAATACATCATTAATCTCAGTAACCAAATAATTGGGATGTGGGTCCTCCAATTGGGGCCGTCAACTACAACAATATATTCTTGCAAGATATCCATCAAATACGTATATAGTCATGAGCAGACATTGATAGACCCGTGGAATTTATGGTTGAGACTCAAAATCCTTATTCGGTTTTGATTTCCATCCCTTTCAAGTCAGATAGCTAGACACAAACAAAAGAAAGAAAAGAAATGGAAATGGAAACAGAAGAAAGAAAGGAGGTGATGGCAATAACAAACAACTTGTGTTAATAAGCCACCCAAACATAAATGTGCAACGACTAGCTACCAACAACATGCTACCTAGTCATTTAAATAAGGGATTTAGATAATGATAGCAAACAATCCCAAATGAAGTTGTATGATGCAAACAGATGGTAGGAGCAAGTATGTGTATCAGAGCCTCTTTTACCACAGTTTGAATGGTTGGATTTTTTGTCGGTAAAAGGAATTCATTCAATCATTGCTTCAACAAGATGCAACCATACTAAGTGCAAACCCATGCTCTGCATAACTAGATACACAACCGAATACATCCAAAATGTAATGGCTTTTTTGTCGAGAACCATATCATGTCGCAAGATTGCTTTATAATAAACTTTTCGCTTTTGTTTGTGAAAGCAACTCTAAACTCCTTCTCCATTAATGGATGAGGCGAATCTTTTGCTTCTGTTTAAAAAAACATAAATGTGATAGTGTTTGACATAAGCAGATACCAAAAGCCTAGGGTGAAAACTAAACCACCATCCATAGGTAAGATCTTGGGTAGACACCACTATAAACCGCTCCATGTTATGTGATCTCTGCAAAATAGAGCATATACTAGCCAGTGTGTACAAACACGAATAACCTACAAACGGGATGAAAAATTCTTTTTGGTAAAAGCCACATCATACCAAAAATAACTCATCTGTCAATATTTTTCACACACTTGGTCTAGATAGAATGTGACGCTACATCTCATGCTATTTTTCTGGGAAGTAAACTAAGTACACATATGGCAAAATGGCCTAAATTACGGAAATGCGACGAATATAGTACATGTGAAGAAATCCTTGATAGCAGAAGATCTATCTGTGCAACTAAGGATGCGAGAAAAGATTCTAGAATCATAATGTGATATAATATTACATCATTTAATGAAAACTGTTAATAAGAAATGCAGTAGATCTCAATCAAATCTTTGTATTGGGATTCGACAAGTAGGTAAATGAAGTGAAAATATGATATTATACATTGGGAGGTAATATCATAAACTAGTATATGATGTATAATACCGGTCTATGTTACTACCCTTTCTAAGAGCAATATGAAATCTTTATAGCTAAGAGTAAAAAAAATCCCCACCCTTCTTCGGGCCGGGCCCTGGGTGCCCACGGCTCAACTCCTGCCTTGAAATCGCGGCGCCACACACGTGTAGGGATGGATTAACGAGCTGCTCGGCTCGTTAAGCTCGTACTCGTTAAGCTCATGCTCATTAAGGCTCGGTTTGTTAAGCTCGTTAAGATTAACGGGCATAAATCCTTGCTTGGCTCGATTCGTTTGGAACTCGTTAAGCTCGTGAGTGCTCGCGAGCGCTCGTCAACAGATTATAATATGTTACGTTCTACATGATAAGTGTGTAGGCGTTATTTTCAAGATGAAATATGGTGACTACGAAAATTAACGCACTAGTTTGTTGCCTTCTATGTTGATTAGATTGAATAGATGGGACGAGGTGCTACAAAAAGTTTGTCACATAAGATGAAAATATATATTGTGTTGTTACTAACGAGCTACTCGTGAAACTCGTTAGCTCGTTTGTTAAGCTCATTAAGCTTAGCAAGCTGAAATCAATGATTGGCTCTGTTCATTAAGAAGCGAGCTACGAGCTTAACTAGCCGAACTATCGAGCGCTCATTAAGCTCGCGAGCTACGAGCTTTTGGTCCAGCCCTACACAAGTGTACCTCGTGTCTTCGCCTGCCACGGCGCCACATGGTGAATACTCTCACCATTTGAAAATACATTGCATCTTTGTTTGGTTAGAAATCAAAACTGTGTATACTCCAACCAAGTTGGCATAAATATATTCCATGATGCATCTAACAATATTGATTTGCTCTTTGTGGATGTTGATTTTTCTTTCTTCTTCTTGGGCAAACTTGGTCAAATGTTACAAAGTTTGAACTGGGAAAAACTAATATATAATATATTTTGAGATAGACACTAGTATTTTTGGCCAGCTGTTAGAGCATTTATATTTATAAACACAAGAGTTATTTGGGGAATGTCCTTTTTTCACAGAAAAAGGACCAAGTCTATTATAAAAGGTTCGTAAGAAGTAGTATAAGACAATCCAAACATAACAAAAATTACATCGAGAACACTGCACCACAAAAATTAAACACAAGACAATTTATAAAATGCATAGACCCAGTATTTATCAAACAAGACCCTACAAGTTGCCATCAAATATCCTCTATAACAGTAAGCTTCCAAGTTTTTAAGGCCTCACAATTAATTGAGGTCTCCAAGGGTCACCTAATTTTGACCGGGTCAACAATTTCTCAAAGCTCTCTCACTCTATTCTTTTATACTATAGACTATGCTTCTTAATTTTTAAGGCCTCGCAAATAATTGAGGTCTTCAATTTAGAATTTGGGTCACCCAAGTTTAACTGGGTCAATAATTTCTCAAGGTGCTCTCCCATTCAATTCTTTTAATTCGCTGTGTTCTGTAATTTTGAAGCTCTTTCATTCGAGGTATTCAATTTTGGAATTGATTTACAATTTTAATCAGGCCAATGATTTTTTCAAACCAACCAACAACCAATTTATAAAAACATATTAACCCCACGCACCCTCCCACCACCTAGAAAAACAGTGCCACCATATGATATTGTAGTACAAATATAGTACATGCAACCATCGACGCAAAAAAAAATTCCCACTTACATATTTGTTGATTAGCGGTATTTACAAAATCACACCACGAAAGGCACACCAAATCACCACATTACAAATAAGAAATAAACACACTC
>NC_041383.1:72379767-72411417 GCF_002162155.2 Triticum dicoccoides
TTCCATCAGTTCCAAATATAGGGGTATTAGTTTTTTGGAAAATCAAATATCTTTACCTTTGACCAAGTTCTAAGCAAAATAATTGGCATCCACAATATTAACAAAAAAGTATATAAATTCATTTCATGACGGATCTAATGATATCGATTTGATATTACAATTTTGATATATTTCTCTACAAATTTATCATAGTTAAAGAGGTTCGACTTTTCAAAAAAGTAATAGTACACCTTATATTTTCAAACATAGTGAGTAATTCTTTTAAGAAATCCAACAACACGTATGGCACAACAAAGCGCGCCCAACCCTTCTAATATGTACTACATCCTCTATTCCTCAATATAAGATGTTTTTGCAGTTGAATTTAAACCGGGAAAACCCTTTTACATTTAGAAATAGAGGTAGTACTTAAGTTTAGATGTGACGACTCTTTCACAGTCCAGTTGGTAGAACTGCCCGCAGCATTGTCGACATATGGCGCGTCCTCGACATGCCTGAGCAAGAAGAGATTAAATATGCTCTGCTCTTCCACTGTTCTATCCGGCTGGCCAATTTTCAACGAACCCTAATAGATTAATCAACGACTTGATTGACCCCTTCGTTTATCACCTCGCAACAACCAGCATCACACGTCCACAAGTAGATTAAAAATGGGTTCGTTTACCATATCGCTAATCACACATTCACACTCCTCTCCCTGTCGGCTCACCCATATAATCCCAACCCCGCCCGTCCTTCTCATCAGAATCCAGAGTCCACACGCGAGAGCTCGCACCGACGAACATGGGGAACTGCCAGGCGGCGGACGCGGCGGCCGTGGTGATCCAGCACCCGGGCGACGGCAAGGTCGAGCGCCTCCACTGGCCGGCCACCGCGGCGGACGTCATGCGCAGGAACCCCGGCCACTACGTCGCCCTCGTTGTCCTACATCAGGTCTCTGGCGGCGGCGTTGGCGTCAACCCCGCCGTACCCGGAGAAGGAAGTGCCAGGATAACCAAGGTGAAGCTCCTCAAGCCCCGGGACACGCTCCACCTCGGCCAGGTCTACCGCCTCATCACCTCCCAAGGTCAGTCAGTGCCTAATATTCCGAATCCGCCATTGGATTATTGTATGGTGCAAACCAGATGGTAGGAGCCTCTTTTAGCACAGTTCGAATGGTTGTTGTTTTTTTATATAGGGAATTTCATTGAACGATGCAACCATTAATCCTAAGTGCAAATCCAGTCTAGCGCGTCAAACAAGAAAAGTTAATAAGAAATATAGATCCTAACCACAACTTTGTATTTGAGATTCTACAAATGCGTACGGAAATGAACTGACAATATGATACTACTATTCTACGACACTATTTGGGATCCTATCCATCACTCATAATACTAGTCTACGAAACTTCCCTCTCTACGGTCAATACAAAATCTATATAGGTAAGAGTAAAAAAAGAAATCCACGGTCTGGTTAGGGCAGAAGGTGCTGACTGCCCAGTTCCACCCATGACGTCACGGTGCCATGCACGTGTGCCACGTGTCTTCACCCACCTTTATCGCCACATGGTGAGGAGAGCATGACACATAAGGTCATTCGTAAATGCTCTCACCATTTCAAGATGCATTGCATATTTATTTTGTCCCGAGTTAAAGACTGTGAACTCTAACTAAGTATGTAGAAAGAACATCAATGTCCACAATACCAAATAGATCCTCCGTTTCTGGATGTAGATTTTTCTTCTTCTTCGGTGAGCTTGGTCAAACCTTATAAAGTTTGTGAATAGAGACAAAGGTAATATAGTTTTGATAGAGTAGTATTTTTTTTTGCCAATCATTAGAGCATTTGAATCCCTCTACATAGATTAAACATAGAGACATATTAATGGAACACATATATAGACTCAGTATTTATCAAACAAAAACCTACAAGCTGCCCTCAAATCAAATATATATGTGACGACCCTTTCAGAGTCCAATTGGTAGAGCTGCCCGCAGCCTGCAGAGCATTGTCGACGTATGGCGCGTCCACGACATGCCTGCGCAAGAAGACAAGCACGATCCCTATGCCGCTTCCACTGTGCCGGCCATTTTTTCTACGGTCCCTAAACAATCAATTAACAAGTTGATCTTGATTGACTCCTTCGTTTATCACCTCGCAACAACCAGCATCGCACGTCCACAAGTAATAGATTTAAAATGGGTTCGTTTACCACCTCGCTAATCACATCACACTCCTCTCCCTCTCGTCTCGGCTCCCCCATAAAACACCAACCCCAACCCGTCCTTCTCAACAGAATTCAGAATCCAGACGCGAGAGCTCACAAAGACTCGGGCAGCTGTCGGCGATCTCTGTGGTACAGGGGCACGTGAGACGTGGGCATGGGGAACTGCCAGGCGGCGGACGCGGCGGCCGTGGTGATCCAGCACCCGGGCGACGGCAAGGTCGAGCGCCTTCACTGGCCGACCACCGCGGCGGACGTCATGCGCAGGAACCCCGGCCACTACGTCGCCCTCGTCGTCCTGCATCACGTCGAAGCCGAGCCCGAGCCCGCCGTCGCCGGAGAAAGAGGAGGTGCCAGGATAACCAAGGTGAAGCTCCTCAAGCCCAGGGACACGCTCCTTCTTGGCCAGGTCTACCGCCTCATCACTTCCCAAGGTTCGTGCCCTGAATCCGCCAGGCGCGCGGTTCTTGGATTGGATTCCTTTCCCTCTGTTACTTACATGATCACATGGAGATTAATCGATCAATTTGTGGCGCGTGCGTGCAGAGGTGAGCAAGGCCGTGCAGACGAGGAAGCAGGAGAGGATGCGCGGCTGCGACGAGGCCATCGAGCGGGAGCGGCCGCGGCTGCACCGTCGGCGGCACCCGCCAAGGTCGAGGGGCGACGATCCAACCACGGCCGCCAGAGGCGGACAGAGGCAGCCCGCCGATCATCAGGAACGGAGGCGGCTGGAGACGGACCGGCGACACCGGAGCATCGTCGCCGCCAGCGGCAGAGGCCGGCACTGGCGACCGGCGTTGCAGAGCATTACAGAGTCGTCATCGAGCGGACACGTCTCTGTAAACGAACTAGAAAAGTAGAAGAAGGTTTCGGGGGAGCTAGAAATGTACGTACGTTAGGCGATCTGAATGTATCCATCGGCTTCTGTCCTGTCTCAATCCGTTTTGATGATACAGTAGCACGCATTACCCCACTTTTTTTTCTCTTTTTTGGTGAAAATTACACGTTCCTCTCTCGAGGATCTAGCATTCCCGGTAGTGCGGAGGATTGTTGTGTAATCCTTGTGTTTGTGTCCTTTCTTGATGACTACTCCCTCTGTCCCATAATGCGTTTCTCACAGTAAAAACGCTCTTACATCCCATAATATAAGAGCGTTTTTACACTAAAAACGCTCTTACATTATGAGACAGAAGGAGAAATACATTATGAGTCAATAAAAAATGACATTATCGAGAAAATCTGCAATAGTAGATTAGGCGATGATGGGACAGCTGAAAAGAATGAAAAAAAAAGCGTTGTCACATAGTGCTCGCGGCCTGCGCATTCAGCTTCAGTTTTAGTTTTCAGTTCTGACCATTTCGAATTTGATGTACATAATGACACGGATACATTTCTGAGGGAGGTCCTGATCGATGAAACAGTGATAGTTAGACCCATATGAATGTATGGTGAGACCGCCTAGTCAATGGTTAAGAATAAACAGTGATTTGTTAATTTAAAAATGACAAGCCTCGGAATTCGCTCTCTGCGGCAATTTGAATATACTAGCGAAGTCTCCATTCAAACTTGTACTATCAGCTCCAGCATATTGGATGTAGTAGGGAGTCTCCGTTCAACATTTCCTTCGTTTCTTTTGACAAGACACAATTAGTACAGTTTGACTACCTAATCCTTATATGAGTATGTTTAACTTTCTATAATAGTTAATTCATTTTCACCCCCATCATTTATCATTTTTATAAGGATTACCATTTTAATCTAAATTGTTCCGTTTAACCCGTGCTATGGTTTACCTTTTCAAATTTTGTGAACGTTCTGCAAAGGTGGTCCCACATGTCAGGGCAGATGAAAGATTGGTATGTAGGCTCATTCCTCCCTAAGATGAATGGTCAGACCGCATGGACAATGCTGGGGGAAATAGTCCGAATTTGCTAGTTTAAAATTGAGAAGCCTCGGAAATCACTCTCCCCAACAATTTGAATATTCTACATTCCCACATGTCAGGGTCGACCTGGTGCGTCGAATGGATGGTCTCGATGCGGAAGAGAGAAATGCAGTCCTGATGTGAAGGAGGAGAGAGTGATCGCAGGCCCCGCCGATTTGATAAACGGTTCGGTCGGTCAAGTTTGGATCATTTATCTTATATATAAATGCGCAATCTTGTTAGTATTTCATTCTCGTTGGTGGTGGCGTTGTTGCTGATTGTGGAATCGTTTGCGATGTGTGGTCTTGTGACACATGTGCATGGTTTTCCTATGCATTCTAGTTCTGGTATTTTGCTCCTAGTTGGTAGGAAGATCACATTATCGTACAAAGATTGATAAAAAGAAAAAGGTTGCATTCACTGTATTTTCCATTTAGTAAATGGTCTGATTTTATTTATGAATTAAGTGAAGTATATAATTAGAGATAAGAAGCTAGTAAAGCACACATTAGTAGGACAACAAAAAGTCGTTGACTGGTTTGGTCAAACTATCACTACTCCTCGTAAAGCTAATTTTAGCAGCAGAACACAATAGGATGTGGCATTTGGAGGGTTAATTAGCTCACGTGAGAACAAACCATTTTTTCCCAAACTTGGAAACAGTAAGTTAGTTGAATCCTTGACGATCCGGGAGCAGGCAGGCTCGACGACGCTGGTCGGGACCGTACCTTCTTGGCATGCACGTGGAGATCGACATCCACGGACGCAAGACAGGAGGAAGGAAGTTGCCCTCTGATTCGATCTGAAGATGCAAGACAGCAAAACAGCGAGCAAGTGTGTGTCTGTGTCGTGGCACTGTCAGGAGTCCGCCTGCCGACGCAGATCCCATTTTCAATTCTAAACGTACGATGGTTTCGTTTGAACCATGCATCATTGGGGCACATGAGTTTGATTAGCAGGTAGGCGCCTCGGTTGTATTCTAATGTTTCTCAGTCACGTAGTCGCCATGTGCATGCACAAGTAAAAAGCTCTCATTATCATCAGCTTTCAGTATATACTTAACTAATAATCAGATCGATCAAGTCCATCGATGATACATGTGCTGCTTCCTTTGCTTGCTTTCCTAGAACACACTTCCTAACCATGTCACCCATGGCTTAACAGCAACAGCAACAACAACAACAACAACAACAACAACAACAACAACAACAAACCTGTCACCCATGCTCTCCATGGTACTCAACAATTCCTTGAGGCTCAACCCAGTGTTCCCTTCCATTTGTGTGAAAAATACATGGGATGTGGTGCTAAATCGGGTTGCACCGTGTCGACGAGGACTTCATGGCCCTCCTCTACCGCGTTGACCCGGACTTTGCGGAGGAGCAGCTCGCCATCGACCACTCCATCGAGTCCCTTCGGTATGACAACGAGAAGAACGAGGAGATGCGCCGGCAGGAGACGACTCCGGCTCCGGCTCCGCCTACTGTCTGCCACAACAAGGAGGACTTGTGGATGGCGAACGCGCTTCTTCAGGTTCGCCCCATATTCAAGTCGCTTCCTCCTGACGAGCGGGAGGAAACGCTGCAGGAACTGAGCCAACCGCCTCCTGCTCTCGTTGCTCCTCCATTGAACGTCGTGCTAGCCTCCGGCCCCGGCTCCGGCTACGCCAAGGAGGACGTTATCGACATCTCCGAAAACGACACGTCGGGCCGGTGGCAGCGGCTCCGACGGAGGAGGCCCGACGACGAGGAATTGGGCGAGCCTATTAATTTTAATTAGGTGTTCTTTTGTGATTTGAACAGTGATATTCAGATCCGTGTAATATATGAATGCCAACTTGTTTAATATTAATGTTTAACTAAGACTTATTTAATTAATGTTTTAATTAGATTAGTTTAGCACGCTAGGGGTTAACTGACATCAGGGGTTTAGACTAGTCACAACGGGTAGTAACTTAGACTAGTAACATGCATATCTTACTACCTCTATAGTGGTGAGTAATATATGTGTGGTGTCATGCAACACTTCATTTATTAGGTTGTAGACTCATCTTGTCTTGGTATGTGTGATGTTACAGTAGCTAGCTAGGTTACCACATGCCCCTCTTTTCTCATTAATTACTCGCCACATCATCTGTTTTGCCTAGAGATGTGTGATGTTACCACCTATGTTACTCTCACTGTGGGTAGTCTGGCACGTGACTTGTATTACCGATGTCTACGGTCCAAGGTACGCTACGGATTATTTGTCCCTTGGTGGCATTTGGCGACAACTCAACGGATGAGACCTATATGAGTGGCGTTTGGGCTGAACGTCGGTATTAACAGCTTATCACCGGTGTCATACTAGTGACGTTTGGCGACAAAACGTCATAGATGAGACCTACAAGAGTGGCGTTTGGCGAGAACGCCGGTTGTATCAACTTACCACCGGCGTCATACTAGCGGCATCTGGCCTCGGCTCCACTCATGTCATTTCTGAAATGCTGCTCATAGGCTTTTCCGCACTAGGTAGCGGCTAGTGAACCCTCGACAACACCCCACATCTACTTGTGTCTTTTCATAGCGATGGTCCTTGTGTCTACTAGCTAGGCATGCCTTGTCCTAGGTGTCCTTTTTTTTCTATACTCTTGCTACATGTATGGTTTTCAGTCTGGTTTTCCTCATAAACAGGTTCAACTTATTTAGTTTTTCGATCCGGTTTTCCTTATAAACTAGACCGGCCAAATCCTAAGGGCTGACTCTTGGCCTTGACCGCTTTAAGCATTATATTCGGGTGGGAGAACTTACTTCCAAGTGATTCCTAGTAAAACAATATTTTTAGACACATTGCTTAGAATGGATGTATACGATTAAGATTAAGTACTTTTTTATACTGGCATATAGATATCCAAGTCCACATCTTTTTTATAAATATGTAGTGAAGCGTAATTAGTTTTGATTTTCTTATATATCCTTGCTATGTCATATCTTAATTATTTCAGTGTCACAAAAGGATACACTTCATCATTAGACATGTACAAGTATAATTTCTTTTTTCCCATGTCAGTGCCAACATATCTTTTAAACACAGGTAAGGATATGAAAGTTGAACAGATTAACTCTGGTTTCCTGTATTGATCATCTCACAGAGTACAACTTATACACGAGAGAGAGAGAGAGGGGCGTGCCCGAGAGAGTCGGCACGCAGGCCTGGGCTGTGGTTACAGATCCTATATTCTAGGGAGTGTACAAGAGTTACAGATACAATACATACGCTATCTAACACCCCCCGCAGCCGGAACTCCGTTGGGAAGGGCGTTCAGGCTGGAGCAAAACTCGTGATACACTTGAGATGGTAACCCTTTGGTGAACAGATCAGCAAACTGAGAGGAGGACGGTACATGCAAGATCCGTGCTTCGCCAAGAGACACCCGATCACGCACAAAATGCAGGTCAATATCGACATGCTTGGTGCGTTGATGTTGCACCGGATTGCTGGCAAGGTACAAGGCGCTGATGTTGTCACAATATACCACAGTGGCTCGGCGAGGAGGATGGCGTAGTTCATGCAGAAGCTGACGCAACCAACATGACTCGGCGACGTAGTTGGCGACCCCACGGTACTCTGCCTCGGCGCTTGATCGAGAAACGGTCGGCTGCCGTTTGGAAGACCAAAAGGTGAGGTTGGATCCGAGGAATACGCAGAATCCAGATGTTGACTTGCGAGTGTCGGGGCACCCTGCCCAATCTGCGTCGATGTATGCAACCAGGTCATGGGAGGAGGACCGGTAGAATTGTAGCTCATAGTGAGATGTACCCTCAAGGTAGCGCAAAATACGCTTAATCAACTGCATGTGACTGTCCCGTGGCGCATGCATGAAGAGGCACACTTGCTGAACTACGTAGGAGATGTCCGGCCGGGTAAGGATAAGGTATTGGAGAGCACCGGCGAGGCTGCGGTACTGCGTGGGATTGGAGAGGAGGTGACGGGCAGTAGCGGATAGTTTAGAGCTGGTGTCAATGGGCGTGGAGACGGGCTTGCAGTTGAGCATTTTGGCATGATCAAGAATCTCGAGGGCATACTGTTGTTGACAGAGAAACAAACCCGAGGCATTGGGGGTGACGTTGATGCCCAAGAAGTGGTGGAGCTCGCCGAGATCAGACATGGAGAACTCGGACTTGAGGCCGGAGATGATGCGGTGGAGTGTGTGGGTGGAGTTGGCAGTGAGAATAATGTCATCAACGTACACCAGAAGATAGGCAATGCTTGTTCCCTGATGAAGTATGAACAAGGAGGTGTCACTCCGTGTGGCAGTGAAACCAAGAGATAGGAGGAACCGTTGGAACCGAAGAAACCATTGCCGTGGCGCTTGCTTCAACCCATACAGAGACTTGTGAAGTAAGCAAACATGATCCGGCCGGGAGGAGTCCACAAACGTAGCTGGCTGAGAGCAATAGACAGTCTCATTGAGCTCTCCATGGAGGAAAGCGTTCTTGACATCCAACTGATGAATAGGCCATGACTGTGAGATGGCAAGGCTGAGGACGACACGGATGGTAGAAGGCTTCACCACGGGACTGAAAGTCTCCTCATAATCCACTCCTTCTTGTTGAGTGAATCGACGAACTACCCATCGAGCTTTGTACCGAGCGAGAGAGCCATCCGCATTGAATTTGTGGCGAAAAATCCACTTCCCCGTGATGATGTTCACACCTGCAGGCTTAGGCACCAAAGACCAAGTGAAGTTTTTCATTAAAGCAGAATATTCATCTTGCATAGCTTGTTGCCAATTTGGGTCTTTAAGGGCTGATCTATATGTGGCAGGAATGGGAGAAAGGGAAGAAGTGGTTGTGGTGAGGAACAGTCGGCGGGGCATGCAGTAGCCAGACTTGGCGCGTGTAGACATACGGTGGGAGTTATGGGGTGGCTCTATCGGAATTGCATGGCGGGCTAGGAGTGGTCAACTCGGATGTGGAGGTAGATGCGGTGGGCCGGGCGGCAGGCGAATGCGGTGGAACAGGCGCGGACTGCGAGGAGGATTGCGGTTTAGAGGGGGCAGGCGCAGAAGGCGGCATGCGGTGGGATTGGTTGGATCCGGACGAGGCGGGCGCGGCAGGCGAGGAGGATCCGCGTGGGGATCCGGTGGGAGTGAAGCTAGTGGACGCGGTCGGGGTAGTGGGGGTGCGGGGCCCGGCGCTGGGCGGGGCGCGGCGAGGGGATTGGGTGGGCTGGGATCCCGAGGGCGCAGGTGAGGGAGCTGGATCCGAAGGATTTGGTGGGGGCGGGGGTGGGGGATCCGGTGTGGACGTGCCACATGCATGGCGGGGATCCGGTGTGGACGTACCGCAGGAAGGGGGAGGCGTGTACGGTGTGTATGGGAATTGGGTCTCGTTGAAAGTAACGTGGCGTGAGACTATGACGCGTCGTGATTCTAGATCAAAACACCGGTAGCCCTTATGCTCGAGAGGGTACCCGAGAAAAACATAACGAATGGAGCGAGGGGAGAGCTTGTTCGGCATGGTGGCGTAGGTGTTTGGGAAGCACAAACAACCGAAAACGTGAAGATGGTCATAGGAGGGGTGGGTACCGTGGAGGAGAAAATGGGGCATGGTGTTGTGAATGGCACGAGATGGTCGCCTGTTGAGAAGGTAAGTGGCCGTGTGAAGTGCCTCGACCCAAAATGGAGGGGGGAGGTTGGCTTGGAGTAAGAGTGTGCGCACGATGTCATTGGTGGTTCGAAGGAGGCGTTCTGCCTTGCCGTTCTGAGGAGATGTGTGAGGGCAGGAGAAACAATAAGAAATGCCGTTTGAGGAGAAGAAGGTGCGTAGGGATGTGTTGATGAACTCACCACCATTATCACACTGCATGGCTTTGATGACGACGTTATATTGAGTGTGGACAAACGTAAAAAAGCGTTGGAGAATGGAAGAGGTGTCAGATTTGTTACGCATAGGAAAAGTCCATGAGTAATGTGTAAAGTCGTCGAGAATAACCAAGTAATATTGGAAGCCCGAAAAGCTAACGATAGGAGATGTCCATAAATCGCATTGAATTAAATCAAATGGTGAATATATCTGGCTAAAGGAAGAGGAAAAGGGGAGACGAGGCTGGCGGCCAAGTTGGCATGCATTACATGGAGTATGAGCAACCTTATTACAATCACTAAGAAAGTCTTTGGCTATGGTAGAAAGAGAGTGCGCGCTAGGGTGGCCGAGGCGACGGTGCCACCGATCCGGTGAAGCGACGGTGAAGAGTGCATGCGCCCGAGCCGCGGTGGTGCCAACAAAGGGGTAGAGGTCGCCATTGCTAACGGAGATCATGAGCACCTTCCGAGTGCGAAGATCCTTCACAAGAAAACGACAGGGAAAGAATTCAATTGAGCATGCATTGTCTTTTGTAAAACACCGAATGGAAATTAAACTAGTGACGACATGAGGAGAAACGAGAATATCAGTAAGGCAGAAATCGTGAGGGGGAAGGGTGGTGGAGCCGGAGCAAGGTGTTGTCCATTGCCAACAAGAATACTAGATGGAAGATTCTGCTTTAAAGAAGAACTTGACGAGGTGAGGGTACCTGAATTGCCTGTGATGTGGGAGGAAGCCCCGCTGTCGAGATACCACTCGGGTGCGGGAGGAGCGGGGTAGTTGTTGTTGCTGTAGGCGGCGTTGAGCAGCGCAAGGTGATCCCACGACGGAGGTGCGGCCGGGTAGTACGGGGCCGGTGGAGCGGGCGGCGGCGCGTAGGCTGGGTAGGCCTGGGCATGAGAGCCCGGGCGGGGCCCGAGCACACTGGCGGCGTTGGGAGGCACCTAGCCAGAGCGCGGAGACGGGATCGCCATCCCGTACGGCGCAAAGTAGCCAGTGTACGGGGCGAGCGGGGTCGGCTGAGGCTGGCCACGGCCCCCGTTGTCGTGGCGCCCGCGGCCATGGCCGCGTCCGCGTCCACGGACACGGTCACCACCGTCTCCATAGCGGTCACCGCGGCCGTGGCCAGAAGCGGGAGTCGACAAAGAGGAGGCGCCCGGAGCACGGTCGTTGGAGCGATCGGTGGTGTGACGGCTGCCGCCGCCGGAGGTACCGCCCGAGGGGCCACCGCCAGGCAGAGCGAAAGCGGAGGCGCTCTCCTCAGACGCGACGCTGCGCCTGGGACTCCTCAGCCAGGACGACGCGGGAGAGGACTGTGTCGAAGGGAAGCCCTTGATCGCCGAGGACGACGCGGATGGTGTCGAGGCGCTTGTCCAAGCCATGAAGGAATTGGGTGGTGAGATCCACCTCGGTGACCGCATGATTGATGTCGGCGAGAGCATCGGTGAGGAGCTTCATGCGGCGGGCGTAGTCGGACACGGAGAGATCGCCCTGTTTTAGGTTGCGATACTGGCGATTGAGGATCATGAACCGCGCATCGCGATTGGCAAGAAAGAAGGCATGAATCTTGTGCCAGAGGGCATATGTGGTGGTGGCGCCGACGACATGGTCACACATGACATCCGAGAGAGTGGCATAAATCCAGAGGGCGATGTGGGCGTCAAGCTCAGGATATTGGGAGGTGGCGTTGGGTGGTGGTGGATGCTCGATGAGGTAGGTGATGCCGTAGCGGATGAGAACCATGAGGAAGAAGGTCTTCCACTTGTGGTAGTTGTGATCGGCGGGGTTGAGGAGAAATTTGATGTGGTTGGTGATGTGGTCGCGGTAGATGGGATCGGTGGGAGCAGGAGCAGGGGGGTTGGGGGGAGAGGCGTGCCGGAGGAGAAGATGGGGGCAAATTGGGAACCTGAGGAGGAAGAAGAGCCGCTGAAGAGGGCGGGGTTGGTGCCGAAGACGAATGGCGGGGAGGTCGTCGCCGTGGTGGCCGGAGCAGTGGGCGCGTTCGGCGCCGAGGAGGAGGAGAGGGAGCCCGGCGAAGTGGCAGCGGAGGAGGAGGGTTCGGTGGCCATGGGGCACCTGGTGTCTGATACCAAGTTGAACAGATTAACTCTGGTTTCCTGTATTGATCATCTCACAGAGTACAACTTATACACGAGAGAGAGAGGGGCGTGCCCGAGAGAGTCGGCGCGCAGGCCTGGGCTGTGGTTACAGATCCTATATTCTAGGGAGTGTACAAGAGTTACAGATACAATACATACGCTATCTAACAATGAAGAGCTAAATGTTTCATTAGTCAAAGCAGTGGCTTACAACATCTTACATGCAAGACGTGGAAGAAATGAAAAATCATAGCCATAGCCAGATACTACCTCCGTGCCTGACAGTAGCGCTGAACTAGAACTCTATTTTTGTGAGAAAACATCTTATATTAAAATTTTGTTTGGCCATCTTCTATATGCAAATCATATAAATATTAAAATAACTAGAATAAATATGTAGGTAGAGGCTTTTACTTTGTATCTTTAAATATGTAGGTAGAGGCTTTTACTTTGTAAGAGTATAGAAAATATCCGAATAGAGATTTTTTGGGTAGAATTATCTAGCTTGCTAGTAACCACCATGAAATTAGAATGTGTGAGGTATCAACAAATGGTTAATCCTTGAATTATGTTCTTGCCCTCGCTTGCCGGCATGGCTGGTTTATTCATTCTTATGATGTATTTCGTTTTTGTTGTCCACCAGTTAAGGGAGGGCGGAGAGCAGTGTGGTGGCCACCACAGCTGGAGAAGCAAACAATGGGATGAGGTGGATGTCAGTGTGATCAGTGAGGGAAGGGAGAGGAGTGCCAAGCGAGCCTACTTAACTAGATCCTTTTATTCGTGAAAGACATGTATCTATTATAAAATCTCATTCAAAGTATGAAGCACCCCAAATGTATGAAGCTCATTGAAAGCTCACTGAAAGTATGAAGCACCACAACTGGCCACCGAACGACCACTACCACCATCAGAGCGAGCCGCCGACGTGCCGCTGTCGCCACTCACATACCGGAGCAGCCAGAACGAGCCGGTGACGCGCCGCTATCACCCCTCACTTATCAGAGCCGCCAGAACGAGCCAATGACGCACCGTTGTCGCCCCTCACTTATACCAAAAAAGGCATTTGTCCCGTTTTATATATAATGCAACGACCAAAGATATAAGCACCTGCAGACAACACATCACCATCACACACAACACACACCTAAGGCAAGATACAAGGGTGCCGATGCACCGCAACACCACCCAGTCGACCACCGGGCACACTACATATGAACCGAAATAAACTGCTTGGAGCTGACGGAGACCTTCAGTGAGCTAGCCACCGCGAAGAGGTGAAACCGGACAACGACGGATTTTATAACTTCAAGAGGGTGCCTCCAAGAAAGGCACGCCACCGGAGTGCCACCACCGCCCAACCTTGTAGATCAAGTTTTCACTCAGAGCAGCACAAAAGGGAGGGAGCAACCGCAACGGATATGCGGACGCCGCCAGGACGAGCCTACTTAAGTGAATCCTACGTGATCAAGCTACCACTGCGCCTTCATAAAGCTAATTTTATTTTAACATAACAACAGAATAAAGAAGGTTGCGCTTGCTTGGTCACTGGGACACAATAGTTTGTGGCATTTGGAGGGTTAATTATAGTTCACGTGAGAACAAACTTCTTTTTTGCAACCCGGCCCCTACTGTATCGTGGCTGAATCGTGGAGTCCTTGACGATCCGGAACAGACAGGCTCGACGACGACGCTGGTCGGGACCTTCTTGACATGCACGTGGAGATCGACGGATGCAGGAGGCAGGGAGTCCGCCTGTCGTCGATGCGGATCCCATTTTACAATTCCGAAGCGTACGATCGCTTCGTTTGAACCATGCACCATTGGGACAAATGAGTAAGATGTGAGCGATCTCATCAGAGAAAACAAACGGAGCCGCATTAGCAGGTAGGCGCCTCGGTTGTACTCTAGTGTTTCTCAGTCACCTAGTCGCCATGTGCATGCACAAGTAAAAAAAAAAGGTCTCATTATCATCAACTTTTCGGTATGTGCTTAACTAATAAGCAGATCGATCAAGTCCATCGATGATCCATGCGTTGCTTCCTTTCTTTGCCTTCCCAGAACACACACTTTCTCATCCTGTCACCCATGCTCTTCATATCCCCCAACCATTCCTTGATCAGCCTCAAACCAGTGTTCCCTTCCGTGAGGGCAGTCCCCGAGGCCATTTGTGATCCTTGTCCTCTAATGAGACAAGGGCCAGCCATGCGCAGGAAGATTCATCTGTCCAATTGTCCTCAGCAACATGCTAATAAGGAGATATATGTGTTAGTTGCATAGTGCTTACGAGATGCTACTACCATAGTTAACTGGTTATGGTTGTATCGTTGGAGGAGTCAGTGTGAACCCTGCATTTCGGCGTTTCAGAGTTTCTTCGATCTGGTCGTGGTGGTAAGGTGCCTTGCCTTCTGGTATGCGTCAGTGAAGCAAGGCGATCTTGCCGGTCGTTAGGTTCATCCATCCATGCATGACAGGATCCACAGACTGTAAAAAATGAATGGTGTTCCAAGGTTATTTGAGACACACGGCCAAATCACGGACCCTTGTGAGATTCGTCATACGGAAAAGTGGTGCTAACTTTGCGTTGCCGATAAGTTTGGAGCTCCACTGCAAAAATTACTTAATCTCGTGAACTTTGATAATATCTAGTAACATAATATCAGATGTAGCTGTAAATTCTAAGGTCAACAATGAGCGTAGGTGAGCATTTGCATATGTATGTTGTTTTCTTTAAAAAAATAGAAATGGTGTAATCAAGACATGATTAGATATTAAACTAACCTCTTTGAGCCATTGGTTAGAAAAAGGTTGGATATCATGACTAAGATTAAGATTATTTGTATCAAACTCTAGATCGCTTTATATGCTGGTATGTCATGTCCACAGAAATTGCTATAGATATACCAAAGTGGAATGAATTTTGATTTCGAATATATCCTTGTTATGTCATATTAAATGGGAAAAGTATATTTTTCATCCCTTAATTCTTTCAAAAGTATAGAAATGGTCCCTCAACTTCAAAACCACCACATCTTGGTAACAGTTATGGGAGATGTCTACATGAGTCGATTTGCTAGGTAACAGTTATGGGAGATGTCAATGATTTGGATTAATTATGTCACTTTCATTAGACACACACGCATACATAAGCTTGATTTCTTTTTTCCTCCTGCCACTGTGTTAGTATGTGCTTATTGTTGTTGGGCGATGTCACTAGAACACATCGTTGTTCGAGCTAAATCATCATTAATCTCACTAAGCAAATAATTGGAATGTGAGTCCTCCAGTTGGGCCCATCAACTACAACAACATATTCTGACGAGATATCCATCAAGTACATATAGTCACAAGTAGAAAAAAGATTGGTTAGAAAAAAGATTGGATGGCTAAGATTAAGATTATTGTATCAAACTCTAGCTCGCACCTTTTATATGCTGGTATGTCATGTCCATGGAAATTGTTATAGATATACCAAAGTGGAATGAATTTTGACTTCGAGTATATCCTTGTGATGTCATATCTAATTTCTTTCAATGTTGTAACATGACTACATGAGTCAATTTGCTAGGTAACAGTTATGAGAGACGTCAATGATTTGGATTAATTATGTCACTTTCATTAGACACACACACATACATAAGCTTGATTTCTCTTTCCTCCAGCCACTGTGTTAGTATGTGCTTATTGTTGTTGGGCGATGTCACTAGAATACGTCATTGTTCGAGCTAAATCATCATTAATCTCACTAAGCAAATAATTGGAATGTGAGTCCTCCAATTGGGCCCGTCAACTACAACAACATATTCTGACGAGATATCCATCAAGTACATATATTCACAAGTAGAATTGATAGGTCTTGGGAATGTGTGGTCTGAGACCCAAAATCCTTGCTCTATTTTGGTCTCCATCCCTTTCTGGTCAGGTAGCTATACACAAGCAAAAAAAAGGAGAAGAAAGAGAAAAGGAAACAGAAGAAAAGAATGTGATGGCAACAACAAACAACTTGTGTTAATAAGCCACCCATACATAAATGCACATCAGACTAGCCACCAACAACATGTTACCTAGTCATTTATAGGTATAGACAATCCCAAAGAAAGCCGTATGGTGCAAGACAGATGGTAGCACAGTTCAAAAATACATTGCATGCTAATTTTGTCCCAAGTCAAACTTTGTAAACTCTGACATGTTTGTTGAAAGAATATTAATATCCACAATACGAATAGATACAACATAAAAATATATTCTATGATGCATCTAATGATATTATTTGTCATGGATGTTTACTTTTTTCTTCTACTTTTTGGGTAAACTTAGTCAAACTTTATGAAGATTGAACTGAGACAAAATGAATATACAGTATATTATGAAATAGTTAATGTAGTAATTTTTTGGCCAATTCTTAGAGCATTTATAAAGTACTCCCTCTGTCCGGAAATACTTGTCGAAGAAATGGATGTGTCTAGGAAGTAGTTGTTTGGGAAATCCCTTTTTCTTGCAAAGAACTAACCAGATCTATTATAAAGGTTCATAAGAAGTACAAGACACTCTAAATATAAGAAAAATTACATCGAGTACACAAGCCCTCATAGAGATTGAACAGAGACATCACTACTAGGGAAAAAGCTAGCAGCAGCTTGGGTTTTAGGTGTATCAGTAGCGCGGGCAGGCGCGCTATTAATAAGGCGCTACAGCTATTGCTTAGCAGTAGCGCGGGCCCGCACGCGCTACTGCTAGGACAAATAGCTGCAGCGTTTGTTCAAGCCCACGCTACTGCTAATGTAACTACTGGCAGCGTGTTTTCCGTCCATCGCTACTAGTATTCTTTTTTTATTTTTTTTATTTTTAGTGTATTTATATGCCATCGTACAAATATTGGTACAATACCAGTTATGAGGTTTACATCATTATGTCCATAACAGTGTGCCAAATGAAGGTGGATTAGGTTCAAGTGGAGGCAATATGTGGTGCATGTCAAAAGTATACTACTAATCCAAACTTGATCTAGTTTGGACTAGTAGTACTTTCGATGTGCACCACATGTTGCCTCCACTTGAATCTAATCCGCCACCACAAGCTATTTAATCATCATCATAGTCATTACCACCAACAGTATTTATTTAATCACCACTAACACTAGCTAATAATAATCATCATAGTCATTACCACCAACACTAGCTATTTTATCATCATAGTAATAGTGTAGCACATCATCATCCTCAAACTCATTTCTAGCTAGCTAATCACTCCTGCTGCTCTCTCTTAGGTAAAATAACATAAAACATGTATAGCTCTCCTCCTTGATCAAGTTGGAGCATGCAGATGAACCAGTCTCCTAATTGTGGGTAGCGCATCTGTTTGCTGCCCCCTAGTACTTCTCTGCGCTCCCCCATCACATATTTGGTCCAGTCTTGCACTATTAAGCATTCGTCGCTAATCTTGAATGCACTAAAGTAATCTGTAGGATATCTTGGCCGTAAGCTGATAATACTCATGGTACCTTTAGTCTCGATCCCATAAGGCACAACATTCATTAGGAGTCCCTGTTGAAGAACATCGTATGGTAACATACTTAGCAATGAAGTTTAGCTTCAAAAATAATGTATGGAAAAGATGCACTGAGGATAACTAGTAAGAATCTTACCATCCTTCCTAAATAGATGTGACCGTAGTTCATTACGAACACTATTGGTGGCACATTTTTAGTACTAACATTTCTAAATGCAGGAAGAAAATTTATCTTGACAGTATCAAGATCCTCAAGCCATGAAACATAATGACTAAGTTCCTCTGTCAGGACTGGGTTTTCGGGATTTTAATTTCCCAGGAAATAGCCCTTATGCTCACCAGCCCCAGGATTACTCTTAGCTGGCGAGACACAAACTTGATACAATAACTCCAAGCAAAATACATGGTATGTAGTACAAGACCATTCTGGCCTATGAGTACAACACGGGGTTTCTAGAGGTTGTTGGCGGAAGCGGTTTGAGGATCATCAGTGTCTATGGGACTCCATTTCCCACGGGAACAGCTGACCAGGTTAACTCCTATCTTCGCGAGACTGCTATCACCATTGATTAGGTTCCGGGGCTGTCATCTCGTCGCTCCTCTCCATGCAAGAAATCTGGCCAAGACAATAGCCAGAGACAAGCCAGTGAGTACTTTGAATATACTTGCAACCATTATGAACATAGGCATAGAATAATAAATAATAATCATGCTCTGAAATAATCTATGATCACAACATCAGTCCCAAAAATGTAATCCATGATGCATGCAGACAAGTTATTCACGCAACACATGGATAAAGCGATAAGAGAGTAGAATAGAATGCCTCAGTCGGGCGTCTGAGCGACACCACAGAAAGGGCTCATAAGTGAAATATATAACAAATGTACCGCAGTCGGGCGTCTGTGCGACGCCACATAAAGGGCTTATAGTAAATAAATAACCAACATGCCACAGTCGGGCGTCTATGCGACACCACTTAAGGGCTTATAGTAAATAAATAACCAACATGCCACAGTCGGGTGTCTATGCGACACCACATAAAGGGCTTATAATAAATTAATAACAAGTATGCCACAGTCAAGCGTCTATGCGACACCACATAAAGGGCTTATAATAAATGAATAACAAGCATGTCACAGTCGGGCGTCTATGCGACACCACATAAAGGGCTTATAATAAATGAATAACAAGTATGCCACAGTCGGGCGTCTATGCGACACCACATAAAGGGCTTATAATAAATGAGTAACAAGCATGCCACAGTCGGGCGTCTATACGACACCACGTAAAGGGCCCATAATAAATTATCACAGCGAATATCCCGAAGGTAGAACCGTCCCAGAGATACTCAATAAATCAAATAATGAACATCGTTAGCCATAATAATAATAATCACAATCATCATATTTCACTGGTCTAAATCAAAGTTTAGACTTAATTGTTTTTCCTCCGAAGATCGAACAAAGACCGACACTTGACCCATCCCAGACTGTAGTCCTTAACCATGGACACGGCTACTCGAATAGGTTTAATCTCTGCAGAGGGTGTACTCTTTACCCACGAGTAACGGATTCCTTTAGTCCATCAGGACTAATTCCGTCTACGGTCTTTTAATTGAAAACACACCTGACTTGCACACACCAGCTTAACTTACCGGTGTCTGGAATCACCCATGACATTCATTAAGCAAAACTCTAAATGGGGAGGCTACAACCTCGATTAGCATGGGATCATAAAATTTATACCGCGCGCAAACTGGGGAAGCTACCCCCTCGGCTACAACCGAAACACCCATACCCCCTGACCGGATGACTGGCTTTAATCCATGGCCATGGTACCCCCATCCCGGCCCCTCTGTACGGTGTGTGCTAGAAAGGGGTTGACAAATTACTGAACCATACCCTACCTGAGGCAGGGACAAGTGGTAGCACGAAACAAGTGTGGGGGTTACTGGAACAAGACTCGATCTACGGTCGACTCAGGAGGTTTATGTGTTTCCTGGATGATTAGCATAACAAATATGTTTTCAACCAACATTCATAACCACCACTCATCATGTCTCACTATGCCGTATCGGACACAATCGTCTCAACGACCGGAGACAAGCTCGTGTCTACCCAAGACAAAGGCTTTCCCGAGTTCCTTCCGGTATGCATGAGAGGCATGTGGTGGTGACTACCATCTCATCATATCAAACTCCAACAGTATGAATCATCAATATGCACTTGTGAGTTTGAACTTATCATCATAGAAAATAAAGAAAAACAGTACCAAAAAGTTGTCCAAAATATTTTGAAATAAATCTTAAAATAAACTAGACAATATTTGAGAGAGGTAGGAAAAAGAATCAATTCATTTGGAGTTATATTTTAAAAGTTATAGGCAGTCAAAGTTTGGTCAAAAATCTGTTTTTTAAAATAAAACAGAAAAAGGAAAACGTTTCGATTACTGACCACGTCGAAGGCGTATTTCGGATTTACGCCTCCACTTATCCAGCGTGGACGATGCGTGTGACACTGACAGTGGGTCCAGCGGGCCCACTGGTCAGGTTTGACTAGTCCTCTCCCTCCTCTTCCTCTGCCCCGAGTGGAGGCGAGATTCCGGCGACGCTCGCCGGCGAACGGCGGCACTGTTCGAGACACCGAGGGTGGGGATGGATCCGCGGGTCCAGGGCGGTCCTCCCGGTGGTCTCCAGTCAGGTGGGAACGGAGGGAGTCGCCGGCGGCGTGCTTCGCGGTGGCCGGTGGCTTCGGGAGTTTTGTGCGTTTGAACTACAGTGGCTCCCGGTCATGTTTGAGCAGCTGGGTGGCTCCGCAAGACGAAGGGGAGTCGGGTGGTGGTGTTGGCTGGGCAGGGAAGGGCCTGGTTGCAACGAAACGGACCGGAGGGCGGCGGTGGCCGAGCTGGTCGGAGACAGGGAAGACGGCCTCTCCTGGTCGATTGCCAGCTAGGGGAGCGTTAGTGGGGTGGCTTGAGGCTGCTTGCCGTCTAGGAGGAGCTCGGGGTCACCCTTTTATAGCGTAGCTAGGTCGGTTCCGCCATCACCGAGGATAGGATCGCCGGCCGACCGTTTCTGCTGCGGCAGGGCATCGTGGCACCGACGAGCGCTTGCGGACGAGCGAGGGGATAAGCGCGGACTGCTCCAGGGGCAGCTGGCGTGCTGTTGCGGCTCGGGCGGCGCCGACCATGGCAAGAGCTCACTACGGACGCCGGCGTGCCGCCAAGGGGCTCTGATGGCGGTGCTGCAGGGCACTAGGGGCCGCTTGGCGTGTTCTGGTGAGCGGTCGAGGGCGAGGCACGACTCTGTAGGGCGAGCAAAAGTTAGGGGCGCGACACGGCGGCTCGGTGCCCGCGCGTGCAAAACGTGCGCTCTGGGCGCGCCCAGAGCATGCACGCGACATGTTTGACCGAATATCAAGGTGGTCTAGAGCGCTCGGGTGAGGCTGGCAACTAACAGGACTAGGCTAGGGTTTGCAAGAAAGCTAATGGACAAGGGGGTTAGGCCAGGAGACTAGGCTTGCAATGCTAACTAAAAACCATGCCAAAACTGGCCATGCACACAAGGTCTTTGGCAAAATGCCAAAGGCACCTAGGCATTTCTTGGAGTGGTCATAATCTCCACATTGGGGTCTCTTTAGTTCTAGGTGATGGTGGCCAGGTTAGTTTGCCAAGGGAAGAAACTTGTTAGTGCAAATATTTGAGAAACTCAGTTTTGGGCAGAAACTAAAGGTTGTCATTTCATGGACCAAAACTATTCCAATGGGTTCATGCTCTTGGACTTAAGGGTTTTGTAAGAAGGACTACAAGTAGGAAAAAGAACCATGGGTAAAAGAGCAAGCACAAATATGGTTGCATTACAAATCCTCAAGTTGGGCCAGAATGAAAAAGATGTTGATTCACTCAAAAATTTCAAAGGACATAACTGAGTTTTTGCATAAATATGGATAATATACTCCTACTGACCTCCCCTAATTTTGGTGGAAGTTTTAAAGAAATATTTAAATAGGTTGTAGTGCAAAATTGCTCACTGGACCAGATTTGAAAATTAGGTGTAGAGCTCAGAATCTCCAATGAACAAAAGATGTTTTTGCATAAAAGTGTTTTAGGGACATCATATGTCATCCCCAAATTTTGGTGAAAATTTTAGATGCATTTATCAAATGGTTGTAGTATAAAAGAGGCTCCAAAACTTATGGAAACTCATTTTAAAAGAATAAAACTTAGGAAATGAATTATGCAAATAAGACCATTGATTAAGAATTGTTTTGTTGAGAGGGTATAGAAGTCCAATAACATCTTGGAAAGTTTCCACTTGGGGTAAAACTCCTCAATATTATAGAGAGGTGATTCTGAAATCAACAGAAAATCCATAAAGCAAAAAAATTTAAACTCCTGGCAAAGTTTTAATAATTCAAAACATGGTTAAATTTTTGGGGCGTTACAACACTACCCCCCTTAAAAAGAAATCTCGTCCTCGAGATTTGATAAGGGTTGGTTGACAATAAATGTTTTACTCCTGTAATTAAAACATAGCTACAGTGAGTGGGCAATAAGTGGTGCAAAACTACAAGGTGGCACAGTGGCGATGCGTGGAAAAATTTACGGTCAGTGTCTACTATCGGTTATAGTAAGTTTAGAATAAACTTCTAAATTACTGAAAATATACGCTGGTCGTACCCGAGAGCACAGTGCTTTCTGTGGCTGACAGGTGGACCCGGGGTCCACTATCGGTCTCTTCCTCTACCTCTGGCTCTCTCTTCTTCCTCTCTCCCGTGCACTTTCCCGCGCTTTCTCCACCAGCGAAGTCTAGCTCGTAGGGCATCTAGGTCGTACTGCGGTAGTGCGCGGCGTGCTAGCTGCCGGCACAGCGTGCACTCACCTTGCGGGCCAGTGCACTGTCGGCACTGCTCGTGGATTCGCCTCCGAACACCGGGGATCGAGCGACGAGCGGCGCTGGTGGACTTTGCCCATCGTACACCGATCTCGAGCTATAAAACGACCGCGGTGCTCCTACTTCTTCCTCCATCTGACCTCGCTTCTCCTTTTCCTCCCTTCTCCTCCATTTCTGTCTGCAGGAGCTCGAGACGAGGTTCTAATGGCGGAGGTGATGCCGGACTGGTACATGATCCTATTGTGCGGAGGGATGGCGACATTGCTGGGGCTCTCCGTGCTCCTGTGCGTGATGATCCTCGATGATCGTCGTGATGCGGCCGCTCGAGTGTTAGCTCTCCGCGGTGGCGGTGATCACGATGATTAGGTGCGGCGTCAGGCGTTAACTACTGTTAGGGTGCCGGAGGTAACCTGTACCCGAGTAATTACTCACAAATCTCTCCCTCTGAGACTGTGGGGTGTTAGGGAGGCGATTAGTTTGGTGCAAAAAGTGCACGTGGGTTTGCACTAGGCCGCGTGGTTGGGGTCATGAGACTGTTGTTACGGTGCTGCGCGAAATAAAAATCTATGTCGTGAAGAAATGCATGCTGCAACAACTCCGAGAAAAACTCACTTCAGGAGTTACTGAGGGTGAAAACAACGATTTAACTCATCGCACAAATTTAGGATACCACATACAAGTTGCAACACAAAAATAAATGCAGGGACCAGAAACACAGCAATGACACCTACAACGACAATGGTAAATGGACAGGGTCCTGAGAAAGAGTCTTTGGAATCGGGGCACATTCTTCTTCTATCGGGGTGAGTGGATTGACCAGTCGATGAATGTACCTCTCTTGGTTGGGCCTCAGTGGTCTGCCGATGGCGATCTGAGGATTCAAATCAGCAAGGTTCTGGAGATAGCCCATTACTCGCTGGGTCAGCCGCTCTTGCGCGATGACATACTGGGCAAGATTGGCCAGTACTGGATCTCTCTCGATTCGTTCACCGGGAAAAGATGCTACTTCTCCTGGTGCTGCACAACTTGGGAAATAATAGTATCCCCGCTCGCTGGCATAGGGCACCGTGAATCGAAGACGAGTAAGCGCCTCATACGCAGCAGCTTCTATGGCCATAAGCGGAGTCGGTATAGATTTTCCCACGAAGGAAGCTTCCGTGGGATCTTGGTTTGGGTTTGCGGGAGGGACGTGCACCACTGCCCAATATTTCGAGGTGGATGGGGTGATCCTCGATTTGAGCATCTCATACTGGGGTGGATGGGTAGCACTCATGATACTGCAGGTAAAGTCCCACAAAATTTTCACAAAGCTACCTGGGGTTGCATCTGGAGTTCTTAGATAAATACTAGGGATCGGCATGGCAATGGAAATGGTTGTGCGCGTGGTGCTCAGGGTGAGGGGTACTTGGCAAGATCACTGGGTGGCCTCTTATATAGCATTGGGGCTAGGTTATTTACCGTGGTGAAAGGTAACTAGTCGATCGAGTCTGCTCCATGGGGTCGGGGTCAATGCTATAGTTACACATATCTTGTCAAAGTGACGTATTATTGTGGGAGTCGTCGGTGTGCTCTTGGTAGCTGTGCCTGAAAAAAAATGCAACTGCATGCTAACATATTTAATGCAAGGCTACTATTTAAAACAGAGGCACACAAGCAAGCGGTGATTATTCGAGTCAAAGCAAGATTGCATAATCACAGGGCGTGTGCATACGGAGACTCAGTACTACTCGAGTGGCTCAGTCTACCTCGTTTATATCTAAACGAGCCTGCCTTGTGGACGTCGAGGCTTCTCCACGGGTTTCGCCGTCGGAATTAGCTGGAGGGGGTTGAGGTGCTGCCGGCTCGGGGTAGCGATGATGACCATCCCGGGGATAATTGGCCACAATCCTGTTGGAGCGTGTTCCCAAAATGCGACGAAGCACTTCTGGGGACACCAAAGTATTGTAGTCGATGGCTGGGGCAGTCGTCAAGGTCTCGATCGGGTGTCCGAACAACACGACTGGGTTGTCGGCATCGGGCTCATCTCCTCCTCTTGCCGGGGCTCGGCGAACCAGCTCTTCACAAGCTGCGATCATATCAAGGGTGATTTGATCGAACAGTTCCTCTAGTGCACCTACATAGTGCACCAGATGCAATAATGCAGGATCCGTCTCATGATCTCCGTTGACAACCTGGGGTGGCCTACCATACCCATCACGGCTGGGGTAGTAGTAGAACGAGCGACAGTTAACTCTGGGCGACAAGTGTCGGAGTTGAACTTTAGCCTCTCGGGCAGCTAGTTGAATGGCTTGTGACTCAAAGGAAGTTGTCCTTCCGATGAACCTGTAGGGGCGTTTTGGCGATAGACCCCTACCATAGATGTGCATAGTGGCCCGGAATTGGCGGCTCTCACCGCTCATGGGTCCTTGGTACACAACATATTCTGGAGGCTCCTCTAGTGCAAAAGCACGACGGGTGAGATTTGCTAGCACGGTCACAAAACCTCCAAGGTTGTTTGCCGTGGTTTCATTGCACACGACGGGGCCAGGCATTATGGCTTGGTTTGGGAAAGGAGGCTGCGTTGTGCTGTGTTGAGGTTAGCGCGCCCTTTTTATAGAAAAAGTGGGCGGAGTCTTCCTTCCCACGCTTGTGAATGAGACAATATAGGTGTCGGTCACTGGCGTGTGATCGATAGGCTAGGCCGATAGGTTGGGCACCGACTGCCAAAAGGTGTCGGGTCACTGTGGGGCTATCTTACGCGAGAAGCTTGGCTGGGGTTAGGTTAAGGTCTCATGGGTTGGGTAACCTAGGTTTATTGACCCGGCTAAGATAGGATTAGCCAATGGTCAACCTGGCTCTGATACCAAGTCTGTCAGGACCAGGTTTTCGGGATTTTAATTTCCCAGAAAATAGCCCTTATGCTCACCAGCCCCAGGATTACTGTTAGCTGGCGAGACACAAACTTGATACAATAACTCCAAGCAAAATACATGGTATGTAGTACAAGACCATTCTGGCCTATGAGTACAACACGGGGTTTCTAGAGGTTGTTGGCAGAAGCGGTTTGCGAATCATCAGTGTCTATGGGACTCCATTTCCCACGGGAACAGCTGACCAGGTTAACTCCTATCTTCGCGAGACTGCTATCACCATTGATTAGGTTCCGGGGCTGTCATCTCGTCGCTCCTCTCCATGCAAGAAATCTGGCCAAGACAATAGCCAGGGACAAGCCAGTGAGTACTTTGAATGTACTCGCAACCATTATGAACACAGGCATAGAATAATAAATAATAATCATGCTCTGAAATAATCTATGATCACAACATCAGTCCCAAAAATGTAATCCATGATGCATACAGACAAGTTATTCACGCAACACATGAATAAAGCGATAAGAGAGTAGAATAGAATGCCTCAGTCGGGCGTCTGAGCGACACCACAGAAAGGGCTCATAAGTGAAATATATAACAAATGTACCGCAGTCGGGCGTCTGTGCGACACCACATAAAGAGCTTATAATAAATAAATAAAAAACCTGCCACAGTCGGGCGTCTATGCGACACCACTTAAAGGGCTTATAGTAAATGAATAACCAACATGCCACAGTCGGATGTGTATGCGACACCACATAAAGGGCTTATAATAAATGAATAACAAGTATGCCACAGTCGGGCGTCTATGCGACACCACATAAAGGGCTTATAATAAATGAATAACAAGTATGCCACAGTCGGGCGTCTATGCGACACCACATAAAGGGCTTATAATAAATGAATAACAAGCATGCCACAGTCGGGCGTCTATGCGACACCACGTAAAGGGCTCATAATAAATAATCACAGCGAATATCCCGGAGGTAGAACCGTCCCAGAGATACTCAATAAATCAAATAATGAACATCGTTAGCCATAATAATAATAATCACAATCATCATATTTCACTGGTCTAAATCAAAGTTCAGATTTAATTGTTTTTCCTCCGAAGATCGACACTAAGACCGACACTTGACCCATCTCAGACTGTAGTCCTTAACCATGGACACGGCTACTCGAATAGGTTTAATCTCTGCAGAGGGTGTACTCTTTACCC
Source organism: Triticum dicoccoides (assembly GCF_002162155.2). Taxonomy (NCBI): domain Eukaryota; kingdom Viridiplantae; phylum Streptophyta; class Magnoliopsida; order Poales; family Poaceae; genus Triticum; species Triticum dicoccoides. The sequence goes on from NC_041383.1 coordinate 72,406,310, forward strand.
ACGAGTAACGGATTCCTTTAGTCCATCGGGACTAATTCCGTCTACAGTCTTTTAATTGAAAACACACCTGACTTGCACACACCAGCTTAACTTACCGGTGTCTGGAATCACCCATGACACTCATTATGCAAAACTCTAAGTGGGGAGGCTACAACCTTGATTAGCATGGGATCACAAAATTTATACCGCGCGCAAACTGGGGAAGCTACCCCCTCGGCTACAACCGAAACATCCATGCCCCCTAACCGGATGACTGGCTTTAATCCATGGCCATGGTACCCACATCCCGGCCCCTCTGTACGGTGTGTGCTAGAAAGGGGTTGACAAATTACTGAACCGTACCCTACCTGAGGCAGGGACAAGTGGTAGCACGAAACAAGTGTGGGGGTTACTGGAACAAGACTCGATCTACAGTCGACTCAGGAGCTTTATGTGTTTCCTGCATGATTAGCATAACAAATATGTTTTCAACCAACATTCATAACCAGCACTCATCATGTCTCACTATGCCGTACCGGACACAATCATCTCAACGACCGGAGACAAGCTCGTGTCTACCCAAGACAGAGGCTTTCCCGAGTTCCTTCCGGTATGCACGAGAGGCATGTGGTGGTGACTACCATCTCATCATATCAAACTCCAACAGTATGAATCATCAATATGCACTTGTGAGTTTGAACTTATCATCATAGAAAATAACGAAAAACTCCGAGACGAGAGGTGTTGTAACGGTATCAAACAACACACGACAATATTATGCCAGGGTTCAGAATGCTTGCCTTCAAGTAGTGGGGAGGCAGGGTGCATTCCAAAACTTTGAAAGTTTTTCTCCTCTCTCCAAAATCCTATTAAAAATATTTTTGAATCAAAATATAGTTTCAAAACAGTACCAAAAAGTTGTCCAAAATATTTTGAAATAAATCTTAAAATAAACTAGACAATATTTGAGAGAGGTAGGAAAAAGAATCAATTCATTTGAAGTTATATTTTAAAAGTTATAGGCAGTCAAAGTTTGGTCAAAAATCCGTTTTTTAAAATAAAACAGAAAAAGGAAAACGTTTCGATTACTGACCACGTCAAAGGCGTATTTCGGATTTACGCCTCCACTTATCCAGTGTGGACGGCGCGTGTGACACTGACAATGGGTCCAGCGGGCCCACTGGTCAGGTTTGACTAGTCCTCTCCCTCCTCTTCCTCTGCCCCGAGCGGAGGCGTGATTCCGGCGACACTCGCCGGCGAACGGCGGCACCGTTCGAGACACCGAGGGTGGGGATGGATCCGCGGGTCCAGGGCGGTCCTCCCGGTGGTCGCCAGTCAGGTGGGGACGGAGGGAGTCGCCGGCGGCGTGCTTCGCGGCGGCCGGTGGCTTCAGGAGTTTTGGGCGTTTGAACTACAGTGGCTCCCGGTCGTGTTTGAGCAGCTGGGTGGCTCCGTAAGACGAAGGGGAGTCGGGTGGTAGTGTTGGCTGGGCGGGGAAGGTCCTGGTTGCGACGAAACAGACCGGAGGGCGGCGGTGGCCGAGCTGGTCGGAGACGGGGAAGATGGACTCTCCTGGTCGATTGCGAGCTAGGGGAGCATTAGTGGGGTGGCTTGGGGCTGCTTGCCGTCTAGGAGGAGCTTGGGGTCACCCATTTATAGCGTAGCTAGGTCGGTTCCGCCATCACCGAGGATAGGATCGCTGGCCGACCGTTTCTGCTGCGGCAGGGCGCCGTGGCACCGACGAGCGCTTGCGGACGAGCGAGGGGATAAGCGCGGACTGCTCCAGGGGTAGCTAGCGTGCTGTTGCGGCTCGGGCTGCGCCGACCGTGGCAGGAGCTCACTGCGGACGCCGGCGTGCCGCCAAGGGGCTCTGACGGCGGTGCTGCAGGGCACCAGGGGCCAGTTGGCGTGTTCTGGTGAGCGGTCGAGGGCGAGGCACGGCTCTGCAGGGCGAGCAAAAGTCTGGGGCGCGACGTGGCGGCTCGGTGCACGCGCGTGCAAAACATGCGCTCTGGGCGCCCCCAGAGCACGCAAGCGACATGTTCGACCGAATGCCAAGGTGGTCTAGAGCGCTCGGGTGAGGCTGGCAACTAACAGGACTAGGCTAGGGTTTGCAAGAAAGCTAATGGACAAGGGGGTTAGGCCAGGAGACCAAGCTTGCAATGCTAACTAAAAACCATGCCAAAACTGGCCATGCACACAAGGTGTTTGGCAAAATGCCAAAGGCACCTAGGCATTTCTTGGAGTGGTCATAATCTCCACATTGGGGTCTCTTTAGTTGTAGGTGATGGTGGCTAGGTTAGTTTGCCAAGGGAGAAACTTGTTAGTGCAAATATTTGAGAAACTCAGTTTTGGGCAGAAACTAAAGGCTGTCATTTCATGGACCAAAACTATTCCAATGGGTTCATGCTCTTGGACTTAAGGGTTTTGTAAGAAGGACTACAAGTAGGAAAAAGAACCGTGGGTAAAAGAGCAAGCACAAATATGGTTGCATTACAAATCCTCAAGTTGGGCCAGAATGAAAAAGATGTTGATTCACTCAAAAATTTCAAAGGACATAACTGGGTTTTTGCATAAATATGGATAATATACTCCTACTGACCACCCCTAATTTTGGTGGAAGTTTTAAAAAAATATTTAAATAGGTTGTAGTGCAAAATTGCTCACTGGACCAGATTTGAAAATTAGGTGTAGAGCTCAAAATCTCCAATGAACAGAAGATGTTTTTGCATAAAAGTGTTTTAGGGACATCATATGTCATCCCCAAATTTTGGTGAAAATTTTAGATGCATTTATCAAATGGTTGTAGTATAAAATAGGCTCCAAAACTTATGAAAACTCATTTTAAAAGAATAAAGCTCGGGAAATGAATTATGAAAATAAGACCATTGATTAAGAATTGTTTTGTTGAGACGGTATAGAAGCCCAATAACATTCTTGGAAAGTTTCCACTTGGGGTAAAACTCCTCAATATTATAGAGAGGTGGTTTTGAAATCAACAGAAAATCCATAAAGCAAAAAAATTTAAACTCCTGGCAAAGTTTTAATAATTCAAAACATGGTTAAATTTGGGGCGTTACATCCTCGCAGTTGAGTTCAGCCCCAGGACAGTATACGGTCCTGTCTACCAAGCGCTGCACATGTTTGCTTGCACCGAAATAAGCTGACAATACAAATTAGTTGTCAACTATTTTTGAATAAACAATATCAAAGACATAAATATGGTTGATAAACTTACATAATGGTATAACTGGAGGCGTCTGCACATCGACCCATATGTCGGTATTACCGTCAATATCATCTTCTGGACGAATATCAAAGGTGATAACCATATCATGCTCAAATGCATAAGTCTTGCATAGTGCTCGCCATGTTTTGCATCCAAAATAGGTGTAGTCATCTGAATTGTATAATTTTGCATGGAAAATATAACCATGCTCGGTCTTCAAGTAAACTTTCTTTTCCTCCCTAGTATGACTGAAACCTATCTTATCCAATACAAAAACTCTTGCATCGCAGGGGATACGCTAGTAGAATAGTAAAAAAAATTAGTTGAAGCAAATGAAGCAGATGTCATGCTTAATTACAAAAAAAGACTTGTCGTTGTGACTTACTGTATCCACTTCGAAGTTCTCGTCCAGCTTGATGCTGAAGCGCCTATCATCATCTAGGAAGATTCCGTCGCACAGGCCGCGCTCGTCTTCGCAGTATTTGCAAATACCGAAATCCTTTTCGTCGTCAGACATTTCCTATGTTCATAGTTAAAACATTAATTGAAAATCGATCGAAGACAACTACCAGGATACTCAACACACAAATCCGGGGCACTCGATATTTCCTACATATTGGCACAAGTCATGCCAAAATTCACGGAAAAATCCGGCATGACGTTTGCTAAAATAGGACATATCGAGCGCCTGAAATTTGCCGGAACGGAAATGAACCAACACTCCGGCAAAACATAGGCCACTCGGAGGTGTAACCTGCAAACATGACCGGCCACTTGGATATTGAGCAACACAAGATATACATTTCAAAATATCTTATAGGACTCAAATTAGCATGCATTCAATAAGCAAAAGTAAATCATCTCATGTGTCCGTACATCGTCGAATATTATCACTAATACATCATGAATAGTGTCATACATATAACATCACTAATACAACTAAAACCCTAGCACACGACGGGTATCGGCGCGGGCGGTGGACACCCACAGAGAAGGAACCATCACGGGATCATAGCTCCAGTGAGATCCCTGGAGAACCTGCCAGGTATTGGAGAACGACCTGTGCTCCAACGCAAACAAGTAGCGATGGACGTGCGCGTCCTCCTCACTGACACGGTGACGCACCACCTCCGCGGAGTCCTCGAGCCTCTGGACCGTCACTGGCCCACGCGACCGCCACCAAAGAAGGTTCGGGTCAACGACAGGCTGGATCCTCACCAACCTGCGCCCCCCGGTAGGTAGCGCCTCCCAGTACCACCCCGGCGGAGCCCAGTCCCGGACATGGCCGATCTGGTCAAGCAGGTGTCGTCCTCTGCCGACTCGACGACGAGGATGCGGGATAGGCATCGTCCACGTCGAGGCGGGAAAAATTGCTTTAACTAAAAAATAGCAACAAGTTCTTACTAATTAGTTCTATTAATTCAACTAGTTCTTACTAAAAATAAACTTACTATAAATAAAAATATTCTAGTACCTAATTAGTACCTAGTTCTTACTAACTACTCTCTCCGTTCCGATTTACTCGTCGTGGTTTTAGTTCAAATTTGAACTAAAACCATGACGAGTAAATCGAAACGAAGGGAGTAATTAGTACCTAGGAACTACTGCCCTAATTACCATATAAGTATCCATTTTTAACTAGGGTTCGTACTACCTAATTAAATAGGGTTAATACTAATTGTAATTAACTAACTAGCACTAAAAATAGCCTAGGGTTCATACTAACTAGCACTAAATAGCTAGGGTTCATACTAAGCAAACAAGAGGGATCGGAAGGGGAGAGTGCTTACAAAGGGCGGGGAGAGAGACGGGGTCCGGGGAGACGGCGCCACCTAGGCGCGGAGAGGCGGGGTCGGGGGAGACGGCGGCGAGGCAGGGTCGGGGAAGACGGCGGCGAGAC
>NC_041383.1:72412110-72415315 GCF_002162155.2 Triticum dicoccoides
TCGAGGGAGACGGCGACGAGGCGGGGTCGGGGGAGACGGCGGCGAGGCGGGGTCGGGGGAGACGGTGGCGAGGCGGGGTCGGGGGAGACGGCGGCGAGACGGCGGCGAGGCGGAGGCGGCGAGGGGAAGAAGAGAGAGTGGGGAATTGGGGGAGGAGGCAGATCAGGAGAGGGAATCAGGCCGCGTGGGGGGTAGGTGAAAATAGCTATAATAGTAGCGTGGGGTCTCAAAACGCGCTGCTGCTAAAATCCGTAGTAGTAGCGCTGTTTCTACAAAGGCGCTACTACTATACCTAGCACGTCGGGAACGGCGTGGCAATTATAGTAGTAGCGCGTTCTGCCCCTGCCGCGCTACTGCTAAGCGTGTAATAGTAGCGCCGTTTTACCAGACGCGCTACTGCTAAGTAGCAGTAGCGCCTCATTTTAATAAACGTTACTGGTAAGATTCTGTGTATAAGGTTTTCCCTAATAGTACATGTTTATGAAACACATGGACCCAGTACTTATCAAACAAAAGCCCGCAAGCTGCCCCCAAATATGACGACTCTTTCATGGTCCAGTTGGTATAACTGCCCGCAGCCTGCAGAGCCTTGTCGACATATGGCGCAAGAAGAGATTAAGGCCATGTTTAGTTCATAAGTCCTAGGACTTTTTTTAGTCCCAACTTATAAGTTATAAGTCCCTAAAAAGTCCCTACCTGTTTGGTTCTTGGGACTTAATATGGACTAAAAGACCATATTATAACTATAAGTCCCTATAAGACTTTCTTTGAGAATCTTATTTTATAAGTCCAAATGCCTAATTTAAGTCCTTATAAGTCCCTTCTGTTTGGTTTAGATGGGACTTAAAAAAACTCTTTTAAGTCCCTACACCAATAAATCCCTGTAACCAAACACCCTCTAAATCTACTCTGTTCTTCCTCTGTTCCATCCATCCGGCCGGCCAATTTTCTACGAACCCTAATAAACTAATCAACGAGTTGATTGACCCCTTCGTTTATCACCTCGCAACAACCAACATCGCACGTCCACAAGCAGATTAAAAATGGCTTCGTTTACCACCTCGCTAATCACACTCCTCTCCCTCTCGTCTCGGCTCCCCCATATAATCCCAACCCCGTCCTTCTCATCTCATCAGAATCTAGAGTCCAGACGCGAGAACTCACACCGACGGACATGGGGAACTGCCAGGCGGCGGACGCGGCGGCCGTGGTGATCCAGCACCCGGGCGACGGCAAGGTGGAGCGCCTCCACTGGCCGGCCACCGCGGCGGACGTCATGCGCAGGAACCCCGGCCACTACGTCGCCCTCGTCGTCCTCCATCACGTCTCTGGCGGCGGCGTTGACCCCGACCCCGCCGTCGCCGGAGAAGGAGCAGGTGCCAGGATAACCAAGGTGAAGCTCCTCAAGCCCCGGGACACGCTCCACCTCGGCCAGGTCTACCGCCTCATCACCTCCCAAGGTCCGCCAGTGCCTGAGATTCCGAATCCGCCATTGGAATGGATCCCTTTCGCTTCTTGTTCGGTCCCCTCTCTTACACGCAGAGATTAACCAATCGATCAATGTGTGCGTGTGCAGAGGTGACCAAGGCCGTGCAGACGAGGAGGCAGGAGAGGACGCGCGGCTTCGACGAGGCGACCGAGCAGGAGCGGCCGCGGCTGCACCGGCGGCGGCAACCGCCGAGGCCGAGGAGCGACAACGCAGCCACGGAAACCAACGGAGAACAGAGGCAGCCCGCCGATCATCAGGAACGGAAGCGGCTGGAGAAGGACCGGCACCACCGGAGCATCGCGGCCGCCCGCGGCAGAGGCCGCCACTGGCGGCCGGCGCTGCAGAGCATCATAGAGTCGTCGTCGTCGTCGGGCGGACACGCCGACTGCGAGGATATACTATCTAAATGAACCAGAAATGGTAGGAGGAGCTAGGATTGTGTACATTTCGCGAGAGGAGCAGCAAGGCGTCGTCGCCAGAGAGTTGCCCTTTCGTTGCAGCCATGGAACAGTGATCTGAACGTGCGTGAAAATCTGAAAATACATCCGCCGGCCTCTCCTGCTTTCTGAATCTGGTCTGGTGATGCAGCACCATGCATTACTCGTGCCGCCGCCGAATCGCCAAGTGTGCTGGCTAGTTGCTGTTGAGACGAGATCCAACGGTTTATACACGTCGCGCACCATCCGGCACGCGCTATTCGTGGTCACGCGAGGCCGGATGTATGCTCATTGTGTTACCTTGCTGCTAGATTACGAGTTCTCAGTTTCAAAAATGTACGTGTGCTCATAGATTAGTACTCCACATTGATGCAGAAATGTCATTACATTGATGCAGGACCAGGTTCGATACTGAACCCCGCGGTACACCAACCTAAGTTTCATTTTTCAGTTCAGACGATTTCAAAAGTGGTAGGCACGTTCCTCTCTAAGATGAATGGTCAGAGAGACCGCCTCAGAATTCGCTTTCCCCAGCAAATTTATTCCAGAAATTGTACTTATGAAACTTGTACTGGAGTACTACTACTAGCTCCATAATGTTGAATAGTACTACTCCTAGCGATCAAGTCTCCATTCAACAACTGCGAGCTGATGGGCACGCCGCTAGCGATTTGATTATTCGTTCCATTTCTTTTGGGAAGACGCAACCCCATGCTTTGACTACCTGCTCCGTTTTTTAAGCAGGGGTATATGATGATGAGTACGTTGACATGAGCTGAACCGGATGGGTCACCTTGACAGAGACGCTACAAAATTTGAAACATGGCGCCGTTTCATCCTTCATTTGGGCAAATGCAAAATTCAACGCTTATGCCCACCAAATTCTGCTGTCTAACCAGTAAAACTCTCATGCCTTCCTCTTTCATCCATGTACGTGACAAAAAGAAAAAAGTGCACATTCCTATTTGAATTGATGGTATGCATTGTGCGTATATCACATGTTTGCTAATAAAAATAATATGTATAAACAGATCATTTGCAAAGTGGGTGTTAGGACGAAAGACAAGAGGATGCATAACATTACATATTGATAAGACATATAATTGCTCGTGTTGCAAAGGGATATAAATTTTCTAGTACGGTAGCCCCTCATTTATCTGTCCATATTAATATGATAGTATAAAAAATGATTTTATTTGCTATATACTTATATTTGGTAAGCAACTTATTGCCTTATCAACAGAACATAATATTATTTGGTAAGTCAATAAGGGGAGAA
>NC_041383.1:72415572-72416124 GCF_002162155.2 Triticum dicoccoides
TCATCAAATGCCCCGTCAATAAGAGGTGGGACGGTTGAGTCAGTTTTCGGTACAAATCGATGCAAAAAATTATCATAGATGGAAGGAAAAAAACAAAACAGGAAGAGGACTGATGCCCCCTCCCCGGCAGCACCACCACCATCACATGTTTGTGGCGGTGGTGTGTACAATGATGAACCCCTTATTAGCTTGCTTCATGATAAGAAGTACTACTCCAATCATGGTTGAGACAGAGGGAGTGGGGCCCACCTCCCATATTAATGGTGTTCAACATGTCTAATTACACAAAGATAATAAACGTTAGTTGTGAATCCTACGAAGCCACAAATGTCGGGTTCGTATGCCTCTGATTCGATCTTCTCTATCGGAGTAGCCACATTTCTACCCCTTTGCAGACAATGCACAAGATATCGGATCCACTCTCCCAGCTCTCATCTCATGTCCTCGAATGTGACAGTAAACTAAAGATAGTAAATAAGGCAATTCTCAACCTCTTACCAGTTTGGTTGGATTTTGGCCAATGTAGAGAAGGAGCCAAGGGGAGGGTGGGCA
>NC_041383.1:72416313-72427840 GCF_002162155.2 Triticum dicoccoides
GGTTATCATCAAATGCCCCATCAATAAGAGGTGGGACAGTTGAATCCGTTTTCGGTACAAATCGATGCAAAAAATATCATAGATGGATGGAAAAAATCAAAACAGAAAGAGGACTGATGCCCCCTCCCCCAGCACCACCACCACCTTCACATGTTTGTGGCGGTGGTGTGTACAACGATGGACCCCTTATTAGCTTGCTTCATGATAAGAAGTACTACTCCAATCACGGCTGAGAGAGAGGAAGTGGGGCCCACCCCCCACGCGTGGCACTGTTATCACCCACCTCCCATATTCATGGTGTTTGACATGTCTAATTACACAAAGATAATAAATGTTAGTTGTGAATCCTACGAGGCCACAAATGTCGGGTTCGTATGCCTCTGATTCGATCTTCTCTGTCGGAGTAGCCATGTTTCTACCCCTTTGCAGACAATGCACAAGATATCAGGTCCACTCTCCCAGCTCTCATCTCATGTCCTCGAATGTGACAGTAAACTACAGAAAGTAAATAAGGCAATTCTCGACCTCTTAGCAGCTTGGTTTGATTCTGGCTAATGTAGAGAAGGAGCCAGGGTGAGGGGGGCAAGGGGGGGGGCATTGCCCCCCTCCCCCTCCCCCAACATGTTTGATAAAATTATTCATATACCCTACAAATTTACATACTCCCTCCGTCCGAAAAAGCTTGTCCAGGTTGGGACAAGCTTTTTCGGGTGGAGGGAGTATAAAATAGAAAAAAAAAACTACTTGGTCCCTGGAGCTTAATAATTGATGCTTGGCCCCTTTATTTGGTTCCTGACTCTGCCCTTTGGCAAATATATCTATGTAGGTTCTCTGAGAATGCTGCCAGAAATCCATCGATGATTAATAGATTTCTTGTATTCTGCCTCCATAAAATTTTCCACCCTACTTTCTTGACGAGTATAAGGTCTCCTTCGGCTCATAGGAAGGAATAGCACAAGAACAGAAAACTTATAGGAAGGGGATGATATGTATCTCAAGTTATATAGGAGCCATTGTTTTTTCTTTTTGAAATAATTTGGTTCATATGATGTGATTTTTTCCCCACTAGGTCTGAACTGATGTTTTTCCCTTTGAAATGTTAAGGATAGGAACCAATTTTGTACTCCCGTCTTCCCATAATATAGTGCACACTGCTTTTCGTGGAGTCAATCTTCATAAATTTTGACTAGAGTTATTGAGAAAATTATCTATGCCTATATTACGAAACTAATATCATATGAAAATATTTTTCATTGTGAATCTAATAGTATTGATTTGGTATTCTAGATGTTGATAGATTTTACTATAAACTTAGTCAAAATTTATATGGGTTGACTTTGATTTTTTTTTTTTGATACGCACTATATGTCAGGACAGAGAGGAGTATAAAAATATGGTTCCATTCCTACAAACCTATTAACTGTGCCTACTACCAACGGATCTTCCGCGGATTCAAGAAACTAGTAGGCAGAATTCTAGTGTAACTTAGCGGTGTTGTTTTAGCCAATTACTAAGCTTTTGCGGATTCAAGAAACTATGCACCCATCGTGAAGCCCGTGTGCATAGCTGCGTTGTTTTTCTCATGTAAGGAAAGAAGGCTATGGGTAAGTGAGCTGGCAATCGAAATGTGCAAGCCAATGTAACTTAGCTATATATGTCTTAATTCTTCACCCATGGTTACAAACCTTAGCTATATATCTTAGATGTTCCAGACAAAATTGTTCTTACCAAGATAGTCAGAGTTTGAAAATCACCCAGTGCAACCAAAAGTTGTACATGAAGCTTCCTCCGAACCGAAGGAAAATTGCTCGAGCACACATTTTAAAGATCACATTTTACAGATAATACCCCATCCTGCAAAAGATGGAATTTTGTATTAGCGAACAAAGCAAGATACACAAGAAGGAAAAACAACAGAAAAAGTGAATTAAAAAATAGAAAGGATAAAATGGTTAATCTTTATAAAAAAGGTCCACTCTTTTAGGTTCAATGTTGGCAGCACAGTCAAAAACCAACAATGCCATTGTTTTCTGTAATGCATACAAATTTTAGTTCACAAAACAGCAAAAAAAACACAGAATGGAAATACTTTAGACAACCCTGAAATTACATACCCTGAAAAATCAGTACTTCTGTCTGTTGTTTTACTGACATGTAATTTACCTTGAGCCTTCTGGTATATATTGTTCTGTGGCATAATTAAGGCATTAATGGTCGCATCTTTGGGGAAATTATATACTTCTTCCGTCCGGGTTTATAAGTCTCCCTCGTATTTGGGGACCATAGACAACCCTCAAAAGGACTTGGAAAACTAAAATCTGTCTTAGTCAAATACAACAATTTTGTATACTGAAAAAAAACTGGAGCTTCATAAATGAATATTGCTAATATATGTGTGGAAAAATATAAAAAAACAGAGCATTGTATAACCAAAAAAATATAAGGACAGAAAAATGTTTGGCACCAAAAGAAATTGAATTTGATAAGTAAGACATGATACCTCTATTTATAAGTCCATCTATGTATTTCCCTTGTGCCTAGACCGGTGACAACTTTCAGATGCAACCACCCCTATGTGGAAATGAACATTTAACCGATAAAAAAAAGTTCGAAAACACTCAAAACAGGCTTTTGCACCGCTTTATATATAAAGCAATAGATTAAAGTGCATATGGCCAGACGATACAATGTAGTGAGGAGACCCTCAAAGAAAGTAGATCTACAAATATAACATGAAGCAAAGGACTAGACTAACACCTAGTCGAGGTCAGACTAACCGCAGATGCCTGAGCTCCATGACAACGCCCCCAAGAGGGTAACAACGCCTAACATCGCCTCTGCCGAGCCCAATAATCATGCATACAAGGGTTTTCACCCGGAGCCCTAAAACAAAATGAGACCCACAACAATGTCTTCAGGAAGAAAGCGACACCCATGGGCGCAAAGCTTTCGCTCGAAAACTCCCTTGCACCACCAAGAGGCATCCCGACAACCACCTTGACGAAGGTTAGTCCAGTCATACCAAATCTGGGCACCACCACTTCCGAAGGAAGAGGACAAACCAAAGCCTCCCGACACTGCATCCTTTGCTCTCCACACAACCAACAGATGAAGCCACCACTGCCACCACAGCACCTGCCAGAAAGCCAACGGTGTAGCCCACCATCCAGGGCCGCCATCCCGGCATCCATGTCCCGAGACACCGTCAACCATCCACGTCTCAACGCACCAACCACGATAGGAAGACACCAAATGCAGTCTCCCTTTAAGTCATGCCCCTATATATGCTAGTTATGAGTTGAGAGAGATAGGGAGAAACAGAGAGGCAGGTAACTCTGGACATCGGCCGGTCATCGGGATAGTTGGACATTGGATAGGGAGGAGAAGATTGTGAAGTCTTATCAGAATAGTTGATGGTTTAATCAAGCTTTCAGAATAGTTATAGGTGTCATGTGGAGCTTCATAGTTCAGGTTGAGGTGGATTGAGCTAATAATTAATCACCCAACGGCAGAGGATGAATTGCCGGGTGGACTCCCGGTTCGCGAGAACACGTCATAGGTGCTTCATGGTCTTATCTGCCTAGCTACTATGTTCCATTGACCGACTGTTCAGACGATGTCGATGTTGAGATGGAGGTGTAATTTGCAGGATTGATAGATGCAACAGACATGAGTGAGTTACCTCGGTGACTAGGTGCTAGGTTTGATGGGACCTTATTCGTCCGCAGACGCACGCGGCGTTTGCCACCCACCTCTAGAGTTGCTGCACTGATATGTGCTTGCTTCCGCTGCAGACAGAAACCAAAAAAATCTTTTAGCCTAACTTAGGAGCTACTTACAAAAAATGTACCCATGGAACCGAAAACATGTAAATACCGTATTCCTAATTGTTGAGCTAATATCCTACTGTTTGCATGCTGAACAAAACACATATACTATATCACTAAGCTCCCTAGGATTAAAGGCCTCACAATCAATTGAGGTCTTCAATTGGGATTTGGTCACCAATTTTGACCGGGTCAACAATTTCTTAAAATCCTCATTTAAATTTTTTATAAAATACACTATCATTTCTAAATTTTAAATCTTCACAATTAATTGAGGCTACGATTTAGGATTGGGTCACCCGATTTTGACTGGGTCAACAATTTCTCAAGGGGCTCTCCCATTTAATTATTTTAATTCTCTATGTTCCTTCATTTTACATTTCTTTCATTCAATTGAGGTATTCAATTTTGGATTTGATTTATGATTTTGATCGAGCCAACGATTTTTCAAATCAATCAGCAGCGACCGGCCTATAAAAACATATCAACCCCTCGCAAACTCCCATCACCTAGAAAAAAGCAGCACTATGTAATACTATAACACGAATATAGTACATGCAACCACTGATGAAAAAATATCCCCACATAAATCTGGGTTGATTAGCGGATAGCACAAAATCACACTGCGAAAGGCCCACCAAATAACCGCACTATAAAATAACATAAAACACACTCCATCGTCCCCTCCACCGGTCAAACTAAATATTTCATCAGTTTTAAAATATAAGGGTTATTATTTTTTGGAAAATCAAATTTCTTTAACTTTGAGCAAGTTCAGAGCCAAAAATATCGACATCCACAGTATTAAACAAAAAAATGAAAATTCATTTCATGATGAACTAATAACACCAATTTGATATTATGAATTTTGATATATTTCTCAATAAATTTGATGAAATTAAAAAAGGTGAGACTTTTCAAAAAAATAATACACCATATATTTTGAAATAGAGTAAGTAAAAAAATTTAAGAATCCCAACAAATTTAACGGCGCGACAAAGCGTGTCCAACCCTTGTAGTATGTTTATAAACTTCAGCTATACCTCAGTGGCGGCTTCAGGAATTTGCAACTGGATATTCATGTGTATTTATTTTGCCAAAATCATTGTTGTTTTTCGAAAATTGTCACTCTTTTGTTAAAATCAACACTGTTTTGTAAAAATCATGGGTATTCACATGAAGACCCAAGAATACCCCTAGCGCTGCCCCTGCTATACCTTGGCTTGATCCGGTCAATTAATAAAGTCTTTTTTGTTTTTTGTTATTTCTTATCGATTATAGTTCCGGTAATTGCCTTTGGCTCTTAGGTGTATATGCATCCATTATCAAAATACACATTTCGAGAAGTTGAAAAATTCGGAACAAAAATCCTGTGTGTATATCCGGACATTTTATGTGTGTCCACAAGGTTTCAGTGAAAAACGGCGTTTTTTGTGGCTGGTGTAAAAAAGACAATTTCTGATGCTTCATTCTAACTATTCACGAGGCATTTTTTTATCTTTTTTACACAAGCCACAACAAACGTCAGTTAACGTATGACTTCATGTGTGATAGAAGGAATATGTTATGTTTTTCCGAGGGGCGACAACACGGCCACCACAGCCAACGGAGAACAGAGGCAGCCCGCCGATCATCAGCAACGGGAGCGGCTGGAGAAGGACCAACACCACCGGAGCATGGCCGCTGCCCGCGGCAGAGACCGGCACTGGCGGCCGGCGCTGCAGAGCATCACAGAGTCGTCGTCGTCGTCGTCGAGCGGACACGCCGACTGCGAGGACACATCTAAATGAACTGGAAATTCTAGGAGCTAGGAATGTGTACATTTTGCGAGAGGAGAAGCAAGGCATCGTCACCAGAGAGTTGCCCCTTTTGTTGTACGTAGCCATGGAACAGCGACCTGAACGTGCGTGAAAAATCTGAAAATACATCCACCGGCCTCTGTCCTGCTGTCTGAATACGTTTTTTCTGGTGATGCATTACCCGTCGAATCGTCAAGTGTGCTAGTTGCTTCCTTGTGAGATCCAACGGTTTGTCTACCCATTTGGGGAGCCAAAGCAAACAAGCCGAAGTCAGCATTCTGGGCTGCAATACTAAAGGTGAAGCCTCTTTTAATTTCAGCCTCTACCTATCAGATTATAGATGGTAATAGTTTTGTGTGGAGTTCTCCTTGGTTTTTGAGATGGGAAGGAATTTACAATCATCTAATTATACAAGAGCAATCTTTTGTCTATCCTGCTATTGTTAGAGATCTTTGGTTGCCAAATCAAAAAGCTTGGAATGCGGATCTAATTAATTCTCTGTTCTCTCTTGAGATAGCTAATGATATTCTTCAGACTCCTATAGTTGTTGCTGCTGGACAAGATGCTTTGATTTGGAAACTAACACCTGCAGGAAATTTCTCCTCCAAGAGTGCATATATAAGCATTGTTTCAACAATCTTGACCTACCAGCTAGACAGCGACCGAAAGAGGTTCATCCTCAGATCGTTGCTCTTCTTAATCAAGTTTGGCAGGACAAACTCATGGCGCCGCGGGTACAAACATTTGCTTGGAGACTTCTTAGGAGAGCGCTTCCTATAGGTAAGAGAGCAAGTAAATTCTCTAAACACATAAATGAAAACTGCTCCAGGTGTGGCAATACAGAGGATGAAATGCACATGTTTTTCTTTGCCCTTTCTCTAAGGCAGCATGATTTTGCTCACCTGGGTTTATTAAAACGGAAGTCCTTGCTGCTGTTAACCATTCTATTCCTATCATGATCCAAACTTTGCTTAACTCTGGCCATCCACAAATTAATCCTTCTAACTTGTATACTTTTCTGTGGTGCCTGTGGAAATCTCGAAATTATGCTCTCTTTGCTAGGAAATTTTGCAGGCCCTCTCAGGTGTATGCCGCAATCATACAAGGATCCAAATTAGGAGAAATCCCTGCTGAAGCTCATGCTATGCATTGCTTACAGGACCAACTGGTGCAGCCGACAATACAAAATCCACACTCTTTTTCAGGCAACACAATCTTTTGTGATGCTGCGTGGGAAATACATCCAGCTCACACTCTTAAACATGCAGGAATTGGAGTCTTCATTCAGGTTCAGAATAATGATCGAATTCATCAACTTCACATCGCAGCTATGTCTCCTATGGCTTCTTCTCCTCTTCAAGCTGAGACTTTTGGTCTCATACTTGCAACCAGGCTGGCGGAAAAACTCAATGTTGAGGATCCACATTTCTTTACGGATTGTTCAGTGCTAGTTTCGGCAGCAAAATCGACGGACATTCTCTCTGCTCCAGGTCCATGGAACAACATGCCACTGCTTGCACAGATACAAAACAGTCCTTCTTTTCAGAGTGGCAAAGTTGCTCACATTAGCCGGGGAAACAATGTCAAGGCGCATCATCTTGCACGCCTAGCTTCGAAAGTTAAAAACAGCCATGTACTGTTTCTTTGCTTATGTCTTGATGCAGGACTTTGTTCAACTAGGGATTCCCTCTCTGTATCCAGCGTGCTTCCTTTCATGCTTGTCTCTGTAAAATGCTCCTAAGTTAATAAAATCTTTGTGTAAAAAAAAAAACGGTTTGTCCATGTCGCCCACCATCCGGCACGCGCTATTCCTAGTCATCCGGAGGCCAGATGTGTGCTCATTGTGTTCCCATACTGCTAGATTTGTTCGGTAAAAAGTCACTGAACGAAAAAATCTGTCAGGTACACTATGGACATGTGATTCAGTCAATTCGCCAGGCAGGTTAGACGAATCTGCAACCCCGCAGTACACCACCATTCGACTTAAGTTTCCTGATCAGTTTAGACAATTTCAAAAGTGGTAGGCACGTTCCTTCTAAGATGAACGGCCAGACAGACCGCCTGGTCAATGGATTGAAAAAAAAACAGTGATTTTGTCCATTTAAATGTGCCAAGCGTCATAATTCGCTTTTCCCAGCAACAGAAAAAATGTGCTTAGGACAACTTCAGCGCGTGACCCCATCCTGTTCGGATACGTCCGTTTGGGGTAAAATGGACATATCAGACGGCCCAGCACGCGGACGCAAACGAACTTTTGTCCGTTTTATGTCCGCTTGTGACCCATCCCTGGCCTAAGTTTGGGCCACTTTTGAGGTGAAACGGATAGCGCGCGGGCGGGCGCGCTGTGTGCGGGTGTCCTCCCCTGGCCCGCCCATCGGTGGCACATGGATCCCTTTTTCTATCTGCCCCCTCCCCCCTCCAACCGCACCCCCTCCACTCTTCTCCACTCTTGCCCCTCATCGCCGCTGCTGTCATTGCAGTTGTGCACCTAGCTCGGACGCGCGCTTGCCCAGCCCCCTTTCGCTCGACGCCCCCGAGCTACCCAACCACGTTCACCTGATTTGCGCACTCGGCGGCCGAATTTGGAACGCATCCGGTCGAGCTTGAGCTCGCCCGGCCGTGGGAGGTCGCGTCGTGCCATGGACTGGGCGGGCACTGGGCCGGAAGGCCCCGGCAAGGCCTCAAGGCCACATGCAGGTACTGAATCCTCCTCTGGCCTCTCGGATCTACACCGTCGGCGGCCAGCCGGCAGATACATGAATGGCGGTCGGCCAGGCTCGATGCTGGCCCAAAAAGCTCGTTGGTGCACCGTTGCCACTCATTACGTGTGACGACTGCCCAAAAAAGGTCTTGCGCCGCGTGTCTACAACGCAGGAACATCCCGAATGGGTGTTCATCAAATCCTCAACCGATGGGGTATGTGCTACTTTAGCTTCGGTTGTGCTCTCGAATTTGACTAGTTATGCCAACTTAAAATTTTATTATGTAGAATGAAAGCAAGTTTTGGTATTGGAAAGAAGAGTACATCGATATATTGATAGAGCACAATTTAGTAGATGTTCGTGCATTTTTAACTAGCATAGAGTCTAGAGATGAGACTAATATACTTGTTGCTAGAATAGAGACTAGACATGAGACTAGATGCGAGAAACCAACATCTACTACTTTACACTCGAAGAAGAAAAAGCACGCAAGATCGAGCCTCCACAGATCAACAATAAATGCATCGAGAATGCACTAATCTAGCTTATAGGAGCAGTTATGGAAGTTGGATATCTTCTAAAATGTATTCTTGAGGTTCTTGTTTTCTTTGGTCTTACTTTTCTAATCAAAATTTGGTGATGTATTTCCATGTATCAAAAATCAATGATAAAAAAAAATATGTGCTTGCAAAAAAAAATGTACGCGGACGAAATACGACCGGGATGCGTCCGCGCGTTGGGCCCATGGCCATCGTATCTCAAAAATTGCCCGGACACTACCTCATTGTCCTATCCAAACGGACAGAATCCGAGCAAAACGGATGTCTGTTTAGGATCGTGCGCTGAAGTTGGCCTTATGAAACTTGTGCTGGAGTACTACTACTAGCTCCAGCATGTTGAATATTACTACTAGCGATCGGGTCTGCATTCAGCAATTGCAAACTGATGGGCACGGCGCTAGCGATTTGATTATTCCCTCCATTTTCTTTGGCAAGACGCAACCCATGCTTTGACACAACATGAGCTGAACCGGATGGGTACTGAGCTCGCACAGATCAACAACGCTTTGATGATGAGTACGCTGGCATGAGCTGAACCGGATGGGTCACCTTGACGGAAAGGCTACAAAATTTAGAAAAGACTCCTCAATTTGAGCAAACCCAAAACCCAACGCTTAGCCCACCAAATTGTGCTGCTAACCACTAAAACTTCAGGCCTTTCTCTTTCACGTGACAAAAAGAAAAAAAAACACATATCAGCTTTCATTTATGAACATACTTGCACATTCATATTTGAATTGATGATATCCACTGTGCGTATATCACATGTTTGCTAATAAGAATAATTTGTATAGACATAGCGTTTGCAAAGGGGGTGTTAGGACAAAATACAGGAGGACGTCATAGCATTGCATATTGGTAAGATAGATAATTGCTCGTGTGTGGCAAAGGGGATATAAATATTCAAGTACACTAGCCCATGATTTATTTGTCCCTATTAATGTGATAGTATAAAAATAGTTTTATTTGGTATACACTTATTTGGTGAGCAACTTATTGCCTTACCAAAGAAAACATAATATTAGAACGGCGATAAGTGCCGAGCGTGTGGGCTCAAGGGGGTCTGACCGAACGATTTTGTGGCCATTCATTGTGCCACTTCAGCCTTTTTATCCGCTTGTTTTTTCTTCCACGCATGCATGCTAACAAGGACGAAAACATATGCTGTCAACGGAAATCTTTTAGATTTTATAAACTTAAAGTGTTTATCTTTTAAATAAAAAATCGGATTGAAAATCCATTTTCACCATTAAATCTGTCGCGATCAGGTCTTCAAAACTAGATCACATATCGATATGTTTCAATGTATTTTTGGTGGTTAAAAGTTGCCATGATGTTTACACTAAAGTTGTCATGATGTTTACACTGAAGTTGCCATGATATATTTCAAGTATTTTAACATGATAATTTCAAATATTTTAAGATGTTACACATAAGTGCCGAACGTGTGGAGAAGGAGGTCTGACCGTACGCCCTTGTGGCCATCCATTGTGCCACATCAGCTTTTTTATCCGCTTTTTTTCTTCCACGCATGCATGCTAATAAAGACGCAAATATATGATGTTAATGGGAATTTTTTGGATTTTTAAACTTAAAAGTGATTTATCTCTTAAATAAAATCTGATTGAAAATCCGTTTTCACCATTAAATCTGTCGGGACTAGATCTTCAAAACTAGATCCCATATCGATATGTTTCGATAATATATTTTAACGGTAAAAAGTTACCATGTTGTTTACACTGAAATTGACATCATATGTTTCAACTATTTTAACATGTTACAAAAAAGGAAAGAATTTTGCCATGGTCGAAAAGGTAGAACTGCCTTGATATGTAGATTACATTTGCCCTAATCTAAAAAAAACCTAAAATTTATGAAGGTCAAATAAAAAGTAACTCTTTTCCATTCTTTTTATCATGTTGCAAAAAACAAAATTGTCATGATGTAAAAAAGGAAACTAAAAAATTGCCATGATGGATTACTAAAAATTGCCATCATCCATGAACTAATTTTGACATGGTTCATAATTAAACAATCCATCGTCAATTACTAAAAAAGCCATGGCCAATGACTAAAATTTGCCAAGAACCATAAACTAAAATCGCAATGGTGAATTACTAAAATTTGCAACGGTTTACACAAAAGAAATCATGGTCAAAATACTAAAATTGCCATGATCTATATACTAAATTTGACATGATGAATTACTAAAAATTGACATGATCCATTTAGTAAATTTGCCATGGTTAAATACTATAAATTGCCATGACCCATTTAGTAATTTTACCATATGATTAATTACTAAAAATTGCCTTGGTCAATTAATAAAATTTGCTATGTTGAATTAATAAAGAATTTCCATGATCAATGTAGTAAATTTGGCATGGTTCATAAAATAAAACTCCAAAACTTGGTGTGGCAACACATGTTTATTTGCCATGGCATGAACACATGTTTATTTGCCGTGTTTTGTATAGTAAATTTGCAATGGACACACAAAAACGAGTCACACATGCGCAACACCACAATGGCGACAACCGCTCCACCGGACCCACAGCCCCTCCCCCGGCGCGCCGCCGCACATCGAGATGCACCCGAGAATCTCCTTGATGCATCTGTGTCCCAGGAGCACGCCATGC
>NC_041383.1:72428166-72467141 GCF_002162155.2 Triticum dicoccoides
CAAAACAAAAATTTAATCGGATTTTTCATTTAAGAGATAAGATGGTTTAAAGATTGAAAATACAAAATGATTCATGCTGACCTCATATGTTTCTTTCTTGTGTGCATACATATGTGGAAGAGATGGGAGTGTGGAACAAAATACTTTGTGCCACACGTGCGGCAGGAAAAATGTGTGGGTCAAACTCCTTTGTGCCACACGTGTGGCACTTATCATTTGGGTAATATCATGTGACATTTGAGTTGGTTTGAGGAGAAACCTGTGAAAAAAATAAATCAGAGATGGAAAAGGGAAAAAAATATCAAAACAGGAAGAGGACCGATGCCCCCCCCCCACACAGAGAGAGAGAGAGAGAGACAACCACCACCACCACCACCACATGTTTGTGCTATGCCATGGAGCTCAAGTGGTGAATACAATGATAACCCCCACCCCTTTAGCTCGCTTGGTGATAAAAAAAATACTACACTCATGGCTGTGAGAGAGAGAGGAAACCAGTCGGTATCACCCCACCGCTGTCCCTCGCGGGTTGCAACATAGTCATCACCCACCTCCCATAGTCATGGCATTCGACATGTCTGATTACCATAGGATAATAAACGTTAGTTGTGAATCCTACGGAGCAATGAATATCGGGTTCGTATGCCTCGCATACGATTTATCAACGCGGTGGTGTACCTGTTCTTCTGATGACGCTCGGTTCGGAAGAATATCGGGTGCACTCTCCCCGCTCCCATCCCGTCCTCAAACGTGATAGTAAATTACCAGGTAGTAAATAAGGCCAGGTTCGACCTCTCTGTGACTTGATTTGATTTAGGCCAATGTGGTGAAGGAGCAAGGGGGATCCCCAGCCCCCGACCAACCCACACACCAACATGCTTGATAAAATTCTTCATATACCCTTCAAATTTACATATGAAATAGAAAAATATATTCTAATTGACTACATCCACATGAGAGTACGTTTAAACTTGTTTATGAGTTAATTCTATTTTTACCCCCATTTTTGTTTTTGCAATTTTACAAGGATTACCTTGCTTAACTAAGACTCTTCTGTCAGACCTGGGACATGTTTTGCCTTTTTTTAATTTTGTAGCCTATCTGCCAAGGCGGTCCCACATGTCAGGGCTGACGTGGGGTGTCACATGGATGGTGTCGAGTCCCGACTCTCGATGCGCAAGAGAGAAATGCAGTTGTGATGTGAAGGAGATTGCGATGCTCGAGGTCTCGTGTGCCCCGCCGAATCAAAACCCGGATCAGTTGGTCGGATTAGCTCATTTACCTTATATAAATGTGTAGTGTTGTTAATATTTTCTTCTCGTTTGTGGTGTTATTGTTTGCGATATGTGATCTTATAACACATGTGCATGGTTTTTCTATGTCTTCTAGTTCTGGAATTCCAGCCCTACTTGTTAGTTGGTAGGAAGATCACATTATCATACAAGGATTAATAGTACAAAAGGTTGTATTCAGTGTATTTTTCATTCAAAAATGGTCTGGTTTTGTTTATTTATTATTAAGTGAAGTATATTGGAGTTAAGAAACTAACACACACAAGGATAACAAAGGTCGTTGATAAAATCCGAGATTACATCATTTGTAGGCCTCGCCTCTAGGCCCAACTTCTGCACTTGTTGCTTGTCCAAACATCCGTTGAAGAAACCAACATCAACATTTTTTTTAAAGATGTATGAGCCATCCGACCTGTTGGTCTTGTTGGTCTTGGGAAGTGCGAGTTAGATTGCTTAATTTGCAGGACATTGTGCAAAAACTAATGTCATTGATTTTCATCTTCATTTTGCTTGCTTAATGCATGATATTGAGCAGTATAGAAGGATTCCATACAACCAAACCAAACTCGGCACCACCAAAGAAAGCCTAAGCACTCGATGACAACCCGCAAAATCTGCAACGGACAAGACCAGAAAAACAGCGTGAGACTTTTATTCGGCATGACACCACCTCCAGCATTACAAGATCTGGAGTTTCCGACAATAATTCGGCTTCAGTGGTAACACAGAGCTCAGCTAGAATTTCAATGGTAGCATGGTGAGTTTTCAACAGAAATCTGATGATCATTCTAAGAAGAAGAAAAGGAGGACCACAGAAAGTCAAGAACTAAGCTCAAGGATCACAGAACCCATATGACCCCATCTGCAGGCAGACAGCCACAGCTAGCCTGTGGTCAGCAATGAGCCAACCCTGCGTTCTGAAGAGGACAACTGACCAACCACTAGGACAGATGCAACAAAATTCACGACAATGACAACACGCGTAAATACTATTTCACATGTTAGTGCAAAGATGATCTGGAGTTAAGCTGAGATCTTCACAGCAGTAGTATATGCATATGGACCAGCTGACATAAATACTGCTCTATAATTGTAGTATCGAACAATGAATGCCCCTTGATCAGGCAAGTTTTTCCAATCTTTTTAGAGCTACCGTGGCTCTGGTCCAAAGAATCACTTGTTTCTTACAAGCACATAATCTATTCTATCGTGGCTTCAAGCCTATTGTACAACCAAAAATCCAATATGCCGGGCTAGCATCCACGCCATCCACCTGCTTGATTTGCCGGATGCTGAGGAACTTGGCAAGGTGAGGCAGCAGAGGGCTACTCGGTCAGGTGATGGTGAGCAGCATCCGCTCAAAGAGTATGCTTGATGTTGTTAATCGGATGTGTGTGCACCAGCGGCGAGTTTTGGGTCAGTTTGGTAGTAGATTATGTCTCCGGTGTCGCTGACGTAATGGTCGCTCTTCATGCTCCGTGCCAGTGCGCCAAACAGGTGGAATGGGAACGGGCCAGACTTGTCCGGCTCCCTGTAGTACTTCCCCAGCACTGGCTTCGCCGCCTCAGTCTGCAAGACAAGCACAACCAAGACCATGTATTGGTAAGGTAAGGTTCCTGCTAAGACAACGATGTGCAGGGAATATCAAAGGATTCCATTCTTACCGCCTCCACTAGATGGTAATGCGGGATTTGCGGGAAAAGATGGTGGATCACGTGAGTCCCAATGTCATGGTGGATGTTGTTGAGCCACCCGTAGTCCCTGTCAAGCGTCGTCAGCCCCCCGCGCAGATAGCTCCATGCCTGGTTCACATAGCAACACAGACAGTATCTCAGTGATGACATACAGCAGTGGTAATCTTTTGAATGGTTCGAGCAATGACAATCATGAATCTGAAGTTTTTAAATTTCTGGTTGGATGTTGCCCGTGATAGAAGGCGGTAAAGTATGCCTTTTCCACAGAAAAGTGAATTACTTTCAATAACTACCACACATATACACATCACATACATATACAGAAGACGGACAGTGGAAAATGCAGTCCAACGTATGGACAACAATTGGCGATTTATGTGGCTAGATATGCCTTACGTTATCTTCCAGCTGTCATGATGAAAGGCTGAAAAGGTGGCTTCTGATATCCTTCCATAGTTCTGTAACTTTGCTATTTTGACTAAACTAAGATACGGTAACTGCACCTCTTTTATGCTTGCCAAACAAAACTCATTTATCAAGTAAGAGGTCAAGTTTAATGTTTATTCAGACTGTTCAATCCCAAGTTTTATCTGATACGGCCTGTGGTCAACTCTGACAGCTTAAAGAGTTATTTCAATTAGCAATTATACTTCACTCTATCCCAATGACCCAATCAGCACAGCTACACTGTACGTTACTCCCTCCGTCCCATGATATAAGAACATTTTTGACACTAGTGTAGTGTTAAAAACGTCTTATATTTTGGGACAAGAGGGAGTAGTTAGCAGGGCTTTTAGATACTGGGCCGGGCTATACTGCTGAACAACACACTAAGCGGTCGAAATGATAATCGACGCATTAGTTTGGCACAATGTTACGCAGATTATGTGATCTAAAAGGTCTTATATTAGTTTACAGAGGGAGTAACTCGCAATTCCAGACATGGTTGCTCTGTTAATTTTACCTTTCCGCGATACCAGGGAAGCTTGTCGTTGTGGCCGTGGTGGTGCAGGTAGGTGACAAAGTCCAGCCACATAACAAAAATCTGCAGGGAAATTCAGCAAGGAAACTTGGTAAGCTGCTGGCCACCCCCACAACAGGGCACAACCCAATCCACCTATCCACAAGAATCAGAACTTCTGGCAGGACCTAAGGCTACAAATGCAACAAGGGCCACACACACATACCCAGTAGGGTACAGCATAGAGCTTGAGTATCTGAAGAGGCCCTATCACGACGGTGAGCCCAGCGAGCAGGCCAGCCATGGCAAGCCAGCATGTCGTCGACGTCAGAATGTCCTTCTTCTCATTCGGCTGGAACAAATCGCTGCTCGGGTGGAAATGCGAGCCTGATTTCCCTGGACTCCTTGACCACTGCACAGGTTGAACACAAATAATACAGTCAGCAATCAAATTTTACCAAACATATGTTACTTTGTGAGCAGTTTAATCAGCAAAATTAAGTAGGATCAAAGGTCATTTGGGCTTGTTTGGTCTCACCAAGTAGAATGGGTACGCGAGCATCGGGAACGGTAGCGCGAATCGAAGCTTCCGGGTGGAACTGTCCAGGCTCCTGTACAGCTTCTCGGGGAGCTGAAATTTGTAGCAGCAATTGATTCAAAACACGATAACACCATGGTTAATCAGATTCCTTAAGAACATGAGCAAAGTAAGCAGCAACAACTTGGAATGTAACCCACGTACCGGATGCCAGGACTCGTCATTCTCGACGTGGCCGTGGTTCTGGTGGTGCGTCCTGTGGCTAATCCTCCTGCAGATTTAGTTGGAAAAGAGAAGCTTTTACTGACAGCAAAGCTATTGCAACATTATCAGAAACAAGAAGGGGGTCGAGGTGTAAGAAGGTGTTGATGCGCGCGTACCAGCCATTGTAAGGCACGAGGATGGAGGAGTGGAGGATGTGGCCGACGACGCTGTTGAGCTTGGCGTTGTTGGAGAAGCTCCCATGGCCGCTGCAGCAGCAGACACCACCATGAAAAGAGAGACAGAGAGACGGTGAGCTCCTCTGAACAGAAATTTTTAATTTTCAAGGACGGAGAAACTGAGGCCGGAGAAGCGACGCACCAGTCGTGCCCGAGGACGAAGAGCGCCCAGAACATGGTGCCCTGGGCGGCCCAGTAGACGGGCCAGGCGAGCCAGCTGTCGAGGCGGGCGGCGGCGGCGGCGAGCGCGAGCACGACGACGACGTCGCGCACCACGTACCCCATGGAGCGCCAGGGGTCCTTGACCCAGCAGTGCTTGGGGATGGCGGCCCGGATGTCCGCCAGCCCGAACGGCGGCGGCGCCCCGGGGTCGAACCCGTCAGCGGAGGGCCCCTCGTCACCACCCTGGGCCCGGGAGGAGGAGCCGGAGCCGTCGTCCTCGGCCGTGACGAGGCGGGCGGGCGCGGCGACGGCCACGCGGAGGGAGAGCGCGCGGCGGGACGCGGCGACGCCGGAGGAGGGGAGGAGGGACGGCGGGGGAGGGAGCGCGACGGCGCGGCGCGGGAGGGGCAGGGGCGTGAGGCCGCAGCAGCATTGGGGGAGGAGCAGGCGCGCCATTGCTGCTGCTTGCTGCGCCGGCGGGTGAGGCGGCCGTATCCGAGCATATAGTAGTGGGTGGCCACGGCTCGGTGGGCCGGGCTGCGTGGGCCTCGGCATCCCGCGACCACGAGCCGGACACGAGGGCCTCCCCGCTCTGTGTGGCTCACACCGGAGGAGGAGCGTTTGCACTTGGTGATTGGTCTTGATATCTTCTGAATCCACCAAATATCAAAGCCAGTGGCAAATGGAATGGACCAAACACAACTGCTTCTGCTTGGAATGGAAACCATGATACTTTCTTTCATTCTTGTTGATGACAAAATAAAACGCAGCTGCACCGACACGTGAAGGTCGACGAATCGGGGGGAAACGACGACATGCGCATCACAACTTTTTTTTGTTGAGAGCCACAACTAGACATGTTAGAGAGAAGGTGTCAACATCAGATGCAACCAACCATAACAATACCGCACTGCTCTTTGTTGTTCCTCGACGTAAGCAGTTCCAAAAAAAAATCTCCTTTTATCTTTACAGCAAAAGAAAGAATGGACACAGAAGAGAAAGCCCATCTACAATGAGTAGGTTGACCCCCGCCCTCACGCGCTTTCACCCATGATCCACGGGCTTATTCTCTCTTTGGTACAAACGCGATTAGCTACGAGACTGCTCTTGTTAAAGAAACAGTTGCGAAAGAAGCTGAGAGTTGACAAAAAAAATAAGAAATTGTTGTGCACAAGAGTGAATTATGAAATTCGTTCTTTTGCCTCAAGTGTCTCCTGGCGATGTATTAAGAAATTCATAAGGGTCCCGTAGGTTTGCTTTACTACCCCTACCCCACTAAAAGTTTTAGTGTATTCCATATCGGTTCAACATAAGGGTAGTATAGTCCTTTTGCTTAACCAGTCTATTTATCTCTCCCTTTCTCTTTCCTAATCTCTCGTTTTCTCTTTCTCCTTCGGCACAACAGCGGCAAACCACCACGGATTCTTCCAACACCAATGTTGCTCACACAAATCAACTGATTCTAGCCCCCTCTCTTAATATTGAGAATGGTTCTTAATCTTCGATTCCGTGTTTACTAATTTCTAATTTGTGTGAGGAACCATTATCCCTGTCTTCTGTAGTTTCTAATGCCGGCGTTAGAGGAACATGCTATTTTATTAGAAAAGGAAAATGTTTCGACAATTGAGCATAGATAGGACTGTTGCTTCAATCATGTTAAAAGATTCTTTAGCAATAGTTCGACGGGTATTAACCCTTTAGTTTGGTGCCCTACACGACTTCTGACGCTTCGACCTTACCGCTATTCATGACAGGTGGCCTACTCTGAATTTTAAGTCAAGCTGAACTAAAAATCTAAGATAAATCATCATCATTTATTAAGTATGTTAAAATACCCATACACTTTTTAAAGGGGGAAGTAGTTGCACTGGAACAAACCTCATATAATAATAGGAAACACTTCCTATCAGTAGTCTAGTTGGAAATCATCAGACCACATGTGATCCCTTCATTTCTAATTAATCCCACGATTGAGGCCCAGCCGTGCTATCCACCCATATTTGACGCTAGCCCGTGATCCCCTCCCGTTCTATCTCTCTCAAACCTCTTCCTCTCCCATGCCTCCTTCGCACGGAGCTCACCGTCAACATAGTCGCCCTCATCCTATCCGATTACACGGCCTAGATCCATCTTGTTCGCACCTTGTTTACTTCACACCATGTTTCTTTCACACCTTACCACCGAAGACACAATCTACCCCCAACAATGCAATCCACCATGCCCCCAGATCTGGTCCTCTATACCGACCTACTTCTCGATGCGGCCCTGACCTCGGTGGTGCACAATCCTGACATTAGGTTGCCGTGCCCGCCATCTCCACAACGTTTGTTGCATCACGAGGTGCCTGGACCCTTGAGGTTTGAACTGGACACAGGAGTACCTGTCGTCGGGCGGAGAACCAGTAGTGACCTTCGATCATTTTCTCTTCTTCTAAGTTCCTCCTCCGAATAAAAGGAATTACACTGCGTGGATCAACCATTGTTCCATCATCATGGGTCACCGTGCACAGATTATACTCAATATGATGTATCCAATAGCCATGCTTGCTAAGCATCAGATATGTGCTTTGGCATCCCAGTTTGTTTGCATCGATGGATGAAATTTGTTTGGATCAGAAAATGATCAATGCACACACATGTTTGCAACATTCTTTTGCTAGTTTATAGTTATAAAATTTTGTGCTTCCACTAGGTTGAATTATGTGTAGGTAACAACAAATCGATGCTTCTTGATATCCATGCTACCTAATTTTATCGTATTTTTCTTCGGTCCAGATAGTTTGTTGCAATGAAACATACTTCTACACTTTGGTGTAGTACTTATACTATTGCATTGTCAAGACATTTTTTTTTGTATTTGAGTTTTGCTAGACATGATACATGAAAACGTATATCAAGATATTTTGATAGATAATGCCTGGAAGATTATAGCCGAGATATTTAAGGGTATCAAAACAAACAAACAAACAAACAAACACACACACACACACACACACACACACACACACACACACACACACACACATCATTATTCATGGAAGTGTCAGAAATTAATCCGCAAAATGCATGCTCATGTTGATTTTACTCACATTTAATAGGGATTCGTTTGGTCTAAATATATTTTTGTTAAGTTAGGAGATCTCAAAAAGAAAAAACTTACATAAGGTTTGCTATAAAATATAGTTTTAGCACAGGTATCTTTTCATTTTTTTGTTAATAATAACACATAAAATGATATCATATATAGATAATTGTATCCTAATATTTAGTAATATTGTTACGTGGATAAGTATGCCAACTAAGAATGGAAAAAATATACTAGTAAGATCATAGGTTGATAATAAACTATATGGACATATAAAAATTTAGTATAAATAATATTTATTTTAGAAAATACAAAGTCCTATTTTATGCATTGAGTACGAGATTTTAGTGCACTGGTCTACCAACCTCGTGTCGCAAGATGCCAGGAGTTCGGTGTTGCACAAAAGCTCGAGATAAACTGCGATATAATCTTAGCCTTCTCTTTTGAACCCATCAAGGAAGAAGCGTATGGCCCAGTTGTGGTCGCCGAACATGAAAATTCAGGACCGTATGTAGCTGTCATTGTTCAACCCATGTCGTTGTGCTTGCCGTAACCCAAGATATCAAACACATGTGTGCCTTGAGCCTCCTGCAGTGGGGTGCACATAAACACCATATTACTTGTCATGGAGGGAAGATTATCGGCAGAGGAGGAACAATCACCTTGATCGCGCCGCCCAGTGCTAATTTGATGGTGTGGAAGAAAAGCACATCAATCATAGAGGAAAAAAAAAGAACAGGCCTCCGATGGTGATCAGAGATTGCGAAAGTGGTGGCGGTGCCGAGGATCTAGATGAAGTCGCCTTGACTTCCCTCTTTTTTTCTGAAAGATTACTTTATTTGTATAGAAGGAAAAGAAAAAGAGATATCACTGGGCCTAGAGTTCTGGTCTGCTTTGTACCCAAAGGGTGTTTGGTATGTCCCAAACCGGACCAGATAAGATATTTGAAGCCCTCTCTACTTCCAAACGTTCCAGCCTGGATGGTTCGCCCGTGACTTCATGAGGATCTTGGATGGTTCGCCCATGAGAAAACCTTGACACGAACGTTCTTTTCTCCCAAGATCATTTGCTCATGGCCTGCCCAAAATTACACTTCCTAATTTAGCCAAAACTATCAAACATACCCGTGTGTTGCAATGGGAAAATAAGTAAGTATGCACTTGATTGTAGAAGAAAATAG
Source organism: Triticum dicoccoides (assembly GCF_002162155.2). NCBI lineage: Eukaryota > Viridiplantae > Streptophyta > Magnoliopsida > Poales > Poaceae > Triticum > Triticum dicoccoides. The sequence continues at coordinate 72,437,518 of NC_041383.1, forward strand.
TGTATGCACTTGATTGTGGAAGAAAATAGTGTACACGGGGTAATATGGATTATAAATAGTTCATAATTTGGGTGCACGTTTCAAGAGATAAAAACGTTTTCAATAAATGAATCTATGAAAAAAGAAAAACACACAGGTTGCGACAAGTGGCACACATATAGTGCACCATTTGTCAGTGTCTGAGAAGGTGGGGTGACCTCTTAATCAGTGGTTTTGTTGTAGGTTGTACCGATTAGGCAGTTTGATAATTATGCAACGTTTCGACTCGATTAGCAAAGGCTCACAATTGGAAGAGAAAGGGGGCAGGGCAGTGTCCAATGGACTAGTGCAACTAACCGTTGCTGCCCTGGACTTGGTGGAGGAGAAAAAGGATCGCCTCATGTTGAACCCACCCCACCCCCAGGCAGGATTAAAATCAACGTGGACACATGTATTAGCAAAAACATTGACCAAGGATCAATTACTTCTGCTGTTAGTTTTGAATTGGAGACTTTGGAAGCATTGACATGTATAGAAGGACTGGCTCTCGATGCGGCGGGACTTGGGGATCCATAATGCAATTCTAGTACTCAGGACAATCAACAATAATCTGGGGCTGTCATGTGCATCAATTACCCATTAGATCAAAGCGTGGGTTCGAGTTCCGATGATATTAGCTTCAGTCATGAGAGTAGAAGGTCGAATGAAGGTGCTTACATTCTAGCTAGGGGTTCCTTATTACTTCCTTTGTAAGAGTAGTAATCTAAACGCTCTTATATTTATTTACGGAGGGAGTACTTCTCTTAATAGGGAGACATAGTTGGCTTGTAACAAGAATAGTGATCTAAATGCTTTTATATTTTTCTTTACTGCGCTAGTGGGCCTGGGGCAGGCCGTGAGCCCAGGATGCGCCGCGGCTATATATGGCTGCGCAAGGGGTGCCCCGACCCATCATAAGGGTTTCCCGCATCGATCAGTGAGGTGCGGCGCCTCTCGCACACTGCGAGATCTATTCACATCCTCCCTCCTCCTCTCTCCATTTCCTTTGCGGCGGCGGTGATGGGGGACCGAAGAGCGGAGAAGCGTCTGATGGTGGCGGCAGGAGAGCAAGAGGCCGAGCTGCGGCGTGAAAAGGCCCTCCGTAAGAAGGCAAAAATCTCCATGAGCGGTCAGCAGGGTGGCCGTGAGGGCCGCGACGAGCGCAAGGCGCGCGGATCTTCTGCTGCGCAAGGAGGGCGTGAGGGGGATTGGAGTCCTCCTCCCCTTTGGTAGATCCAGCAGCAGGAGATAAAGAGGTTGAAGAAGGCGGGGCGCAGGCTCAGGGAGCTGGAGCGGAAACCCATGGCGCATCCCAACTGTGGGGGTGGCCATGGCGATCCGTTAGCCAAGAAGTCACGGGCCAGTGCGGAGGCATTTGCAGTGGTGTTTCCGGCTTCCTCCAAAGGCACGACCGACGAGCCCATCCCAGTGGAGGAGACCTCGGATGTAGAATGCTTCAAGTGTGGGCACTTGGGTCACTACCAATCCAAGTGCAAGTTAAAGCCGATGCGCGTGTTGTGCAAGGAGGAGGGACATGCTTCGGTCTACTGTCAGTCGCGTGGGAAGGCCCTGCACCTCTAGATCATGGGAAGTGCCATCTCGGGTGAGAGCTTCTTTTGCTCCAGTTTGAGGAAGACAAGGAGATCGACGAAAGCTCGGAAATGAAGATCGACAATGCAGTGATTATTTCTGCAGATCCGGGCCGGCTTTCGCTTCGTATTCTCAAGCAAGAGCTAAAGGACATGGTGGCTGGTGACTGGGATTGACAAATATCTCAGGTGGGTGACAATGAATTTTCGGTGATTTTCCCCTCGACCGACCTGCTGCACATGGCCAAATCCAGCGGCAAACTCTTCCTCTCTATCAATGACATAACTGCACGGGTGAGGGAATCCCTGCATGAGGAGATTGTGCCAATGGTCATACCGGAGGCGTGGGTTCGGCTCCACGGTATCCCTGGGAAGCATCGTCGTGTGGATCGTCTGATGGAAGGGCTAAAGATGTTGGGGCGTTGAAAGCACAAGTGCTCCCTAGATGATTTTGGTAATTAATGTCAACATATCTCTTGTTGAACTAACACTTTGACCTAGCATGTTTTCAGATAAGTTCAACAATGAAGTGGCATGGACTAAAGGATGAGGAACCCCTTCAAGATGCTAAGGATAAAAGGCTTGGCTCAAGCTTCAAGCTCAAGACTCTACATTTTATATTTTAGTGATCCAAGATCACATTGAGTCTATAGGAAAAGCCAATAATATCAAGGAGGGATGAGGTGTTGCTTAATGATGTTCTTGCTTCATAGTGCTTAGTGATATGCTCCAAAACCCTCAACTACTTTCCACATCCACATATGACCTAAACCTAAAGTCAAACTCGGCCCCACCAATTCTTTCTATCCGGCGCCACCGAGTTCAGATGTCATAGCCACTGCCACAAACCCTAGGCAAATCGGTCTTACCGATAGGGATCTCGGTCTCACCGAGATGGGATTGTAATCTCTCTGTGTATGTCCATTATCAAAATCGGTCTCACCGAGTTTGTGTAATCGGTCCTACCGAGATTACAATGTAAACTCTCTGTTTCCTTTTCGTGAAGTTTAGGTCTCACCGAGATTAGCGGATCGGCCCCACCGAGTTTACCTGACCAACTCTCTGGTTAGCTTATTACCAAAATCGGTCTCACCGAGTTTGCGTAATCGGTCTCACCGAGTTTGTGTAATCGGTCTCACCGAGATTATGTTATGCCCTAACCCTAACTATATCGGTCCTACCGAGTGTCGGTCCCACCGAAAACCCTAACGGTCACATTGTTTACTGAATCAGTTTGACCGAGTTTGTTGATTCGGTCCCACCGAGATTGGTAAATTGTGTGTAACGGCTAGATTTTGTGTGGAGGCTATATATACCCCTCCACCTCCTCTTCATTCGTAGAGAGAGCCATCAGAACAAACCTACACTTTCAACTTACCATTTCTGAGAGAGAACCACCTACTCATGTGTTGAGACCAAGATATTCCATTCCTACCATATGAATCTTGATCTCTAGCCTTCCCCAAGTTGCTTTCCACTCAAATCTTCTTTCCACCAAATCCAAATCCCGTGAGAGAGAGTTGAGTGTTGGGGAGACTATCATTTGAAGCACAAAAGCAAGGAGTTCATCATCAACACACCATTTATTACTTCTTGGAGAGTGGTGTCTCCTAGATTGGCTAGGTGTCACTTGGGAGCCTCCGACAAGATTGTGGAGTTGAACCAAGGAGTTTGTAAGGGCAAGGACATCTCCTACTTCGTGAAGATCTACCGCTAGTGAGGCAAGTCCTTCGTGGGCGACGGCCATGGTGGGATAGACAAGTTTGCTTCTTCGTGGACCCTTCTTGGGTGGAGCCCTCCGTGGACTCGCGCAGCCGTTACCCTTCGTGGGTTGAAGTCTCCATCAACATGGATGTAAGATAGCACCACCTATCGGAACCACTGCTCAAAAATCACCGTGTCTCCAAATTGCGTTTGAAATCTCCAAACCCTTCCCTTTACATTCTTGCAAGTTGCATGCTTTACTTTCCGCTGCTCATATACTCTTTGCATGCTTGCTTGATATGTATTGTGTTTGTTAAACTTGTGCCTAAACTCCACTTAAACTTAGAGAAATTAAAAACTGCTACTTTTAGCACTTAGTGTCTAATCACCCCCCTCTAGACACCTCTTCTCGATCCTCTCAATGGGTATCAGAGCTTTGGTCTTCATTGCTTTGGTTTAATCACCATTGGAGGAAGATGGATGAGTCTATTTTGGGGACTCTTAGACATAGAGTGCCTATACTTGATGGACAGTATTTTCATGAGTGGAAAAATGAGATGCTTGTAATTTTCAATCAATATCATTTGAACAAGTACATTGCTAGTCCTTGTGCATCTCATGTTGATCCTATGCATCCTACCCTTGATGAGTCGATTGACATGATTAGGAATGTTAGAACTGTTAATCTTATCAATAGAGGCTTGCCTAGAAACTTAATTGGAAAATTGCCTACTCTTGAGTGTGCCTACACTACATGAAAATTTCTTGAGGAACGATTTCCTAATTATTCATTGAAAAATCTAGACGAAATTCTTCATAAGTCTATTGCCTTGAGTAAGATGAATTCCAATGATTCCATGTTTGGTGATTGTCTATTTGAGCTTACAAATCTTATGCGTGCCAAAGGAAATGTTGGAATTATTAGCGATATTATTTCCGAAGCTACTAGACTTCATAAAGGAGATCATTGTCAAACTCATACTAACGAATCACCCTCACTAGGAATTGATCCACCACATGACGATGTCGAACATGGATACTATGATAAGGATGATGATGATGACTTTGATCTTGATGATGCAATGAGACACTTTGGTCTTATAGAAAATCTTCGGGGATATATGGCAGGAGGAAAGGAATGGGTTCTTGACACTGGAAGTACCGATCACAAGACCGGAGACAAAGACATGTTTCATGAGCTTGCTGAAAATGATGGTCCTCGAAAGTATGTCACTTTCGGTGACAACTCAAAGGGTAAGGTGGTTGGCCTCGGTAAGGTGGCCATCTCACATGATAGCTCCATCCAAAACGTTATGCTCGTTGAATCTCTTGGCTACAACTTACTTTCAGTATCTAGACTTGTTGATTTTGGTTTCAATGTCCTATTTACTGAAGTAGATTGTCAAGTGTTTCATAGAGACAATCATAAAATGGTCTTTACCGGTATACGTAGAGGTGATCTTTACATTGTTGATTTCACTAAAAAGGCTCAACCTAGAACTTGCTTTATTGCTAAATCTTCTCAAGGTTGGTTATGGCATAGACGATTAGGTCACGTTGGCATGCGAAATCTTGACAAGCTTATTAAAGGGAATCATATCCTTGGTGTTAACGATGTCATATTTGATAAGGATAGACTTTGTAGTGCTTGTCAAGCAGGTAAACAGGTTGGAGGAAGGCATCCCGTGAAGAACATCATGACCACAAGGAGGCCACTTGAGCTACTTCACATGGATCTCTTTGGTCCCAACGCTTACAAGAGTCTCGGTGGAAATTCTTTTGGTCTAGTTATAGTTGATGATTTTTCAAGATTTACGTGGGTGTTCTTTCTTGATGACAAATCACAGGTCCAAAAGATCTTCAAAAATTTCGCTAGGAAGGCCCAAAATCAGTTTGAAGTGAAGATCAAGAAGGTTCGCAGCGACAACGGAACGGAGTTCAAGAACGCAAATGTGGACACATTTCTTGACCAAGAAGGGATTTCACATGAGTTCTTGGCTACGTACACACCTCAACAAAATGGAGTTGTTGAGAGGAAGAACCGGACGCTCATCGAAATGGCAAGAACGATGCTTGATGAGTACAAGACGCCGAAGCACTTTTGGGCAGAAGCGGTTGAGACAACTTGTCATGCAACAAATCGCTTGTATCTTCACAAGCTACTCGGCAAAACGACATACGAGCTTCTCACCGGTAACAAACCCCAAGTTGGTTACTTTCGAGTATTTGGCTCAAAATGCTACATTCTTGATAAGCATCGTCGTTCTAAATTTGCTCCTAAGTCTCATGAAGGTTTCCTATTTGGTTATGGCTCAAACTCTCACACTTACCGTGTCTACAACAATTTCACCTGAAAGGTTGAAGAAACGGTAGATGTGAAGTTTGATGAATCTAACGGCTCGCAAGTAGAGCAATTTCCAATTGATGTAGGAGACAAAGATCCCTCGGAAGCAATCCAAGACTTGTCTATTGGCAAGATTCGTCCAATGGAGGTGAAGGAGAGCAACTCGTCCGTCCAAGTGGAAGCTTCTACCTCATGACAAGGTGAACCAAGAGTTGATACGGAAGCATCCACAAGTGGGACACACCAAGATGAAGAAAACGAGGAAGTACACCAAGAATGTCAACAACCTCCTTCTCCACCACGACAAGAGAACGACAACGCCAATAATGAAGAAGGCCAAGAATAAGAAGATGATGAAGAAGATGTTCAACCAAGACCCAAGCAAAAGCTTTCACGAGTTCGAGCAAGAATTGCTAAAGACCATCCCGTCGAGCAAATCTACAATGATATCCAAACCGGGAGAATCACTCGCTCTAAAACTCGTTTAGCTAACTTTTGTGAACACTATTCATTCATCTCTAGCATTGAACCTATGAAGGTTGAAGAAGCATTGGAAGATCCGGATTGGATAAATGCTATGCATGAAGAGCTACACAACTTTGAGAGAAATCAAGTTTGGACATTGGTTGAGAAGCCCGACAACAACCACAACATCTTCGATACCAAATGGGTGTTTCGCAACAAACAAGATGAAGATGGACAAGTAGTTCGCAACAAAGCACGTCTCGTCTCCCAAGGCTACACACAAGTCGAAGGTATGGACTATGGTGAGATTTATGCTCCCGTTGCTAGACTTGAATCCATTCGCATATTACTTGCCTATGCTAATCACCATGATATCACCTTGTACCAAATGGACATCAAAAGTGCTTTTCTAAATGGTGAAATAGAGGAGGAAGTTTATGTTAAACAACCTCCCGGCTTTATCAATCCTAAGAAACCTAATCATGTTTACAAACTTCTCAAAGCTCTTTATGGTCTTAAACAAGCTCCTAGAGCTTGGTACAAGTGCTTAACCAAGTTCCTTATTGAAAAAGGCTTTGAAATTGGAAAAAATGATTCTACACTTTTTACTAAAAGGGTTAATGGAGAATTATTTGCATGCCAAATTTATGTCGATGATATTATATTTGGATCAACTAACCCACATTTTAGTGATAAGTTTGGAAAGCTAATGTTGGAGAAGTTTGAGATGTCAATGATGAGTGAACTCAAATTCTTTCTTGGGTTGCAAATCAAGCAAACTAAGGAAGGTACTTTTGTCTCTCAAACGAAGTACACTAAGGACTTATTCAAGAAGTTCAATATGCAAGAATGCAAAGGTATGTCTACACCCATGCCTACTAGTGGACATCTTGATTTGACCAAAGATGGTGAACCGGTTGATCAAAAGGTTTATCGCTCTATGATTGGATCATTGTTATACCTATGTGCTTCACGTCCCGATATTATGCTAAGTGTGTGCATGTGTGCACGATATCAAGCTGCATCTAAAGAATGTCATCTTAAGGCCGTGAAAAGGATAGTGAGATACTTAATTCATACGCCAAATTTTGGCATTTGGTATCCTAAGAGGGCCTCTTTCAATCTTGTTGGCTACTCCGACTCGGACTATGCCGGAGACAAAGTTGATAGAAAGTCCACTTCAGGTACTTGTCAATTCCTTGGTAGATCTCTTGTGTCTTGGTCTTCCAAGAAACAAAACTCGGTATCCTTATCCATCGCCGAAGCGGAATACATTGTTGCTGGTTCATGTTGTGCTCAATTACTTTGGATGACCCAAACTCTTAAAGATTATGGGATATATGTGAAACATGTTCCATTACTTTGTGACAATGAAAGTGCTATCAAGATTTCTCACAATCCCGTGCAACACTCTCGAACTAAGCATATTGAAGTTCTTCATCATTTCATTCAAGATCATGTTGCCAAAGGGGACATTAATCTTAAGCATGTTCGCACCTAAAAACAATTAGTGGATATTTTCACTAAACCTCTTGATGAGAAAGTGTTTTGCAGGTTGAGAGGAGAATTGAATATCATTGATGCTTCAAACTTGGAGTAGGAACTCCATTTTATACATGCAAGACATGAGCCTATGACTAATCCTTGATATTTCTCTTATGATGATAATCTTACGTCTTGGATGTATTTGCACCTTGCATGTTATCTAACCCTTGTAGGAGCTTGGATGAATCTAAATCTATGAGATTGCAACTCACTCACATATTGAGCAATCTCTACATCTCCAAAGTCTCTACATAATGGTGGTTGAAGACAAGGAAGCACAAAACCATTCACACATATCCTTTGACAAATTCTATGTTGAGTTTCATGATTGTCCTCTTGGATACACAAGCGCTCTTCCTTGCAACTAACCCATGTAGGTGGATGGACTCAAATTCCAAGTGGTGCTCCCAACTCTTGATGAGCTACATCAACCTTGAGCAACCCACACAAGTTCAACTACATGATCACGATCAACACCACCACCCAAGGTATGTTATTTCATCTTAGAGAAGCTTTACTCCAAGTCATGAGTTAAAGCAACTCGACAAGATGTGGATACATCAAGATGCTTAAACGAAAAGTGGTAACCCCATTTTGAGCTTAAACGATGAGTATGACCTATGATCAAGTGATCTCACTTGACTCCTAAGTCAATATACTCTAACATAGGTGACTTTGTCGCCGACCAATTCTAGATGAAGTTCTCTCTCGTGTTCTTTTCTGTGCTCTTGCATTTGTCTCATGCATATTTGTTTCCCCTTTCAAAAAAAAACTTCATCTAGATTTCTTTTAAGTTTCTTCTCGTTTATTTTCTGTTCTGCATTCCCTGCATCCAATTCATTGCAAATCATTAAGTTAATTCCTTGCAAATCCTTATGAGATCTTACTTGTCTAGTGACCTGAGGTGACAAGTGTTTACTCTGTGATGAAATCGGTCACACCAGCTTGTCATTTTCGGTCCCACCGAAACCTTTCGGTGCTACCGATCTCACTACAAGAAAAACAACTTGCCACTCAATGAATCTTGTCCTCTACCAGCATCACATTTTTCTTGCTGCTTTGATCTGTGACTCAAGGACCAAACCCATGTGGCAAAAAATCCAGAAGACCCTTTATGTCAAAGGGGGAGAGAGAGATCACATCAAAACTTTATCTATATAGAGAGAGATCACATCAACTTTATCATATCTCTAGGGGGAGAGAATACTCAAGGGGAGAGTAATCTTCAATGATCCCACATGCTTGGTGTTCAAGAGGAGAGATGTTACATGTCTTCTAGAGGGGAAAGAAATGTTCATATGTGCTTAGTTGCATTAGCTCTGTTAAGTTACTTCCTTGAGCTCTGATTTTCTGTTCCCTATCTTCTCCTAGTATCCCATGCTAGATTCAGGGGGAGCAAGACACTCAAGGGAAAGAAATTCTTTAAATTCATTGCACACCTTTACCCTTGGGGACATGTCTAATCCAATGTAGTACTTGGTACTCAATCTCTACATGGCATCCCAGTCTTGGTATTCTTGTGGTTTCATCTTGTTTGCTCTAGCTAGTAGATGCATCTGTGTTATCTAACCTTATTTTCATAGGTTCATTTCATCCTAAGCCAACCCAAGACCACAAGGTAAGTATATGCATCACAGTCATGTGTATGAGAAATTCTTGCTGATGTACATACTGTTTGCAAGAAGGACTCATGAGCATGAAGGTACATTTCCCAAAATTCTTTGCTCTAATGCATATAGCCAAGATACATAACACATTGCCTACTCCATCATGCTTATGCATTCACATGCTCCTATTCCATATTCACATGCCTGCATACATGTAGGGGAAGCCTATGCTTGTTACATGTCCTTCCAAAGCTTTACTTGTTATTCTTGTTATCCTCTATCTAAAGCTTTGATGTATGTTGTCATCAATTACCAAAAGGGGGGAGATTGAAAGCACATGTGCTCCCTAGGTGATTTTGGTAACTAATGTCAACATATCTCTTGTTGAACTAACACTTTGACGTAGCATGTTTTCAGATAAGTTCAACAATGAAGTGGCATGGACTAAAGGATGAGGAACCCCTTCAAGATGCTAAGGATAAAAGGATTGGCTCAAGCTTCAAGCTCAAGACTCTACATTTTATATTTTAGTGATCCAAGATCACATTGAGTCTATAGGAAAAGCCAATACTATCAAGGAGGGATGAGGTGTTGCTTAATGAGGTTCTTGCTTCATAGTGCTTAGTGATATGCTCCAAAACCCTCAACTACTTTCTCACATCCACATATGACCTAAACCTAAATTCAAACTCAGCCCCACCGATTCTTTCTATCCGGCGCCACCGAGTTCAGATGTCATAGCCACTGCCACAAACCCTAGGCAAATCGGTCTTACCGATAGGGGTCTCGGTCTCACCGAGATGGGATTGTAATCTCTCTGTGTATGTCATTATCAAAATCGATCTCACCGAGTTTGTGTAATCGGTCCTACCGAGATTACAATGTAAACTCTCTGTTTCCTTTTCGTGAAGTTTTGGTCTCACCGAGATTAGCGAATCGGTCCCACCGAGTTTACCTGACCAACTCTGTGGTTAGCGTATTACCAAAATCGGTCTCACCAAGTTTGTGTAATCGGTCTCACCGAGATTACGTTATGCCCTAACCTTAACTATATCGGTCCTACCGAGTTGCATGTCGGTCCCACCGAAAACCCTAACGGTCACATTGTTTACTGAATCGGTCTGACCGAGTTTGTTGATTTGGTCCCACCGAGATTGGTAAATTGTCTGTACCGGTTAGATTTTGTGTGGAGGCTATATATACCCCTCCATCTCCTCTTCATTCGTAGAGAGAGCCATCAGAACAAACCTACACTTCCAACTTACCATTTCTGAGAGAGAACCACCTACTCATGCATTGAGACCAAGATATTCCATTCCTACCATATGAATCTTGATCTCTAGCCTTCCCCAAGTTGCTTTCCACTCAAATCTTCTTTCCACCAAATCCAAATCCTGTGAGAGAGAGTTGAGTGTTGGGGAGACTATCATTTGAAGCACAAGAGCAAGGAGTTCATCATCAACACACCATTTGTTACTTCTTGGAGAGTGGTGTCTCCTAGAATGGCTAGGTGTCACTTGGGAGCCTCTGACAAGATTGTGGAGTTTAACCAAGGAGTTTGTAAGGGCAAGGAGATCGCCTACTTCGTGAAGATCTACCGCTAGTGAGGCAAGTCCTTCGTGGGCGACGGCCATGGTGGGATAGACAAGGTTGCTTCTTCGTGGACCCTTCTTGGGTGGAGCGCTCCGTGGACTCGCGCAGCTGTTACCCTTCGTGGGTTGAAGTCTCCATCAGCGTGGATGTACGATAGCACCACCTATCGGAACCACGGCTCAAAAATCACCGTGTCTCCAATTTGCGTTTGAAATCTCCAAACCCTTCCCTTTACATTCTTGCAAGTTGCATGCTTTACTTTCCGCTGCTCATATACTGTTTGCATGCTTGCTTGATATGTATTGTGTTTGTTAAACTTGTGCCTAAACTCCACTTAAACTTTGAGAAATTAAAAACTGCTACTTTTAGCACTTAGTGTCTAATCACCCCCCCCCCTCTATACACCTCTTCTCGATCCTCTCAGGCGTCCTATTGTGGTGGATGAGCTCTCTCTCATCCGGTTGGGGACGGTGAGAATGAAGCTGGCATGCAAGTCTACGGACAAGCTTAACGGCTTTGTGGAGGTGTGGTTTAATGGTGAAGGCTACCAAGTTAAGGTGGAGGTGGAGCGGCTCCCGAAGCGTATTGGTGAGGGCGGCCCCAGTGGCGCTGGCCCTTATGAAAAACCGCCTCCATCCTCCTCTGATAAAGCAGGCCGGTCACGGGATGCGGGGAGTGGTTCCAAGCCAACTGGGGCGGCAAGGACTTGACAAAGCAGGCATCGGGCGGGGCGCTTGGAGCTGCGGAGCCCAGAGACGTGGAGATGGAAAGTCAGGATGAGGATCTTGATAGTGTTCAAGACACTTCTATCGATACCGAAACCTGGGACAAGCTTGGGGCGCTGACTGGGGGCACAATGGCCGTGGCGACGCAGGATACCGCGGTCAACCTGCCTTCGCTGGCCCGGACCCTCGCTGGCTCCTTCGATGAGTACGGGTCTCATCTTGGGGCGCCATCTCTGGCTCCCATGGAGGTGGATGTGTACTCTAGCGACGCTGGGGCTGTCGTCCCTCGGTCCCTGCTGGCCACTAGCGGGGCGGATGTTGGTTGTGTGGTCAATGAAGACTATGCCCCCACTCCTTCCTCGGGGCATCGAGGCTCTGGTGGATCGGGCAGACCTCCCAAGAAGACAGCGGGCAGGAAACTGTCTGCTAAGGTGGGTGCGGTGATGGAGGCAGAACATAATCGGGGTGGTCTGGGCGTGGCGCTGGTGCCGGTGGGTGCGGGCGCAAAGGCCAAGCGCTCCAAGGCGACTCCCGTGGCGCAGCGAGCCCCCAGTGTGCATGCTAAGGCCAAGCTTGGCGACCTGTCTTCTCTGGAGAGTGCCAAGCTTCGTACCACAGACAAGAACCTGGAAGTCTCAGGTAACCCTATCCCCTCTTACATAATTCTTAATGCTTTCTCGGATGATCATCTTGCGCGAGTTCTAAATGATAGTGGGGTAGTTACGTCTTTTTCCAACAGCGAGATCATCTCGCTGGTGCGTACGCGTAAGGAGGCTCAGGCGGCGCTAGCTGAGGCCGCTACTAGATGTGTTCTATGGGCTCGTCGGAGCTGGCACCAGTAGGGGCTAGTGCCGCCTCCTCCCCCGATGAGGAAACAGAAGCGAGGGAGGCTTCTGATCTTCCTTCTTCCAGCCGGGCCCCGGCTCGGAAGTGTGTGGCCAAGGCTATGACCTCTCGTGGGGTCCGCCTGCGAAACCGTATTATCTGATGTGATACCTATTTTGGAATATTAGGGGTTGTGGCCACGAGGGACGTAGGACACAACTTAGAGAGTTCATGGCCAAGGAACGGATCGATATAGTTGCGCTACAGGAAACGATCAAAGTTGATTTTTCTTTCCGTGACTTGCTGGCTTCTGATCCTCTCAGTCGGTTTGAGTGGCACTGGATGTATTCGTTAGGCCACTCGGGAGGTATCTTGATGGGATGCAACCATGACATATGTGAGGTTCTTACTTGGGAGCAAGGCATGTTTTTTGTCGCTGCTATCCTTCGTCATAGTGTCTCAGGGCTGATTTGGGTGGTGGTTTGTGTTTACGGTCCTGCTGACCACTCACGCTCTGCTTCTTTCTTGGAGGAGGTATCGTCCTTGGTTGGGGCCAAGCGTGCAACAAATATCCCCCTGGTTGTTGGTTGTGATTTTAATTTGATTCGCTCGAGTGCGGACAAAGACAATGATCGGGTGGACTGGGCAAGGGTGTCCATGTTCAACAATGCTATTGCGGCGGCCGCGCACCGTGAAGCGGTTCGAATAGGGGCTAGGTACACCTAGACTAACAAGCAACTGGCCCCGGTTCGCAGTGTCCTTGACCGGGTGTTTTTCACCCCGGAGTGGGAGCTCCTTTTTCCTTTATGCACTTTGGTGGCGGATACCCACATTGGATCGGACCACATCCCGCTCATTTTCTCTTCACAGGAAGAAAGGGCCCAGCATAGTAGACGTTTCTTCTTCGGCGGGTGACTAAGGGAGACGCATACTGTCTATTTTCATGTGTATGCTAATGGCAGAAAGCGTAAGAGCGCGATCCTTTGCCTCTAGTCGGAGCAGGGCCTCCTTCTCTCCCAGGGTGACATATCTCGCCACATCTACGACTATTTGGTTGGCCTGTTGGGTATGGCCGATGAGAAAAAACTCTGTATCCGAGAGGATTTGTGGGATCCCGAGTATAGGGTGTAGAACTAGGAGAACGAGAGCCTCGTGCTCTCTTTCCTCCCTGAAGAAGTTGACGCAGCCCTGTTGGGGATGAAGAAAGCCACGGCCCCGGGCCCGGACGGCTGGCCGATTGAATTCTTTTGTAGATTCTAGCCTATTCTTCGCCCCCTTTTCTTTGATATTGTGAATGGGTTTGCCCTAGGTACGGTAGATATTTCCTGGCTTAACTACGGGGCTATCATCCTAATACCTAAAGTGAAAGGGGCGGATAACATTAAGCTGTTCAGGCCAATCACTCTCATCAATGTACCCTTTATGATTTGCGCCAAGGCTTACACAACCCGTTTGGCTCCAGTGGCTTAACGGGTTATCCTCAAAAGTCAAACGACCTTTCTTAAAGGGCGTAACATTCTGGAGGGCCCTATTGCTCTCCTTGAAATTGTTCACGAGCTTAAGCTGAAAAAGCAGCAAGGGGTGCTGCTCAAGCTTGATTTTGAAAAAGCCTACGACCATGTAAATTGGGAGTTTGTAAGGGAGGTCCTCCTCAAAAAGGGTTTTGAGGCAGGATTTGTCCATCATATCATGAATCTAATTAACAGTGAACAAACGGCTATTTCTATCAATGGGGATTTGGGTAAATTCTTCCGCAACAAAAAACATTTAAGACAAGGAGACCCGTTTTCTCCTATCATTTTTAATTTTGTTGCGGATGCACTGTCGGCTATGCTTTCTAAGGCACGGTCAGCCGGGCACATCAAAGGGTTGGTGCCCCACTTAATCCCAGGAGGAGTGACACACCTCCAATACGCGGATGACACGATGTTGCTTTTTGAACCATACGATAATAGTATAGCCTCGATCAAGCTCCTATTGCTTTCTTTCGAACTCCTCTTCGGGCTCAAAATTAACTTCCTCAAAAGCGAGGTCATAACCATGGGGATGGATGACCATGAGAGTAGGCGGGTGGCCAACTTACTTAATTGCAAACTAAGGAGTCTGCCGATTAAGTATCTTGGCTTGCTCGTCTCTCATAGTAGGTTGTCCATTAAGGAGTGGGAGCCTCTTTATGGTAAGGTGGCGGGTAGGGTAAGCCCATGGAGAGGGAGGTTTATGTATTCTGCTGCTAGGCTCATCTTGACCAACTCTAGCTTATGTTCCCTCCCAATGTTTACCATGGGGATGTTTCTTTTAGCGGATGGGGTTCACGCTAAACTTGACATGCCGCAATCTCGTTTCTTCTGGGAAGGAACTGGCATCAAATGGAAATACCACCTTGTCAAGTGGGCCGCAGTTTGCCATCCAAAAAAATTTGGGGGCTTGGGTATTTTGAACTCCAAACTCATGAATGTCGCTCTCTTAACCCGATGGTGGTGGAGGCTAGCCCACAATGAGTTGGGACTCTGGGCTGACCTTCTCAAGGCAAAATATTTCCCTCGCGACAATGTTTTCTCCGCAAAAAAGACGGGCTCCTCATTTGGAATCGGATCTAGGCTGTGCGGCCCACCTTTTCCCTTGGGGCGAAGTTTCAAGTCAAGGATGGCCAGTCAGTAAGATTCTGGCTGGACTCCTCGCTTGGCCCTGCCCTCCTTTGGCAGAGCCACCCGTCAATTTTTCAAGTGGCCTCCAACACTGAGTTGCTGGTTGGTGATGCTCTTCGGACCTCTCCGCTTGTGGTTAGCTTCCTGAGAGCTTTGCTCCCGGCCGAGGAGGCTGAATGGACCGCGGTGAAGGCCTTGATTGGCCAACGTAGAAACAGCCTCGGTGCTGACGAGGTCTCTTGGACTCTTTCAGCTTCCGGTGTATTCTTTGTTAAGTCGCTATATAGCAAACTTACTGAGGGCGCGGTGCTGGACATAGCTCGGGGGCTATGGAAGGTCGGGATCCCGCTTAAGATTAAGATCTTCCTATGGCAGATGTTCCAAAATCGCCTCCCAGCGGCGGACAATGTTGCGAAACGCAACGGGCCTTCTAATGGGTCTTGTGTGGCGTGCGATACTATCGAAGATGCAAATCATGCTCTCTTCTGTTGCCATTTAGCTAGGTTTGCCTGGAGCGCAGTAAGAGCCTTGTTCCAGCAAAACTGGAATCCTTTGTCCGGAGCCGACCTGTTACAAATTATTCGTACGTAAAAGGGGGCTAGTGCGAGGATCGTTTGGCGTTGCGTAGGGGCGCTGCTATGGTCCTTATGGACTATGCGTAATAAGATGACCATTGAGAAGAAATTTCCTTCTCACCCATCTGATGTCCTGTTCAAATGTCACCTCTTCCTGTAGACCTGGACACCGTTGGGGAAACCACGTAAGGAGGAGCGCATGATCGAGACGATGGAGCGGATCCGCACCATTTAGGTGGAAGCTCGCCAAGTGGTTGCTCAAGAATGATCTTCATTTTGCATCTCGTTCCTTTGCTTATGCTTGTCGATGACTTCATTCCAGCCTACGTGCTGATGTTGGTGGATCTCTGTTTATTTTGGATGGTCATGTAATGCTGTAGCTGGATTACCGTGGTGCTTGTCTTCAGACCCTGTTTCGTTGCCTTGTTGGCTTTATTAATTTAAAATCGGATGTCTTTGGCATCTTCGTTCCAAAAAAAAAAGGAGTACTTCTCTTAGTAGGGCGACATACTTGCCTTGTAAATCCAGCAGAGGACGGATGGACGCTCACAAAAAGAGAAACTAACAATGTTACACTCGGAAATCCGCTTCTGAGCCCAGACTCATCTGCACCGGCGCTGATGAAAAAAATCAAAATAAATACCAGAAAAAATCAAAAAGTTCCAATTTTTTTGCATGGTAGATAATTTGATACGTGTCGTCCACTCCAATTTTTAAATCATTTGGACGTCTGAGTAGCTCTTGGCAAAAAAGAAAAAATTATGGTCTATAAAAAAATTAATGTTCATACACTGTTCTGACCTGATTGATTTTTTTGCTGGAAGCTGCTCAGATGTCCAAATGATACGTGAGGTCCGCTCCAATTTTCAAATCATTTGGACCTCACGGGGAGGGAGAGCGCGCGGCGGGACGCGGCGACGCCGGAGGAGGGGAGGAGGGACGGCGGGGGAGGGAGCGCGACGGCGCGGCGCGGGAGGGGCAGGGGAGTGAGGCCGTAGCAGCATTGGCGGAGGAGCAGTGCGCCATTGCTGCTGCTTGCTGCGCCGGCGGGTGAGGCGGGAGGTCCTATATGACGCTCTTTGCGTCAAGTTGCTGGTGTTTCGCACAGAGCCTCCACTTGGCGGGCTTGTTGGGCCATTTTCTGTTTCTACTATTTCACGAGCGAGTGAGCGAGAACTCAGTGTTTCTGTTCGCTTCCCTTCTGTCTAAAAAAAGAAATACCACGGTTGCAGGGATTCAAATCCAGGACCTTACACTATACGAAAAGTGGTACTACCAGTTGAGCTGTCAGTCGTTAATGATTCTTCGGCAGCGCCAAGCTTAAAGAACAAAACACGCAGCACAGTCCAAAATATATATCTTGAATTACAAAAGCATTTTTATTAAAAAAAAGAAGGGATCTGTGACACACAAGCAAATTCCTGATTTGCAAAAAAAAAAACGAAATGTTTGCAAAAATCAGGAACATTTTTTTAAAACGGGAACTTTTTTAAATTCCAAGACAGAAATTGAAAACGCGAACAAATTTAAAAATGTGAAAACAAGAACATTTTCTGAAATTTTTAAACTGAACAATTTTCAAAACTCCTGAAAAAAATGAAAACATGCACGTTTTTGAAAATTCCGAACAATTTTTGGAAACGAGAACATTTTTGAACTGCCCAATTTTTTTTGAAATTTGTGAATAAAAAGTTGAAACTGAACAATTTCAAAACTTCTGAAAAAATGAAAACATGCGCATATTTCAAATTTGTGAACAAATTTTGAAGGCGGGGACATGTTTTGAACCACCCGAACATTTTTTGAAATTTGTGAACAAAAATTTGATACTGAACGATTTCGAAACACCTGAAAAAATTAAAGCATGCACATTTTTTAAAAGTTGTGAACAATTTTTTGAAAACGGGAACATGTTTTGAACCTCCAGAACATTTTTTGAATTTGTGAACAAAAATTTGAAACTGAGCAATTTCGAAACTCAAAAGTGAGAGTGCGCACATTTTTCTGAATTTTTTTTTGAACAATTTTCAAAAAATGGAAACATTTTTTGAAAATCCTGGAAATTTTTTGAATAAATTTTGAAAGCGGAAACATATCTCTTAAACCGAACATTTTTTAGTCTGTGAACAAAATTTGAAAAGACGAACACTTTTTTTAAATTCTAAAAATTTTATAAAATTTCTGAACAAAAAATTGAAAACAGGAAATTTTTCTTGCCTGCGCGAACAAAAAAATTGCAACTGCAGAGAATGACTTTGAAAAACATGAAACTTTTTTGAAGATGCGAACAAATTATGAAATTCTAAACAAAGTTTTAAACCACGAACATTTTTTGAATTTTTGAACAAATATTTAAAATGGGACATTTCATGAAATTATGAACATTTTTTGAAACAAAGCGAACAAATTTTGCAAGTTATGAACAAAATTTGAAAACAGGAACATTTTCTGTAAAAATGAAAAAATTGTAAAATGCGAACATTTTGAAAAAGGAAAAGAAATCTGAGAAAGAAAATGAAAATGAAAAGAAAAGGAAATCGGAGGAAAAAGAAACAAGTAAAGAAAATAAACAGAAAAAGGAAACAAGGAGAGAAAAGGTAAAAATAAAAATAAATAAAAAAGAAATCCGGCGCTGAAAACGCGCAGACGGGCCGGCCCAAAACCGAACGATCGCCTGATCGCTTGTGCAAAACAGCGTCTGTTTGCCGCAGAAAGCGGCGAATAGGGAATTCCGGGTGAGGCGGCTGTATCCGGAGTGGGTGGCCACGGCTCGGTGGGCCGGGCTAAGTGGGCCTTGGCATCCCGCGACCACGAGCCGGACACGAGGGCCTCCCCGCTCTGTGTTGCTCAGAGAGCACTTGGTGCTGTTGGTTTCGGAATTTCCTATTTGCCGCTCGTTGCGTCAAACTGCCGGCGCTTCGCACACGCGAGCGACCGAGCAGCGACGCAACGGGCCGGCCCGTTCCAGCGCTCCCGGTTTCCGGTTTTGGGAACCTTCTACAGGTTCCAGCTGGTTTTTTCCGGTTTTGGGAACCTTCTAGAAAGTTCCCGAATTGGTTTTTTATTTTCCTTTCTTTCTCTATTTCTGTTTCGTTTTTATTTTCTTATTTTCTTTTTGTTTTTCAAGTTTATGTTTTCTTTTTCAAAAAAATGTTCGCCTTTCTTGGAAGATGTTTGCACTTTTACAAAAATGTTCAGAACTTGAAAACAATTCGTGTTTTTGAATTTTGTTCACAAATTCAAAAACTGTATGCATTTTTCAAAAATTGTTCGAAATTTTCAAAAAATAATATGTGTTAACAAAATTGTTAAGAATATTTTTGTTCAACCTTTTGACAACTTTTAAAAAAATGTTCGGGATTTCAAAAAATGTTTCGGTTTCAAAAATTGTTCGCAATTTTAAAAAAAGTTCGGTATATTCAGTACTTGGTTCGGTCCCAAAAAAGATGTTCGAATTTTTTTGTTCAGGTTTCAAAAAACATTTCATTCTTTTCAAAAATTGTACAGAATTTTGTTTGTATTTCCAAAATTTGTTCGGAGTTTCAAATTTTGTTCGTGATTTTCAAAAAATGTTCACATTTCCAAGTTTGTTCATTTTTACAAAAAATTGTGGGATTTCACATTTGTTCCCATTTTTCAAAAGTTGTTCATGTTTTTTTTATAATTTGTTTGTGTTTTCAAAAAATTGTTCGCAGATTCAATAAATGGTCATCTTTTCAACTTTTTGTTCAGAAATTTGAAAAAAATGTTCCTATTCTTAAAATTGTTCATGTATTCAAAAAATTTGTTTGGAGTTTCAAAATATGTTCGCGTTGTTTAACAAATGTTCAAACTTTGAAACATTACTTACCTTAAAATTTGTTCTCAAGATTCAAAAAATGTCCGTGGTTGAAAAAATAGTTGGCGCTTCCTAATTTGTTTTCAAGATTCAAAATTGTTCGTGCTTTGAAAAATTTGTTCAAAAATTCCAAAAATGTTCTTGTCTTCGAAAAATGTTTTGGAAAATTCGAAATGTTTGGGTTTTCAATTCTATTCTGTTTTTCAAAAAAGTGTTCGCAAATTTGAAAAATGTTCTCGTATTCAATTAATCTGTCCATTAAAAAATGAAATTACGAAAATGTTCTAATTTTAAAATTATTGTTCACAAATTTTGAAGTGGTCGCATTTAAACAAAATGTTCGCAATTTCAGTTTTCTTCCTTTTTTATTCCAAAAAAATGTTTACGCTTTCACACAATGTTCTAATTTTTAAAATTTTGTTCACAAATTATAAAATGGTTGCGTTTCAGAAAATATTTACTTTTTGCCAAAAGAATTCACGTTTCAATTTTTTTTAAGTATAGCCTTTGTCGCGGTTTATAGTTCATATTTGTTGGGCTACCTTTTTTGACACGAAATCTTAGAAACTATAGTGGCTACCTACTTGTGTTGACAGGTGCCTCGCTCACACCTTGGTTCATCGTAATTTTGCGTATTCAGATTTTATGTTTTCTCGCTACTGTTAATTTCTTTAGGTTCGCGCTGCCAATTTACCATAAGAAGTAGCTAGTTGGGGCGGCTAGCTTATCGCGCTTAGCAATAGGAAGTCTCGGGTTTGATTCCAGTACCCCTTTTCCTTTTATGCGATTTTTAACCTACGAATGTGGCGCACCCGCAATATGGGCCGGCCCAGCCAAGCTGCTTGTGTGCAAAATGCCGACAGCTTGCCACAGCGAGCGTCCGATTTTTAAATTCAGAACAAATTTCTTTTAACTGAGAACAATTTTGAAAAGGAGAACATTTTTTATATACATGACCAAACAGTTGAAACGGAAACTTTTTTCTAGTGCTTCGAACATTTTTTGAAAGTGCGAACATTTTTTATATAGGTGAACGTTTTTCAGCTGCGTAAACTGAACATGATTTAAAAAACTAAGAACATTTTTTGAAACACAAGAACATTTTTTCATACATGAACAAAAATTTGAAAATAAGAACAATTTTTGAAATTTGTGAACAATTTTTTTGGAATTGGTGAACAAAATTTGAAAATGGGGACAACTTTTTAAATTCAGAACAAATTTCTTTTAACTGAGAACAATTTTGAAAAGGAGAACATTTTTTATATACATGACCAAACAGTTGAAACGGAAACTTTTTTCTAGTGCTTCGAACATTTTTTGAAAGTGCGAACATTTTTTATATAGGTGAACATTTTTCAGCTGCATAAACTGAGCATGATTTAAAAAATAAGAACATTTTTTGAAAAAATTGAAAAAGAAGAACATTTTTCAATACATGAACAAATTTTTGAAAAATAAGAACATTTTTTGAAATTTGTGAACAATTTTTGAAAACAGGCATTTTTTTAAATCCATGCCATTAATTTTCAAATTTGTCAAAAAATGAATAAAAATAATTTGAACAATTTTTGAAAAAACAGGAACATTTTCTGAAAATTCAGAACAAAAATTTGAAAGCAGGAACATTTTTTAAATTTACGAACAAATTTTGTGAAATGGAATATTTTTTGAATTTTTGAACAAAATCTGGAAAACAGGAAAAAAAATTGAAATTCGGATTTTTTTTGAAAATAAACTTGAAAAGAAAAAAAGGAAAAGAAAAAAGAAACAGAAAAAAGAAACAGAAAAAAGGAAACTGAAAAAAAGTAAAAAGTAAAAGAAGAGAAATAGAAAAACGAAAAATGAAAAAGAAACTGAAAAAGAAAAAGCCAGTTCAGGAACCTTCTAGAAGGTTCCCAAAACTGGAAAAAAACCAGCTGGAAACGTCATAGAAGGTTTCAAAACCGGGGTCTGCTGTAACGCTAAACGGGCCGGCCCAATTGGTCGCTCCCTCGCACCTGCCCTGTGCGAAGCGCCGACTGCTTGCCGCAGCGAGCGTCCAATAGGAGTTCCCGTTGGTTTGGTATCTTCTGAATCCAAATATCAAAGCCAGTGGCAGCTAATGGAACGGACCAAACGCAACTGCTTGGAGTGGAAACCATGGCATTTTATTTTTTCCGACGACAGTGCAACATGTTTGGGAAAATGTGTCAACATCAGACACAACCAACTATACCAATGCATGTCACCTAGTACTTTGCTCATGCTCGTGAGCAGTTTGATTAACCCTGCACTGTGCAACGATGCTTTTGCACAATGCGAGCAGTTCAATTTGTTTTCTCCTCTTTATCATTTCTTACAGCAAAGCCAAAAGGAATGACCACGGAAGAGAAAAACCAATCTACGGTAAGTAGGTTGCATGTAGGTTGCGCCTTATTCTTCCACCCTTGGTCGGTCAGCTTGCTCTATGCTGCAAAGGCGATTAGCTAATGAGACTGGTTTTCTTAGAGCAACTCTAGCAGACCCCGCATCCCGCCGACCCGCATAACTCATTTGCAGTTCGCGCAAAAGCACTTTTGTGGGCCGGCGCGGGCTGACACAGATGCAGACCCCGCATAATGGACCCGTAAAAAAGCATATTCGCGGAATATGCTTTTTTACGGGTCGGCTTCTGCAGGTTCTGATCTGGCGCAGTTCGTCCCGGCCCGTAAAACTTAGATTGATCTACCGTAATGCTTTTATTTGCTTTTGCAACAATATTAGATACAAAATATATCACCAAATCTTGGCTAGAATAGCAAAATCAAAGAAAACAAGAACCACAAGAATGTATTTCAGAAGATTTCCAACTTCCATAACTGCTCCCACTAGTTCAAGCAATATCTTCTACATGCACTCATTGTTGATCTATGGATTCCTGATCTTGTTTTGTTCATTCTTGATGCTTTCTTCATTCTTCATCTTTGGTTTCGAAGAAGTCGACATTGCTTCCCCTCTAGTTGCACATGCAGCCGCATCATTGCCTTCGATTGTACTAAGGAGTGCACTAACATCTATTAAGTTTCTTTCTATTAACAAATCAATGTATTGGCCTTCCCAAAACCAAAATGAGCATCCATCGTCCTACACACAAGATTGAGCAATCTCGAAGTGAGCTACCGTACTTGAACTAAAGAATGAGCTATGGAACGAGCTACCGCAAGTGCACATACCCCGTCATTTTCGCATATGTAGAACACCCATTCAGGGTGCTTCGGCATGCCCGAAGTGAGCCACAACACTTGGCGCGGGCAGTCGTCGCACTGTATGAGCGGCATCGGCAGGCCACAAAGACGCTGCGCGAGCACCGAGCCTGGTGGACGGCCAGACGAGTCCATGCCCGCAAACCTTTGGCGGTGGCGGGCGGACGAACCCACGCCTGCATGCGGCGATGCGCCCTTGCCTGGACTGTGGGAGAGGCTCCCCGACTACTCCATCGCCTGGGGCAGCAACCGGCGACCGAAAAAAAGCCAAATCCGGCGGCCGGCGATGAAGCACCGCATATCTGCAAATTCGGCGGCCCGCCGACGCAGGGGGAAGGGAAGGAAGGCCTTGTGCGTGTGGAGGCCTTCCGGCGTGCTCCTGCCGGCTGCTGTCACCGGAATCTTAGGCGGCGGCCGGCGGCGGGGCGAGGGGGAAGGAGGGGTGGTTGGTGGGAGAAAGCACGGGATGAAATGTCCCACCCACCAACCGCTTCCGCTTATATGCAGGGCACCGCAGCCGCATGGGGGAAACCCGCATTTTCCCGGGTTGGCATCGGGATTTTGCCGCGCCCCGCAAAAAAATTTACGGGCCGGGGCGGGATGCGGGGTCTGATCAGGCTGCTTTTTGGCCCCGACCCGCAGTTTGGCGGTTATTCTGCGGGCCGGGGCGGAATGCGGGGTCTGCTAGAGTTGCTCTTAGAGAAAGGGAACGGTTGCGGAAGAAGATGAGCGTTGACCGAAAAAGTAAGAAATTGTTGTGCGTAAAGTGCGCATTATGAAATTCCTTCTTTTACCTCGAGTTTTCTCCTGCTAATGTATTAAGAAATCGGGTTTTTCTCCTGTAGCTTTGTGTTGAGTATATGATTATTAGGAAGTATAGGATATATTAGGATTTGGTCTTGCCTTGTCTTGTACTTCAAGTTGATCATTGTATTTCTATATATATATATATGACCAGTGGCGGAGCTTCAAAGAGAATGTTTTCCGGGCCAGACAAAAGGAGAGCACCGATTTTATTTTTTTGAAATTCTGAGTCATAGACATTAGTCTGTAATACAGGATTACAAGATGGACACTAGTAGAAAAACACCTAATAGTCCCGGTTCATAAGGGCCTTTAGTCCCGGTTCATGAACCGGGACTAATGGGCCGTTACTAATACCTCCACCCATTAGTCCCGGTTCAAACCAGAACCGGGACCAATGTGCCTCCACATGGCCCTGTGCGCCGAGCCCAGTGAGGGGGCCTTTGGTCCCGGTTGGTGGCTCCAACCGGGACCAAAAGGCATCCACGCGTCAGCATTCCAGTGGCTGGGTTTTTTTTTGAAAGGAGGGAAGGTTGGGGGTTTTGGGGGGTTAATTTAGGTGTTTCATATATTGTGTTAGCTAGCTAATTAATAGAGAGAAGTGTCCTCTCTTATGTCCGTGCTTGGTCGACGCTACGTACTATATATACATAAGTGATCGAGAGAACCATTCAGTATAGAAGTTCGTCATGCATACCGAGAGAAGTGATCGATCGACCTCTCCTTCTCCGAGAGATTGGTCGAACAACAAGTTTTCGTATCATGTATCCGACGCTACTGGCTACATACATGTACAATATGTATAAGATCTCTTAATTACAAACCCCTAGCATTTGAAATCAATTTCCACATGGTATTCTCCGGCTTTACTGATGACGTGGTCAAGAAAGAATCCCGCCAATTCCTCTTGAATTGCTTTCATGCGATCTGGTTCTAGGAGTTCATCCCGCATCTGCCACGTCTAATTTGAAGAAGGGGGTTAATTAATACATATATATGTATGAAACTCAACAGAAATGATGGTGTAATAAAATGAAATTGTGAATATTATTGCTTACGCACTTCATATTGTCTTCTAGAGTAGCCCCGCTTGTTTTTCAAAGTCGCGGTGTGGATGAACTCGCACACGTAGTATCCACAGAAATCATTCCCTTCCTCCTGCCACAAGCACTTTACGAGAAATAGAGGTCAATCAAACTGATAATGAAGCATTATAAATGGCATTGATGAAAGTATAGCTATAGAATCAACGGGAGATGCGCGCAACTAGCTAGCCAGTAGTACTTACTTTCGGGTATTTATATGTCAGCTCCTTCGGCAGTCCCGGAGCTTCTGCGGTGAACTGTTTCCAAACCCTGCAAGACAAAGAAAATAATTATTATTACTTGAGATATCAGGAAATGAACAAAAAGTTGCCGATATGGTGCGATAATGATCGATTGAACTTACTTGCTGAGCATTTCAGTGATGTCCGCATAGGATTTGGGATCTTTCCGTCTCGAGTCTAAGACGGTTACTAATCCACGCTCAAGCTTAATCTCCAGAAGAATATAGTGGTACCTGCGCACGCATGCATAACTCATCAATTACATTACTATAAGCTCGCTTGAGTAATAAGGGAAACCGAATATGCACACGACAGTAACACTCACGGGCCGTTGTAAGGAAAGAGTATGGTATCTTTGTTTTGATTTTTGATCAACAATTGTAGCAAGTTGTCCTCGGCCTCTTTGACGTTCTTTTCAACCAGAAATACATCTATGATATTTGTGTTAATGAACCCAATATCATAAATTTCTTGTTTTTTGCACTCGACGATCTTCAATCTGCATAATATATTGAGAATAATTAATTATAAATACATGCAATGAAAGAGCCGAGCTATATATAGAGACTTAATGACAGAAATAGTACTTACAGGCAGTAGCAAAAGACCATTAATTTATCGAGGGCCTTTTGATTGAAGAACTCGAAGAACTCCTCAAATGGAACAGTCAACAGATCATTTGCAACGAGATCGTGCTCCTCTTTAATATGCAGATACAAAGCATTCTTACCCTCAGACTCTCTGCAGGTTTCCATGTACCAATTATGGAATCTTCGCATCATTGTTGTCATAGATTTTTCATCTTTGACGAGAGGCTTCCCGTACTCGTATCTGTGTCCGTCCACCTCCAAGAAATCAGGAAGTGCATCGTCAGGCAGGTAATCGTCAAGATTGCCATAACCGGCCACCGTCCCCGGAGCATTAGACACATTGAGCGGGGGGCACGATTGTGCTTGTTCGCCGAGCTGGGCAATTTTTTCCCCTTTCTCGTTCTTTTGACCTTTTAGCACTGACAGTAGTTCCCGACCGCTGGGCTTGGAGATATGTTTGTTCAGTAATGCGCTCATAGTTGGTTCTCGGCGGAGACTTTGGTGGTTTCCTCAGGGCATCGATAGTGCGCTTTGCTTTCACCGGATCTACCTTCTCCTCTGTAGGTGGATGTCTCTTTGCTTTCACCCCTTCAAAGAACTCCTTCACGTGGGTCCACACAATCGTATCGTTTTCCTCCTCGGACCTCTCGTACAGTAACTTCTCTAGAGGCTTGAGAGATGATGGATCGTATTTGTATTGCCTCCCGCCTCTGGTTGTGCTGCTAGACGCCGGAGCAGACGGAGCGATTGCGGCGTCTGTCTTCTTTCGTGCTTGCTTACGAGGCGGAGGAGAAGGAGTACGACGCGCTGGAGCAGCCGGGGCGGCGGCGGGTCTCTTCCGCCCTTGCTGGCGAGGCGGAGAAGGAGGATGCTGCTGGCTGCTCGGGAGCACCTGCGCAGGCGGAGTGCCGCCATGCGCCGGAGAAGGAGGTGGAGTGCCGCCACACGTGCCCTGATCATCACTCGCTGGAGGAGGAGGCGGTGGAGGAGGCGGAGTGCCCTGACTCGTCGGAGCAGGAGGAGGAGGCGGAGGCGTCCAGTTCAGAAGGTTGATGAGCTCCTTCTTCCATAGGCATGGAGTCTTCAGAGCAGAACCCAGCCTAGTCTCCCCTTCACTGGTAGGGTGGTCAAGCACGAGGTCCTCAAATCCCTCCGTTATTTCATCCACCATCACCTTAGCATATCCTTTTGGAATCGGCTGGCAGTGATAAGTTGTGCCGGGTCCACTAGGATAAACTTGGCCAACAGCCGCCTTGACCTTCAAAGTCATCCATCGCGCCATCATGTGGCAATTTTGAGACTCCGTGATACCATCCACGGGATAGCTGGCAGGAGCCGTCAAGACATGCTCCGGCTGAAGCAGCTCGGTGGAAGCCACGCTGCTTCTCCGCTGAGATGGCGGGGTAGCTTCGGGGGAAGCTTCGACAGGTCGTTTGCTGCGATCTGCTGCTTCTCGTTCCTCTTCTCGATCCTCTAGCCCCATTACCCTTTCGTGCAGCGCCTGCAGTTGGTCCTGCTCTAGTTTCTTCCTCCTCTCGTGGGTTTTGTAACCCCCTGCGTCCGGAAAACCAACCTTCCACGGAATGGAGCCTGGCGTGCCTCGTCCGTCCAGGGTGCTTAGGATTCCCAAGGGCCATTGTGAGCTCGTCCTTCTCCCTGTTTGGAAGGAACGTCCTTCGCCGCGCTGCATTGATATAGTGTCGAAGGTTCTTGACTGGTATTTCCAGTTGCTCGTCCGTCCACTGGCAAAACCCTGTTACAGGGTCCAAGGTTCCGCCAGACCCGACGAACCAAGTCCGGCAACGGTCTGGCCATCTCATTGTCTCTGGTTCGATCCCTTTTTCAAGCAGATCATTCTCAGCCTTGGACCACTTAGGCCGGGCTTGCAGGTAGCCACCTGACCCCGTGCGATGGTGAAGCGTATTCTTCGCAGCATTTTTCTTGTTTGTCTCCGACATCTTCTTACTCTTTTCTGATGTCTTGTGGGCCACAAATGCGGGCCAGTGATCTTTGATCTTCTCATATTTGCCGATGAATTCTGGTGTCTTTTTATTTTTGACAAACTAGTTCAGCTCTTTCCTCCACCTCCTCATTAGGGTTGCCATCTTCTTAAGAGCACAAGACTTGATTAATTCCTCTTTAACTGGCTTCTCCGGATCCTCCTCTGGCGGTAGGGTGAAATTTGCCTTCAGCTGAGTCCAAAGATCTCTTTCTGCCTATCATTGACATAAGACACCTCAGGGTCTTCCTCCTTAAGCTTATACCATTATTGGATGCTGATCGGGATCTTGTCCCTAACAAGAACCCCGCACTGATAAGAAAATGCCTTCCTTGTCCGGATGGGTTCAATCGGTTCGCCGTCGGGCGCGATTTCTATGATCTCGAACTTTTCATCCGAGCTCACTTTTTCTTCGGGCCTCGTCTCCTTACTGAAGTTGTGCTCGATCCGGAGGGCTAGAAATTATAAGGAAGAAAGACGAGAGTAATTAATATGTGTACATATACCAAAACAATGGAAGCATCAATTAACTAGTTAGCACGGGCTTAACTAATATATATATACCTGGCCGGGATCGGTTCGGTCACCGGAGCAGTCAGCACGGTCTCCTTCTTGTTCCTCCATTGTGTCATCGGAGCCATCATGAACATAGTCCTGTTCTTGTACCGGCATTGATGGGCCGAAGCCATCATGAACATAGCCCTCTTCTTCACCCCGTTCTTCCAGCTGACCAACGGAGTCGAGGAGAAATGACGCAACTTCATCCCTTCCATTTGCGATTATGTCCCTCAATATCGCTTCTGTTTCTTCGTCTCGGCAGTGCTCCATAGTTTCTGCAAATATTTACAACATGTTTATATATGGTACAGATGGCAAATGTTGAACTAGCCAGCTAATCACAATAAGGAATCATGTTAGTGGCCTCGACGCTGCTTCTCTAGGGTTTGGGGTCGCCTCGACACAACAACGCTTCGAGAGAGTTAATTTGCCGGGTAGGGGCGCGGCGGGAGGGGGTAGGAGACCAACATCGTTTTCTCTCTAGGGTTTGGGTGTCCTCGAGAGTTTTGGTCGAGCGAGAGGGCCGAGGGGGGGGGTATTTATATCGACCGCCCCTCATGTCGAAGTTATCTCGAGGGGGTTATATCGACAATGACACGACAACGATGAGATAGGAAAATAATCAAGGAAAAGGAAGAAAAGAGGAAGAAGGAAGAAGGAAGAAGAAGAAAAAAAAGGAGAAGAAGAAAGGAATAGAGGAGAAGAAGAAAAAATAGAAAAAAAAATTTCTATTTTTTCTTCTTCTCCTCTATTCCTTTCTTCTTCTCCTCTTCTTTTTCTTCTTTTTTCCTCTTCTTATTTATTTCTCCTCTTATTCCTCTCCTCTTCTTCATCTTCTTATTTTCCTTTTTCCTCTCATTCTTTTTCTTGTTCTTTCTTCCTTCTTCCTCTTTTCTTCCTTCGACCCTCTCGATCCCTCGACCCTAGAAACCTCGAACCCTCGACCCTAAAACCCTCGACCCTTGACCCCTTAACAACCCTCGACCCTCTACCCTAGTTCCCGACCCTCGACCCCTCGGCGATCCTCGACACCCTCGTTCCCGATAAAAATTAAGAAGAAGGAAAAAAAGAGGAGAAAAAAAGGAGAAGAAGCTCCTCTATTCCTTGTTCTTCTCCTCTTTTTTTCTTCTTCTTTCTCTTCTTCCTCTCCTCGTCTTCTCCTTCTTCTTCTCCTTCTTTCTCTACTTATTTTCCTTTTCCTTATTTTACTTTTTCCTCTCCACTAACATAAAATGCACTATCCTAAAATGCAACAAACATAAAATGCACTAAATTGATCAACTAACCTAAAATCAGTGATAAAATGCACTAACCTAAAATTGATATCTACTAACAACTTAAAAAAATAATACATATATGAAAAAAAACATCATCATATCATCAACAGAAAAAATGCATATATCCTAAAGTTTTTCTAAAATCTAACTTTTGCATATATGAACATATATACACAGAGAACATATACATAAAATGCACAAAAAAATAAGAGGAAAGGGCACCGGCGGCCGGACCGAAGGCGGCGGCGTGTGGTTGGGGCGACGGCGACGGGGTTGGGGAAGGGGCGGCGCGCGCTGCGACGGCGACGGGGTCGGGGAACGGGAGGCGTGCGCGGCGACGGCGACGGGGTCGGGGCAGGGGCGGCGCGCACG
>NC_041383.1:72467968-72489735 GCF_002162155.2 Triticum dicoccoides
TTTTTAATTGTTTTTGCTTTTAGTTTTAGGAAAATTATAAACTTTCTGTTAGTGCCATTAGTTTTCAAATTTGAAAACACTTTTTTTGTTTTTTTGTTTTCTTTCTTGCTTTATTTATTTTATTTTGTTTCTACTTACAACAAAATACTTATTGTTGTTTTTTCTTTTGTTTTCTGCATTATTTATTTTCTTTTGTTTTTTGCTTTATTTTTTAATTGTTTTTGCTTTTAGTTTTAGGAAAATTATAAACTTTCTGTTAGTGCCATTAGTTTTCAAATTTGAAAACACTTTTTTTGTTTTTTCGTTTTCTTTCTTGCTTTATTTATTTTGTTTTGTTTCTACTTACAACAAAATACTTATTGTTGCTATTTTTAATTATTACGAGGGCCGAACCATAAGACATTAAAGCATTTCAAATGAACTCTGAAAAAGTTGAAAGTTGGCATGGTATCATAAATTGACCCACATAGCATGTGCATGTACAAAACGGACAATGGTATCATACTCGTCAGTTACAAAGTTGGCATGGTATCATCATAATAGTTGCGGGAGAAAGTCTTCACTTTTTCTTCGCTTGTGTCATTTGCTTATTGCGCCGTAACCATGGATAATCTTCATCGTTTATCAGGATGCTGGGGTCAGCCTTGACTTTGAAGGGAGGAATTTCATGAAACTTTTCATAATCTTCAGACATGTCTGTCTTGTCCTCCACTCCCACGATGTCCCTTTTTCCTGAAAGAACTATGTGGCGCTTTGGCTCATCGTATGATGTATTCGCTTCCTTATCTTTTCTCTTTCTCGGTCTGGTAGACATGTCCTTCACATAGATAACCTGTGCCACATTATTGGCTAGGACGAACGGTTCGTCAGTGTACCCAAGATTTGTCCTATCCACTGTTGTCATTCCGTACTGTGGGTCTACCTGTACCCCGCCTCCTGACAGATTGACCCATTTGCACTTAAACAAAGGGACCTTAAAATCTACTCCGTAGTCAAGTTCCCATATGTCCACTATGTAACCATAATATGTGTCCTTTCCCCTCTCGGTTGTTGCATCAAAGCGGATACCGCTGTTTTGGTTGGTGCTCTTTTGATCTTGGTCAATCGTGTAAAATGTATTCCCATTTATCTCGTATCCTTTCCAAATCAATACAGTCAAAGATGGTCCCTTGGACAACAAGTACAGCTCATCACAAACAGTGTTGTCACCTCTGATACGTGCTTCCAACCAACTGCTGAAAGTCCTGATGTGTTCACATGTAATACAGTCGTCGCACTGCTCCGGGTGTTTGGAGCGCAGACTGTTCTTGTGTTCATCAACATACGGGGTCACCAAGGTAGAGTTCTGTAGAACTGTGTAGTGTGCTTGAGACCAAGAATATCCGTCCCTGCATATTATTGAGTCCCTTCCAAGCGTGCCTTTTCCAGTCAGTCTCCCCTCATACCGCGATTTAGGGAGACCTATCTTCTTAAGGCCAGGAATGAAGTCAACACAAAACCCGATGACATCCTCTGTTTGATGGCCCATGGAGATGCTTCCTTCTGGCCTAGCGTGGTTACGGACATATTTCTTTAGGACTCCCATGAACCTCTCAAAGGGGTACATATTGTGTAGAAATACGGGGCCCAGAATGACAATCTCGTCAACTAGATGAACTAGGACGTGCGTCATGATATTGAAGAAGGATGGTGGGAACACCAGCTCGAAACTGACAAGACATTGCACCACATCACTCCTTAGCCTTGGTATGATTTCTGGATCGATCACCTTCTGAGAGATTGCATTGAGGAATGCACATAGCTTCACAATGGCTAATCGGACGTTTTCCGGTAGAAGCCCCCTCAATGCAACCGGAAGCAGTTGCGTCATAATCACGTGGCAGTCATGAGACTTTAGGTTCTGAAACTTTTTCTCTGCCATATTTATTATTCCTTTTATATTAGACGAGAAGCCAGTTGGGATCTTCATACTAAGCAGGCATTCAAAGAAGATTTCCTTCTCTTCTTTGGTAAGAGCATAGCTGGCAGGACCTTCATACTGCTTTGGAGGCATGCCGTCTTTTTCGTGCAAACGTTGTAGGTCCTCCCGTGCCTCAGCTGTATCTTTTGTCTTCCCATACACGCCCAAGAAGCCTAGCAGATTCACGCAAAGGTTCTTCCTCACGTGCATCACGTCGATCGAAGAGCGGACCTCTAGGTCTTTCCAGTAGGGTAGGTCCCAAAATATAGATTTCTTCTTCCACATGGGTGCGTGTCCCCCAGCGTCACTCGGAACAGCTAGTGCGTCGGGACCCTTTCCAAAGATTACGTGTAAATCATTGACCATAGCAAGTACGTGATCACCGGTACGCATGGCAGGCTTCTTCCGGTGATCTGCCTCGCCTTTGAAATGCTTGCCTTTCTTTCGACATTGATGGTTGGTCGGAAGAAATCGACGATGGCCCAGGTACACATTCTTCCTGCAGCTTGCCAGGTATATACTATCGGTGTCAAGTAAACAGTGCATGCATGCATGGTATCCCTTGTTTGTCTATCCTGAAAGGTTACTGAGAGCGGGCCAATCATTGATGGTCACGAACAGCAATGCCTTTAGGTTAAATTCCTCCTGTTTGTGCTCATCCCACGTACGTACACCATTTCCATTCCACAGCTGTAAAAGTTCTTCAACTAATGGCCTTAGGTACACATCAATGTCGTTGCCGGGTTGCTTAGGGCCTTGGATGAGAACTGGCATCATAATGAACTTCCGCTTCATGCACATCCAAGGAGGAAGGTTATACATACATAGAGTCACGGGCCAGGTGTTGTGATTGCTGCTCTGCTCCCCAAAAGGATTAATGCCATCCGCGCTTAAAGCAAACCATACGTTCCTTGGCTCACTCGCAAACTCATCCCAGTACTTTCTCTCAATTTTTCTCCACTGCGACCCGTCAGCGGGTGCTCTCAACTTCCCGTCTTTCTTACGGTCCTCACTGTGCCGTCGCATCAACTTGGCATGCTCTCTGTTTCTGAACAGACGTTTCAACCGTGGTATTATAGGAGCATACCACATCACCTTCGCAGGAACCCTCTTCCTGGGGGGCTCGCCGTCAACATCACCAGGGTCATCTCGTCTGATCTTATACCATAATGCACCACATCACGGGCATGCGTTCAGATCCTTGTACGCACCGCGGAAGAGGATGCAGTCATTAGGGCATGCATGTATCTTCTGCACCTCCAATCCTAGAGGGCATACGACCTTCTTTGCTGCGTATGTACTGTCGGGCAATTCGTTATCCTTTGGAAGCTTCTTCTTCAATATTTTCAGTAGCTTCTCAAATCCTTTGTCAGGCACAGCATTCTCTGCCTTCCACTGCAGCAATTCCAGTACGGTACCGAGCTTTGTGTTGCCATCTTCGCAAATGGGGTACAACCCTTTTTTGTGGTCCTCTAACATGCGATCGAACTTCAGCTTCTCCTTTTGACTTTCACATTGCGTCCTTGCATCGACAATGACCCGGCGGAGATCATCATCATCGGGCACATCGTCTGGTTCCTCTTGATCTTCAGCAGCTTCGCCCGTTGCAGCATCATCGTGCACATCGTCTGGTTCCTCTTGATCTTCAGTAGCATCACCGTATTCAGGGGGCACATAGTTGTCATCGTACTCTTCTTCTTCGCCGTCTTCCATCATAACCCCTATTTCTCCATGCCTCGTCCAAACATTATAGTGTGGCATGAAACCCTTGTAAAGCAGGTGGGTGTGGAGGATTTTCCGGTCAGAGTAAGACTTCGTATTCCCACATATAGGGCATGGACAACACATAAAACCATTCTGCTTGTTTGCCTCAGCCACTTCGATAAAATCATGCACGCCCTTAATGTACTCGGAGGTGTGTCTTGAACCGTACATCCATTGCCGGTTCATCTGCGTGCATTATATATAATTAAGTGTGTCAAAAATCATTACAGAACATCATGAATAGATAATTAAGTGACCAAATTAATAGAAGTTCATCATCACATTAAAACCAAAGTACATACATAGTTCTCATCTAACAACATAAAACTCTGCAGAGCATCTAAATTAATTAAACCATAAACTGAAACTATGTAAAACATTTCAATGCGAAAACAAATGCGATCATAATCGCAACCAATGTAACAACCGATCCAACGGCATAATGATACCAAGCCTCGGTATGAATGGCATATTTTCTAATCTTTCTAATCTTCAAGCGCATTGCATCCATCTTGATCTTGTGATCATCGACGACATCCGCAACATGCAACTCCAATATCATCTTCTCCTCCTCAATTTTTCTAATTTTTTCCTTCAACAAATTGTTTTCTTCTTCAACTAAATTTAACCTCTCGACAATAGGGTCGGTTGGAATTTCCGGTTCAACAACCTCCTAGATAAATAAAATCTATGTCACGTTGGTCGGCATAATTTTCATAAACAATAAATGAA
Organism: Triticum dicoccoides; assembly: GCF_002162155.2. Taxonomy (NCBI): domain Eukaryota; kingdom Viridiplantae; phylum Streptophyta; class Magnoliopsida; order Poales; family Poaceae; genus Triticum; species Triticum dicoccoides. The sequence goes on from NC_041383.1 coordinate 72,472,425, forward strand.
CCAATAGTTATGAAAAGATAATATATACCACATCTGAATCATAGACAAGACGAGGGCCTACGGGGGCGGATACCAAAACCATCACACTATATAAGATGCAATAATAAAAGTAAGAAAATTATACAAGTATCTATATAAACATACAAGTAAGAGTTTTTTTTCCTTTCAGAAAGAAGATAAGAACAAGAGGCTCACCACGGTGGTGCCGGCGACGAGATCGGCGCGGGCGATCGACGGCGGTGAAGACGGGGACGGGACGTGACAGACCGCTAAACCTAGACACATATTGAGAAAAATGGAGCTTGGAGGTGGAGCTTGGAGAGGAGAAATCTTAAGTAGTGTGGCTCGAGCATTCCATCGAACACCTCGTGTGCATAGAAGGTGAGCTAGAGCACCACAAAGCTCTCTCCTCACCGGCCACGAAAAACAGAGCAGTGAGAGTGCACTGCTCGCGGGGTATATATAGGCAATTAATTGGTCCCGGTTCATGGCTTGAACCGGGACTAAAGGGAAGCCTTTGGTCCCGGTTCAGGCCACCAACTGGGACAAATGGTGGTGGGCCAGGAGCAAGGCACATTGGTCCCGGTTCGTCCCACCAACCGGGACCAAAAGGTCCAGACGAACCGGGACCAATGGCCCACGTGGCCCGGCCGGCCCCCGGGGCTAACGAACAGGGTCCAATGCCCCCATTGGTCCCGGTTCTGGATTGAACCGGGACTAATGGGCTGACCCGGCCTGGACCAATGCCCCCTTTTCTACTAGTGGGAGTGAGAATATATGTACTCCCTCTGTTTCTAAAGTTAAGTCTTTATAGAGATTGCACTAGGTGGACTACATACGGAACAAAATGAATGAATCTAAACTTAAAATGCATCTATATACATCCGTATGCGGTTTATAGTGGAATCTCTACAAAGACTTACATTTAGGAACGGAGGGAGTATATATCAACTGAACTTTGAAATGATCCTCTTTTGTTTGAAACCAAATCCATTTTTCTCTAGGTGTGACCATGTGAGTGAGCTTGCTTACCATTGCTTATGGCTACCAAATATACGTTGTGATATGTAAAACGCAAAGAACAATTGAGTAGAAAATGAGGATATCTAATGAAGCAATTGCAGGAAAATTAGATGTACAATGTAGTACTATTTGCATCTAATCCATGTCCCTCAATTGAGTGGAACAACCAAGCTATCTAACCAGGACTATATGATGGGCAGAATAATGGACAGTCTGTATCTAACTACATCGTTGAACTCAGAATTTGGAAAAATTAGATTAGTTGTGATCTCTTGCTGAACCATAATTGCAGGGAAATTAGATGGAGTGGTTGCTTGATTGGCAGATGTCTCAACCTCCTGCCAGATGAGGCCGTGAGAAACAGCAGGAGCTCGTGCCGGCTGTATGCAAGAAAGCATGGGACTTGCGAGCGAGAGACCTCGAGCGCTTTGGATCGATCGTATGCTTACTGCACTGCAGGTGGGCTTTGCTTCGATGCATAGGTAAAATTAGAAGTGCAAAAAACATGGGCGGGCCATGCCCAGTTTGGCCCCAACAAAGCTCCGCCCCTGTATATATGACCACGAGGCTCAAGCAATAAAACATGGCCGTCTCGCTCGCTCTTTATACAAGAGATAGGCAGCGAGGTTGTCCCCACATCGAATAGAGTTTTCCCTCTAGTTAGGGTTTTGTTTTTCTCCTGGAGGCGACCAGGCCGCCGTCGAGATCTATCCTCCTCTACCACGTTCCTCTATCTCCGGCGATCGCCTGACGACGCTGGGAGCGGTCGCGTGCCGCTGCCTTGCTTCCGCTTGGCTAGGGAGCGGTGGAGTTAGGGTTCCCCCAATAAAAGAACCTGATCTGTTTCTCCATCGGGTTAGGGTTTTGATGGCTTCGAACGCGGCGTCGGCCGCGGTGGAAGTAGATGCTGTTGAGGCAATGATGAGAGAGTTGGGATTAACGGAGGAAGATCTAGATGATGTAATTTTTGATGAGAAGGAAGCACCTGCAGAGGAGCCTAGATGGATCATGCTTGCCAAGGTCAACACCGCCAAGATGTATAGCCAGACCTGGTTTTACAGGAACATGCGAGCGGCTTGGGATGCTGCACAGGAAGTGAAGTTCAAACCTCTTGAAGAAAATCTATACACCGTCCAATTCTCATGCTTGGGAGATTGGGAGAGGGTGATCAATGATGAGCCGTGGAATTTCAGAGGAGATGCAGTTGTAATGGCTCGCTATGACGGGATCTCAAAGCCGTCGATGGTCAAGCTTGATACAATGGACATATGGATTCAAATCCACGATGTGCCCGATCTGTATGCTCATCTGATTACCCCTCTGGCAGCAAAAGTGGGGGAAGTCTTGTTTACGGAGCCCTCATCTCATGACTTCATCGGCAATTTCTACCGGGTGTGGGTTCGGATCAATGTCTCTAAACCTTTGAAGAATGATGTATCCATGGTCTGAGACGGGAAGAGGCAGATCTATAGGATCAAATATGAGAAGCTACCTGACTGGTGTGTCGTGTGTGGTATGCTCGGGCATCTGTACAAGGAACATGGGAACGGGATCCACCCGCCGTCTGCCTTGTTTTTTAAGGATCTGTGCGCGAGCTGGGCCATGCGTACTGGAAGATCCCGGGGGGTGGTCGAGGCAATCGTGGAGGAAGAAGGGGAGGTCGCTCTGGTGGTAGAAACATCAACAGATATGAGGAGGACAATACTAGCTACTCCGGGGCCAAGACCATGGGAAGAACAGGGAAGGCCACAGGGCCGGCTACTAAAGATGTTGACATGGGAGATTTGACCAGGAAAAGTCTTGCGACTGGACTGCTAGAAGGTACCCAGAACAACACCGCGGGCCAAGGAACGGCTATAAATGAGAAGAACCTAGATCTGGTGCCCCTAGGAAGCTCTGTTGTCAGCCCACCACCGATGAGAGAACTGAAAAGATCGAAGTGTTGGAAATATGCCCTAGAGGCAATAATAAAAGGGTTATTATTATATTTCCTTGTTCATGATAATTGTCTTTTATTCATGCTATAATTGTATTATCCGGAAATCGTAATACATGTGTGAATACATAGACCATAACATGTCCCTAGTGAGCCTCTAGTTGACTAGCTCGTTGGTCGACAGATAGTCATGGTTTCTGACTATGGACATTAGATGTCATTGACAACGGGATCACATCATTAGGAGAATGATGTGATGGACGAGACCCAATCCTAAGCATAGCACAAGATCGTATAGTTCGTTTTGCTAGAGCTTTTCCAATGTCAAGTATCTCTTCCTTAGACCATGAGATCGTGTAACTCCCGGATACCGCAAGAGTGCTTTGGGTGTACCAAACGTCACAACGTAACTGGGTGACTATAAAGGTGCACTACAGGTATCTCCGAAAGTGTCTGTTGGGTTGACACGGATCGAGACTGGGATTTGTCACTCCGTATGACGGAGAGGTATCTCTGGGACCACTCGGTAATGCATCATCACAATGAGCTCAAAGTGACCAAGTGTTTGGTCACGGGATCATGCATTACGGTACGAGTAAAGTGACTTGCCGGTAACGAGACTGAACGAGGTATTGGGATACCGACGATCGAGTCTCGGGCATGTAACGTACCGAATGACAAAGGGAATTGTATACGAGGTTGTTCTAATCCTCGACATCGTGGTTCATCCGATGAGATCATCGAGGAGCATGTGGGAGCCAATATGGGTATCCAGATCCCGCTGTTGGTTATTGCCCGAGAGACGTCTCGGTCATGACTACGTGTCTCCCGAACCCGTAGGGTCTACACACTTAAGGTTCGGTGACGCTAGGGTTGTATGAATATGAGTATGCAGTATACCGAATGTTTTTTGGAGTCCCGGATGAGATCCCGGACGTCACGAGGAGTTTCGGAATGGTCCAGAGGTAAAGAATTATATATAGGAAGTGGTATTTCGGCCATCGAGAAAGTTTCGGGGTCACCCGGTATTGTACCGGGACCACCGAAAGGGTCCCGGGGGTCCACCGGGTGGGGCCACCCATCCCGGAGGGCCCCATGGGCTGAAGTGGGAGGGGATCCATCCCATAGTGGGCTGGTGCGCCCCCCTAGGCCCACCCCCTGTGCCTAGGGTTGAAACCCTAGGGTGGGGGGGCGCACCACATGCCTTGGGGGGCACTCCTCCCCCCTTGGCCGCCGCCCCTTGGGAGATTGAATCTCCCAGGGCCGGCGCCCCCCCTGGGGGCCTATATAAAGGGAGGGGGAGAGGGGCAGTCGCACCCTGAAGTCCTGGCGCCCCCTCCCCCTGCTACACCTCTTCCTCCTCCGTCATGTGCTTGGCGAAGCCCTGCCGGAGTGCTGCTGTTCCACCACCACCATGCTGTTGTGCTGCTGCTGGAGCCATCATCATCAACCTCTCCTTCCCCCTTGCTAGATCAAGAAGGAGGAGACGTCACACGCTCCGTACGTGTGTTGAACGCGGAGGTGCCGTCCATTCGGCGCTAGGATCTCCGGTGATCTGAATCACGGCGAGTACGACTCCATCATCACCGCTCCCTCTAACGCTTCCGTTCGCGATCTACAAGTGGTATGTAGATGCAAACTCACTCCCTTGACTCGTTGCTTAGATGAACTCATAGATGGATCTTGGTGAAACCGTAGGAAAAATTTTAATTTTCTGCAACGTTCCCCAACAGTGGTATCAGAGCTAGGTCTATGCATAGTTCTCTATTGCATGAGTAGAACACAATTTTGTTGTGGGCGTAGATCTTGTCAACTTGCTTGCCGCTACTAGTCTTATCTTGCTTCAGCGGTATTGTGGGATGAAGCGGCCCGGACCAACCTTACACGTACACTTATGTGAGACCGGTTCCACCGACTAACATGCACTAGTTGCATAAGGTGGCTGGCAGGTGTCTGTCTCTCCCACTTTAGTTGGAGCGGATTCGATGAAAAGGGTCCTTATGAAGGGTAAATAGAAGTTGACAAAATCACGTTGTGGTTATTCGTAGGTAAGAAAACGTTCTTGCTAGAACCCAATTGCAGCCACATAAAAGATGCAACAACAATTAGAGGACGTCTAACTTGTTTTTGCAGCAATTGTCATGTGATGTGATATGGCCAGAAGTTGTGATGAATGATGAATGATATATTGTGATGTATGAGATCATGTTCTTGTAATAGGAATCACGACTTGCATGTCGATGAGTATGACAATCGGCAGGAGCCATAGGAGTTGTCTTTATTTTTTGTATGACCTGCGTGTCATTGAAGAATGCCATGTAAACTACTTTAATTTATTGCTAAATGCGTTAGTCATAGAAGTAGAAGTAGTCGTTGGCGTGACAACTTCATGAACACACGATGATGGAGATCATGATGATGGAGATCATGGTATCATGCCGGTGACAAGATGATCATGGAGCCCCGAAGATGAAGATCAAAGGAGCTATATGATATTGGCCATATCATGTCACCACTTTATATAATTGCATGTGATGTTTATTATGTTTTATGCATCTTGTTTACTTAGAACGACGGTAGTAAATAAGATGATCCCTTGCAACAATTTCAAGAAGTGTTCTCCCCTAACTGTGCACCGTTGCTAAAGTTCGTCGTTTCGAAGCACCACGTGATGATCGGGTGTGATAGATCCTTACGTTCACATACAATGGGTGTAAGACAGTTTTACACATGCAAAACACTTAGGGTTAACTTGACGAGCCTAGCATGTACAGACATGGCCTCGGAACACGGAGACCGAAAGGTCAAACACGAGTCGTATGGAAGATACGATCAACATGAGAATGTTCACCGACGATGACTAGTCCGTCTCACGTGATGATCGGACACAGCCTAGTCAACTCGGATCGTGTAACACTTAGATGACTAAGGGGATGTCAAATCTGAGTGGGAGTTCATTAAATAATTTGATTGGATGAACTTAATTATCATGAACTTAGTCTAAAATCTTTGCAAAATATGTCTTGTAGATCAAATGGCCAACGCTCATGTCAACATGAACTTCAACGCGTTCCTAGATAAAACCAAGCTGAAAGATGATGGCAGCAACTATACGGACTGGGTCCGGAACCTTAGGATCATCCTCATAGCTGCCAAGAAAGCATATGTCCTTGAAGCACCGTTAGGTGACCCACCTGCTCTCCCAGCACTGCAAGACGATTTGAACGTTTGGCAGACACGTGCTGATGATTACTCCCTCGTTCAGTGCGGCATGCTTTACATCTTAGAACCGGGGCCCCAAAAGCGTTTTGAGCAACACGGAGCATATGAGATGTTCGAGGAGCTGAAACTAGTTTTCCAAGCTCATGCCCGGGTCGAGAGATATGAAGTCTCCGACAAGTTCTATAGTTGTAAGATGGAGGAAAACAGTTCTGTCAATGAGCATATACTCAAAATGTCTGGGTTGCACAGCCGCCTGTCCCAGCTGGACATTAACCTCCCGGATGAGGCGGTCATTGACAGAATCCTTCAGTCGCTCCCACCAAGCTACAAGAGCTTTGTGATGAACTATAATATGCAGGGGATGGTGAAGACCATTCCTGAAGTATTTTCAATGCTGAAGTCGGCAGAGGTTGAAATCAAGAAAGAACATCAAGTGTTGATGGTCAATAAGACCACTAAGTTCAAGAAGGGCAAGGGTAAGAAGAACTTCAAGAAGGACGGCAAAGATGTTGCCGCGCCCGGTAAGCCAGTTGCCGGGAAGAAGTCAAAGAATGGACCCAAGCCTGAGACTGAGTGCTTTTATTGCAAGGGGAAGGGTCACTGGAAGCGGAACTGCCCCAAATACTTAGCGGATAAGAAGGCCGGCAACACTAAAGGTATATTTGATATACATGTAATTGATGTGTACCTTACCAGTACTCGTAGTAACTCCTGGGTATTTGATACCGGTGCCGTTGCTCATATTTGTAACTCACAGCAGGAGCTGCGGAATAAGCGGAGACTGGCGAAGGACGAGGTGACGATGCGCGTCGGGAATGGTTCCAAGGTCGATGTGATCGCCGTCAGCACGCTACCTCTACATTTACCTACGGGATTAGTTATAAACCTTAATAATTGTTATTTGGTGCCAAGTTTGAGCATGAACATTGTATCTGGATCTCGTTTGATACGAGATGGCTACTCATTTAAATCCGACAATAATGGTTGTTCTATTTATATGAGAGATATGTTTTATGGTCATGCCCCTATGGTCAATGGTTTATTCTTAATGAATCTCGAGCGTAATGCTACACATATTCATAGCGTGAATACCAAAAGATGTAAAGTTGATAACGATAGTCCCACATACTTGTGGCACTGCCGCCTTGGTCACATTGGTGTCAAGCGCATGAAGAAGCTCCATGCTGATGGACTTTTGGAGTCTCTCGATTATGAATCATTTGACACATGCGAACCATGCCTCTTGGGCAAGATGACCAAGACTCCGTTCTCCGGAACAATGGAGCGAGCAACCAACTTGTTGGAAATCATACATACCGATGTGTGCGGTCCAATGAGCGTTGAGGCTCGCGGAGGATATCGTTATGTTCTCACTCTCACTGATGACTTGAGTAGATATGGGTATGTCTACTTGATGAAACACAAGTCTGAGACCTTTGAAAAGTTCAAGGAATTTCAGAATGAGGTAGAGAATCAACGTGACCGAAAGATAAAATTCTTACGATCGGATCGTGGAGGAGAATATTTAAGTCACGAATTTGGTACACACTTAAGAAAATGTGGAATCGTTTCACAACTCACGCCGCCTGGAACACCTCGGTGTAATGGTGTGTCCAAACGTCGTAATCGCACTCTATTGGATATGGTGCGGTCTATGATGTCTCTTACCGATTTATCGCTATCATTTTGGGGATACGCTCTGGAGACAGCTACATTCACTTTAAATAGGGCACCGTCTAAATCCGTTGAGACGACACCGTATGAATTATGGTTTGGGAAGAAACCTAAGTTGTCGTTTCTAAAAGTTTGGGGATGCGATGCTTATGTCAAGAAACTTCAACCTGAAAAGCTCGAACCCAAGTCGGAAAAATGCGTCTTCATAGGATACCCTAAGGAAACCATTGGGTATACCTTCTACTTAAGATCCGAGGGCAAGATCTTTGTTGCCAAGAACATATCCTTTCTGGAAAAAGAGTTTCTCTCGAAAGAAGTAAGTGGGAGGAAAGTAGAACTCGATGAAGTACTACCTCTTGAACGGGATAGTAGTGCAGCTCAGGAAAATGTTCCTATGATGCCTACACCAACTGAAGAGGAAAATAATGATGATGATCAAGGTACTTCTGATCAAGTTACTACTGAACTTTGTAGGTCCACAAGGACACGTTCCGCACCAGAGTGGTACGGCAACCCTGTCCTGGAAATCATGTTGTTAGACAACGGTGAACCTTCGAACTATGAAGAAGCGATAGCGGGCCCAGATTCCAACAAATGGCTTGAAGCCATGAAATCCGAGATAGAATCCATGTATGAAAACAAAGTATGGACTTTGACTGACTTGCCCGATGATCGGCGAGCGATAGAAAACAAATGGATCTTTAAGAAGAAGACGGACGCGGATGGTAATGTCACCATCTATAAAGCTCGACTTGTCGCTAAGGGTTATCGGCAAGTTCAAGGGATTGACTACGATGAGACTTTCTCTCCCGTAGCGAAGCTTAAGTCCGTCCGAATCATGTTAGCAATTGCCGCATACTATGATTATGAGATATGGCAGATGGACGTCAAAACGGCATTCCTTAACGGGCATCTTAAGGAAGAACTGTATATGATGCAGCCGGAAGGTTTTGTCGATCCTAAGAACGCTGACAAAGTATGCAAGCTCCAGCGATCCATTTATGGGCTGGTGCAAGCATCTCGGAGTTGGAACATTCGCTTTGATGAGATGATCAAAGCGTTTGGGTTTATGCAGACTTATGGAGAAGCCTGCGTTTACAAGAAATTGAGTGGGAGCTCTATAGCATTTCTCATATTATATGTAGATGACATACTTTTGATGGGAAATAATATAGAATTCTTGGACAGTATTAAGGCCTACTTGAATAAGTGTTTTTCAATGAAGGATCTTGGAGAAGCTTCTTACATATTAGGCATCAAGATCTATAGGGATAGATCAAGACGCCTAATAGGTCTTTCACAAAGCACATACCTTGATAAAATTTTGAAGAAGTTCAAAATGGATCAGTCCAAGAAAGGGTTCTTGCCTGTACTGCAAGGTGTGAGATTGAGCTCGGCTCAATGCCCGACCACGACAAAAGATAAAGAAGAGATGAGTGTCATCCCCTATGCCTCAGCCATATGATCTATTATGTATGCCATGCTGTGTACCAGACCTGATGTAAACCTTGCCGTAAGTTTGGTAGGAAGGTACCAAAGTAATCCCGGCAAGGAACACTGGACAGCGGTCAAGATATCCTGAAGTACCTGAAAAGGACAAAGGACATGTTTCTCGTTTATGGAGGTGACGAAGAGCTCGTCGTAAAGGGTTACGTCGACGCTAGCTTCGACACAGATCTGGATGACTCTAAGTCACAAACCGGATATGTGTATATGTTGAATGGTGGAGCAGTAAGCTGGTGCAGCTGCAAGCAGAGCGTCGTGGCGGGATCTACATGTGAAGCGGAGTACATGGCAGCCTCGGAGGCAGCGCATGAAGCTATTTGGGTGAAGGAGTTCATCACCGACCTAGGAGTCATACCCAATGCGTCGGGGCCGATCAAACTCTTCTGTGACAACACTGGAGCTATTGCCCTTGCCAAGGAGCCCAGGTTTCACAAGAAGACCAGGCACATCAAGCGTCGTTTCAACTCCATCCGAGAAAATGTTCAAGATGGAGACATAGATATTTGCAAAGTACATACGGATCTGAATGTCGCAGATCCGTTGACTAAACCTCTCTCGCGAGCAAAACATGATCAACACCAGAACTCTATGGGTGTTCGATTCATCACAATGTAACTAGATTATTGACTCTAGTGCAAGTGGGAGACTGTTGGAAATATGCCCTAGAGGCAATAATAAAAGGGTTATTATTATATTTCCTTGTTCATGATAATTGTCTTTTATTCATGCTATAACTGTATTATCCGGAAATCGTAATACACGTGTGAATACATAGACCATAACATGTCCCTAGTGAGCCTCTAGTTGACTAGCTCGTTGGTCGACAGATAGTCATGGTTTCTGACTATGGACATTAGATGTCATTGACAACGGGATCACATCATTAGGAGAATGATGTGATGGACGAGACCCAATCCTAAGCATAGCACAAGATCATATAGTTCGTTTTGCTAGAGCTTTTCCAATGTCAAGTATCTCTTCCTTAGACCATGAGATCGTGTAACTCCCGGATACCGTAAGAGTGCTTTGGGTGTACCAAACATCACAACGTAACTGGGTGACTATAAAGGTGCACTACAGGTATCTCCGAAAGTGTCTGTTGGGTTGACACGGATCGAGACTGGGATTTGTCACTCCGTATGACGGAGAGGTATCTCTGGGCCCACTCGGTAATGCATCATCACAATGAGCTCAAAGTGACCAAGTGTTTGGTCACGGTATCATGCATTACGGTATGAGTAAAGTGACTTGCCGGTAACGAGACTGAACGAGGTATTGGGATACCGACGATCGAGTCTCGGGCATGTAATGTACCGAATGACAAAGGGAATTGTATACGGGGTTGTTCTAATCCTCGACATCGTGGTTCATCCGATGAGATCATCGAGGAGCATGTGGGAGCCAACATGGGTATCCAGATCCCACTGTTGGTTATTGCCCGAGAGACGTCTCGGTCATGACTACGTGTCTCCCGAACCTGTAGGGTCTACACACTTAAGGTTCGGTGACGCTAGGGTTGTATGAATATGAGTATGCAGTATACCGAATGTTGTTCGGAGTCCCGGATGAGATCCCGGACGTCACTAGGAGTTTCGGAATGGTCCAGAGGTAAAGAATTATATATAGGAAGTGGTATTTCGGCCATCGGGAAAGTTTTGGGGTCACCCGGTATTGTACCGGGACCACCGGAAGGGTCCCGGGGGTCTACCGGGTGGGGCCACCCATCCCGGAGGGCCCCATGGGCTGAAGTGGGAGGGGAGCCAGCCCATAGTGGCTGGTGCGCCCCCCTAGGCCCACCCCCTGTGCCTAGGGTTGAAACCCTAGGGTGGGGGGGGCGCACCACATGCCTTGGGGGGCACTCCTCCCCCCTTGGCCGCCGCCCCCTTGGGAGATTGAATCTCCCAGGGCCGCCCCCCCCCTCGGGGGCCTATATAAAGGGAGGGGGGAGAGGGGCAGCCGCACCCTGAAGTCCTGGCGCCCCCTCCCCCTGCTACACCTCTTCCTCCTCCGTCATGTGCTTGACGAAGCCCTGCCGGAGTGCTGCTGTTCCACCACCACCACGCCATTGTGCTGCTGCTGGAGCCATCATCATCAACCTCTCCTTCCCCCTTGCTGGATCAAGAAGGAGGAGACGTCACACGCTCCGTACGTGTGTTGAACACGGAGGTGCCGTCCGTTCGGCGCTAGGATCTCCAGTGATCTGAATCACGGCGAGTACGACTCCATCATCACCGCTCCCTCTAATGCTTCCGTTCGCGATCTACAAGTGGTATGTAGATGCAAACTCACTCCCTTGACTCGTTGTTTAGATGAACTCATAGATGGATCTTGGTGAAACCGTAGGAAAAATTTTAATTTTCCGCAACGTTCCCCAACATGAAGACCTTTGAAGAGGGGAAGGAGGAATCAACTTCAGCAGTTAAAAATTTGGCGGGCTCCTTCGAGGAGCGCCGCCGTGCCCAATGAGTGCCATGTGCTGGAACTGCCGTGGAGCGGGCAAACATGCGGTAGTCCGAGAGCTTCGCGAGTTCACGATGAAGTTTGCCCCTACCCTGCTATGTATTGTTGAAACACAGATAGAAGGATCTAGGGTAGAGTCTTTAGCAAGTTTGATTGGGTATGATAATTCTTATGCCATCGATAGTCAAGGTAGGAGTGGTGGTATTGGCCTTTTTTGGAATAATGAAATAAATATCGAAATTCTCGGTTACTCTGGGTATCACCTCGATGTGTCCGTAGAAGCGCAAGGGGAGGAAAAGTGGAGGCTAACTTGTGTGTATGGTGAAGCTCAAACCCATTTGCACCACCAAACTTGGACGACACTGAAAAACATTAGCACTTTGAGTAACTTGCCATGGTTGTGCATGGGAGATTTCAATGAAGTATTATGTCTAGACAAACACGAAGGGGTTGGACAACGCAGCAATGCAGCAACGCACAAATCCAAGCTTTTAGAGACACAATTGATGTTTGCATGCTGCTAGACTTGGGCTATCGAGGCCGGTTCTGGATGTTTGAGAAGAAGGTCACAGGTGGCTCATTCACTCGATGTAGACTTGATCGTGCTTTGGTCAATACAGATTGGATGGAAAGGTTCCCTTTGGCAGTGGTAACACACGAAGAAGCGGCGACATCTGATCACACAACGATTATGGTTGATTGGGGCGGTAAAAAGGAACGACCTAAGGCACAAGACTTCAAGTATGAGGTGATGTGGGAGTCACATGAAGGCCTTCATGACATGGTGACAGGCGGATGGGACTCTGGACCGCCTTGTACCACTGTTGGGGAGTTGCGCCAAAAGCTTGCTAATCTTGCGGGCGGTCTGTCATGATGGAGCAATGACACTTTTGGTAGCGTTTGGAAAGAAATCAAGATGCTCAAGAAAAAACTGGAGGAGTTACAGATTGATCCTTTGCGGCTGGGACCTTCCCATATGGAGTTAAAGATCAATGAACGACTTATAGAGATGTATCATCGAGAGAAATAATGTGGTGCCAGAGGGCAAGGATTGAGTGGCTAGCAGCTGGAGACAAAAATACGAAGTTCTTTCATCTAAGAGCAAGCCTGCGCCGCAAAAGGAACATGATAAAAGCATTGCAAAACTCTTTGGGGGCAATTGTGGTTGATCCTGATGAACTTAAAGACATGGCCAATTGTTTCTATCAAAAGTTATATACCTCAGAGGGAGTACGCGATATGGAGGACGTGTTGAATCATGTCCCAAGGAGGGTGACAGATGAGATGAACGCAAGTATGAATGCTGAATACACTTCTCAGAAGGTCAAAACAACGCTATTCCAGATGTTCCCTACAAAGGCACCAGGGCCTAATGGTTTTCCTACTCATTTCTATCAACGCAACTGGGATATCTGTGGCGAGGATGTCACGAGGATTGTGCTTCGCATAGTACGGGGGGAGGAAAGCCCGGAGGGAATAAATGAGACAATCCTGGTTCTAATACCAAAGGTAATCAACCTCTCTTTGTTATGACAGCTTCGTCCTATAAGCCTATGCAATGTGCTATATAAAATTGCTTCAAAGGTTGTGGCCAACAGACTGAAGTTAGTGCTGCCTCACATAATATCTGACGAGCAATCTGCCTTTGTGCCTGGTAGACTTATCATAGACAACATCATATGTTCTTATGAATCTTTGCATTTTATGAACAAGTCAAGATCAAAGTCAAACAACATGTGTGCGTTGAAATTAGATATGATGAAAGCATATGATAGACTAGAATGGCCATATCTGAAGGGTATTATGGCTAAGCTGGGTTTCTCACAACAATGGATCAATGCAGTTATGAGCCTTGCTTCTTCAGTATCCTTCTCAGTTCTTTTCAATGGAGAAAAACTAGATTCTTTTAAGCCGACGAGAGGTATTCGGCAGGGAGACCCAATATCCCCTTACTTATTCCTGATTGCAGTAGAGGGCCTTTCGTGCCTCCTGAAATCCAGTTCTGAGTCATCAATTGCAGGTATTAAGGTGGCCCCCACGGCACCCACCATAAACCACCTTTTATTTGCAGATGATAGCTTGCTGCTTTTCAAGGCTACAATGGTGGGATCAGTTGCAGTGTCAAACCTGCTAGATACATATTGTAACACATCAGACAGAGGATAAATCATGACAAATCTTCAATCTTCTTTAGCAAGTGCTGCCCCACAAATCTGAAGGAAGAGATTAAAAACTCATTGCAGGTGCACAATGAATCATTGAGTGAACGTTACTTGGGAATGCCTACTGATGTAGGACACTCAAAAAATGGCACCTTCAAATATCTGAGAGATCGGGTCTGGGAAAAAAAATCAAAGGGTGGATGGAGAAGTTGCTATCAGCTGCTGGTAAAGAAGTGTTGATCAAATCTATTGCGCAAGCTATTCCGGTGTTCTCCATGTCATGTTTTCGCTTGCCAAGGGGTTTGTGTGAGAATATTACATCTATCATACGGCAGTTTTGGTGGGGAAGCAAGAATGGAAAGAGGAAGCCTAGCTGGGTTGCATGGGATACGATGACGAGGCCAAACCACTTGGGTGGATTGGGTTTTCGTGACCTGGAGATCTTCAACTTAACACTCTTGGCAAGACAATCTTGGCGGCTAATGACAAATGAGACATCGTTGAGTGCTAGAGTGTTGAAAGCTGTTTACTATCCACAATGTACCCTTCTGGAGGCTGAATTGGGAGCTCGTCCCTCTCAGATTTGGCGTGCAGTGTTAGATGGAAGGGACATCTTGGCCCAAGGTATTATAAGGAGGATTGGCAACGGAGAGGAGACTGACGTTTGGGCACAAAACCGGATCCCTAGTGACAATTTCAAACGTCCGATTACATCATTAGTTCCTAACCCACCGACAAAAGTCTCGGACTTCATCGAGTCATCTACTACTAAATGGAAGGAAGGGCTAGTGCGGACAGTTTTTACTCCTTTTGATGCTGAAGAGATCTTGAAAATACCTTTGTGTACAAGGAACGTGACGGATTTCTAGGCGTGGCATGAGGAAAACCGAGGTGTTTTCACCGTACGGTCGGCATATGATATGATCATGAGAACAAAACTGAACAGGGAAAGGTGGCTATATGAAGAAGAAGGTACATCAACAAGGGAAAGTGAGATGTGGACTGCTATCTGGCACATACATGTCCCATCTAAGCTTCGTATGTTCGTATGGCGGTTGGCAAGGCAGTCGATGCCGACCGACGAGGTTCTTAATCATAGGAAGATGGCCGATCATGATACATGCAGACTCTGTGGGGCTAGAGACACATGGAGACATGCACTACTGACATGCTCTATGTCGAGAAGCATATGGGCCCTTGCACCGGAGGATTTTGTGCAAAAGGTCATTCATAACCAGGAGGAGGATCCGAAGGTGTGGCTTTTTGCTTTACATGAAATATTGGATACGGAGGATTTCACTCGTTTGGTGGTTAACGCTTGGGAAATTTGGGGAGCGCGGAGGAAAGCCGTGTATGAGGAAATCTTTCAATCTCCCTTCTCCACCAACAGCTTCATGACAAACTACTTGTCAGAAATAAAGCAAGTGAGCTGCCGAATTCAATGGCCAACGATGGTGTATGTCTCAAGACCGTCAACCTGGCTGCCTCCAACTCAGAGTTGTGCAAAGCTAAACGCCGATGCAGCTATCTTCGTATGCAGCAGGTATGGCGCAGTTGGTTCAGTATGCAGGGATCAACAGGGGGTCTTTCTTGGTGCATCGGCCATTGTTGTCAAGCACATCACCGACCCAGCAACACTTGAAGCGATGGCAGTAAGGGAAGCATTATCCCTCGCGGCAGATCTTTATGTCCAAGATATCCATGTTGCATCGGATTGCAAGACGGTGGTAGATGATGTGAGGAAGGGCACGTCCGCGGCTTATGCGTCTGTTATCAAAGAAATTAAAGATATGTCTTCAGAATTTCATTTTTGTAACATAGTTCATGAATTTAGGAGCTCCAATTTTGAAGCTCACAACCTCGCAAAGCATGCACTTACTCTCCAGGTCGGCCGCCATGTTTGGTTAGGTCAGCCTGGGTATCTTTCTTTCGTCCCTGTAAACATTGTCATGGGATAATAAAGGCTTTGCGAGTTTGTCTCAAAAAAAACGAGGCTCGAGCAATACAATCAAGCTAATCGATCCTAACCCTAGCCGTCGTCCGCCGCTTCCGCCCCGTGCGCCGCCCCTGGGGCGCTCAGCCTCCATGATCATTGTTGGGGGCCGCGCCGCCCGTACCTAGGGTTCGTCCGCTGGTCACGGTCACTGGCTGCCCTAGAGAGTCTTTTTGGTTTCTTCCTCCGGATTTTTCTCTCTCCCATCGGTCATCTTGATCTGTGTTTACTTCTTTTGGTTTTCCCATCGGGCCTTAGCGAGTGTGGCACGCGGTCTCCACCGCCACCCGAGGTCGTCCCCGTGGCTACACCGACTCGCGCGCCGCCATTGCGTCGCCCCTTCGGGCCGCATCGCCACGGCCCATGGTCCCCGCCACCACCTCGAGGTCTTCCCGCCATCACCCGACCCGCCCGCCCACCGCTGCTGCGTCGCCCCTTCGGATCGTAGTGCCGCGACAGGCGGTCCACCCCGTCATCACTGCGCGTCGACTTTTTGCGGTATGCGCCGCGCAACCTCCACTGGCGCGAGAACGCCACCGTCCGTGCCGGTCTTTGTCAGGCTGGCAGGGTTCCTCGCCTACTTTGAGTACTACCACCGCACTACTAACTTAGCCTCCACTGCTGCCGTCAGGCCGTCGCCGCCGCTCTTCTTCAGCCGCCGCTGCTACTACCCTTGTAACCGCCGGCGGTGGCGGTCCACCCATTCGTCTTCGTCCAGCACCAGCCCGTCGCCAGTGTTGCCATCATCTACCCCCGACCACTTCATCTACTCTGACAACCACATGCGACATTGGCCCCGCATCGATTAGTGCCGCAACCGTCGTCGAGTCCTTCTCTGCTGGCCTCTCACTACTAGGGAAATGCCTATACACAGGAGCTTAGTAGTAGCGCTTTTTACAATAAACCGCTGCTACTACTTATTAGTAGTGCTTGCTCATGGTAGGCGCTGCTACTATGCACTTACCAGTAGCGTTGTGCTCATAAAACACGCTACTACTACAACTGCCAGACCGTTGCCGGCAGGCCAGGCATAGTAGTAGCGCTTGTATGTAGAAAGCGCTATTGCTATTGTACATAGCAATAGCGCTTTTTGCATACAAGCGCTACTACTATAGGCACCTTATCCATGCTCCGGCCCGCGCTCGACCTCACTCTCCCCCTCACACACTCTCACTCACGCGCCTCCGCAGCGCGCCATCGCTGCCGCCATCCCCCGCGCCGGTCTTCTCCCGCCGGCGGCCCTCGCCCGCGCCGGCTCTCCTCCCCCACCGGCCTCCTCCCCTACCAGCCATCCTCGCCCGCGCCGGCTCTCCTCCCCTGCCAGCCCTCGTCCCA
>NC_041383.1:72489874-72549869 GCF_002162155.2 Triticum dicoccoides
TCTTCCTCCATCGAGAGGTACTCCTCGCTCCTCCTCCCTAGTTAATTTTGAACCCTAGCTAGTTGAAAATTTTAGGTTAAATCTTGCAATAATGTTGTAGGTTATGATCTTAGGTGTTTAATTTTAGAATAATGTAGTATGAAACCTAGCTAGTTATGATCAAACCATGTTCAAAATGTAGGTTTTTAATTAGGTGTACTTTATAATTTAGGTATTTTAGGTGTTTAATCTTAGAATAATGTAGTATGAACCCTAGTTATGATCGAACCATGTTCAACATGTCAAATTTATTGTTATTTTTTAGTTAAAGCATTTATTCATGCATCGACGTCGACGATGCCTATCCCGCATCCTCGTCATCGACTCGGCGGAGCACACCTTCTTGATCAGAGGGGACATGTCCGGGACTGGGCTCTCCCGGGCTGGTACTGGGAGGTGCTACCTTCCGGGTAGCACAACTTGGTGAGGAGCCAGCTCGTCGTTGACCCGAACCTTCTTTGGTGGCGGTCGCGTGGGCGAGTGACGGTGCAGAGGCTTGAGGACCCCGTGGAGGTGGTACATCACCGTGTCAGCGAGGAAGACGAGCACGTCCGTCGCTACATGGTTGCGTTGGAGGGCAGGTTCTCCAATACCTGGTAGGTTCTTTAGGGATCTCACTGGAGCTATGATCATGTGATGGTTCCTTCTCTTTGGGTGTCCACTGCCCGCGCCAATACCCGTCGTTCGCTAGGGTTTTAGCTATATTAGTGATGTTATATGTATGATACTATTCGAGATGTATTAGTGATAATGTTCGACGATGTACCGACGAAAGAGATGATTTAGTTTGCTTATTGAATGCATGCTAATTTGAATACTTATTTACTTTACGATTTGGTTTTGCTTATTTAATGCTCAAATTGGAAAACTACTCCTACTTTGAATGCTCAAGCGGCCGGTCATGTTAGGTTACACCTCCGAGTGGCCTATGTTTTCCCGGAGTGTTGATTGATTTCCATTGCGACAAATTTTAGGCGCTCGATATGTCCTTTTTTAGCAAAGGTCATGCCGGATTTTCCATGAATTCTGGGATGACTTGTGCTAGAATATGTAGGAAAATCGAGTGGTCTGGATTTTCTAGAAAGATAATTAAACGACATATTGGGTTGACTTTAAGTCTGTTGAGGCCCCATACATGACAATCAAAAAATGAGTGAGGGAGAGTGTTCACCATATGTGAGAGAAGAATAATGCCGACTGTTGTCGTGGGGGTCGCTTCTCCTTCATTCCCATGTGCTAGACATTTTAGTTGAATGCACTCCCTCACCGTTAAACATTTTCAAAATCCTCAAAAACCTAACAGAAAAAAGTTACGGGGCTTTTAAGATCTGGAGGCAAAAAAATTCAAAAAAATTCAAACTTACTAGTGGCGCACCGTTTGCCAGGTGCGCCACTAGTAACAGAAAAAAAAATAGTTTCGAATTTTTTTTCGGGAATTTTTTTTCAATTTTTTACGTAATATGAATGGAAGTTTGAAATAATTTTTCAAAATTTCATCACACTCAAGAACATGAACAAAGTCCTAAACATCAACAAGGTTTAATAGGATTGATATGCTAGATATATCAACAAGTGCCTGTGAAGTGAGCTGGTGCTGGGGTTGGATAGAACTCTAAAGTTAAGCGTGCTTGAGTTGGAGTAGTGTGAGGATGGGTGACCTTTTGGGAAGTTTGACCACGGAGTGTGATTTGACCTGAGATTAAGCCATAATGACTCGAGATTAAGAAAAAAATGATTTTTTTGAAAAAAAAAGTTACTAATGGCGCACTCCTATGTGGTGCGCCATTACTAAGTAATTTGAAAAAAAAATTGAAAAAAAAAGTTACTAATGGCGCACTCCTATGTGGTGCGCCATTACTAAGTGAGATAGTAATGGCGCACCTCTAGGCATACTAATGGCACACTACAAGTGCGCCATTAGTATCTGGTATACTAATGGCGCACCAGTGGTGCGCCATTAGTAAAAAATACTAGTGGCGTGGTACTAGTGGTGCACCAGTAGTGCGCCATTAGTAGGCAAAACTGGTGCGCCGCTAGTAGGCCTTTTCCTAGTAGTGGCAGCAGAGGAGTTCGTGTGCTCTGATGAGATCTTCTATGAAGAAGAATGTATTCTGATATTAAAAACAAAGGCTAAATTGCTACCGCACGAGTTTTATACTATATTCAGATCATAAGATACTGGGGTTGAAGAAGAAAGCAAAGCACAACGAAGAACACCGAAGAACAAGACTAACCCTAATGCAGATCTGGCGCATAGGGAGATGAACACTTATAGATGCAGATGGACTGCGGTGGAGCGTCGGCGTTTTCTGGACCAGTCAGGTTGATGCAGTGGCCTGAGTTGGTGTAGCGGTCGGAGGACGGCGGCGGCGAAGCTCGAGGCGGCAGAGGAGTCGCGAGAGGAAGAAGAAGACGAGAAGACAAGGGGGAAAATGAAAGGAGTGATGTTTTACCCTATTTATAAGGAGAAGGGTAATAGGTAGGCGCAAAAAACGAGGAGGCCAAAGGATGATTATCCAGCCGTTTGGACGCCTCGATTTTCGGAATGATTATTAAAGATAAGGATCTGTTAAGATATATTGGATATTGTGTAAAATTAATGGCAGATGACGTCATGGCGGGTTATCACAATCGCGGGAGATGACGTCATGGCGGGTTATGAGATCTCGCACAAATGAAGAAGGAAGGATTTTTTCTAAATGTTGAAGAATGACATGAAGAAGTTCAAATCAATCTGGGGCCTAATGTTGGGGATATGACTATTAGGTATGACCCACCCAGGAGGGGTCAGGTTATACCTATGGGGGTTCATCAATACGAAGCCCATGAGGATATTGAAGATGGCGGTTCATGAAGCAAGGGCCCAAGGGCCAAGGGCGACTTAAGGCCCATAGGGGTAAACCGCCATATGTGTATGACTTATATTGTAAGGCAAGTATATTTAGTCACCGAGCCGGACACGTTGTCGATGAGCTGGCCGAGACTCCGTGAGCCGCTGGGCGTCAACCTGTGTATATAAAGGGACGACCCGGCGGCGGATCAGGGCAAGAAACAAGAGATCGAAAGCTAGGTCAAGCGTATTCGCTCCCTGGTAATCGAGACATAAGCAATACCACCTCAAATTGGATTAGGCCTTTACCTTCACTGCAAGGGGCCGAACCAGTATAAAATCTCTGTGTCCTTTGTCCCATTTAACCCCTTTAAGCTAACCTATTTGCGATGGCTCCACGACTAAGTCCTCACACTAGGACATCTGCCGTGACAATTCCACGACAGGTTTACAGTTTTCACGTCCCAACTTATTTATCTTAAGGATAATGTCATAAATAACAGTTTATGAATGGCTACATCCAACTGGATACATCTGCTTGGATCTTTCCCGACCACATGATGCTTGCCAAATAGGGAAAATTGAAACAGAGAAGGGATGAACATAATAACTCTTACATAGAAGTAAATACTGAAAAGTAAAAGGTAGGCCCTTTGCAGAGAGAAGCAGAGGTTGTCATGAGACTGAAGAAAACTCCTTGACGTCACGAGAAGGGGAGAAGTGAATCGTGAATCCAAACCTTCGTCTGACCTGGTCTGCTTGGGCAAGGCCCAAAGAAAAATCCCAATGTAGGAGGCCCTCCATAGGGATCAAAGCTAGCAGTAATAATAGAAGTTGCATGACAATATATTTTGGAATGGCTATGAAAATGCATGATAAGTAGGTATGGTGGCTGGCAAGGTTGATTGTTGTCACTAGACCTGGCCATCTCGGCCAGCACGACCAACTGCTACGTCTTGAGCTAGCGTTGGTTTTCCCCGAAGAGGAGAGGGTGATGCAGCAAGTGTAGTGTAAGTATTTCCCTCAGTTTGTGAGAACCAAGGTATCAATCTAGTAGGAGGCTCCTCAAAAGTCCCACGCACCTACACAAACAAACTGAGAACTCACAACCAATGCAATAAAGGGGTTGTCAATCCCTTCACGGCCACTTGCGAAAGTGAGATCTGATAGAGATAGTATGATAAGATAAATATATTTTTGGTATTTTATAATATAGATGCAAGAAAGTAAAGATGCAAATAAAAGTAGATTGAAAGCAAATATGATAAGAGATAGACCCGGGGGCCATAGGTTTCACTAGAGGCTTCTCTCGAGAGCATAAGTATTACGGTGGGTGAACAAATTATTGTCAAGAAATTGATAGAAAAGCGAATAATTATGACGTTATCTAGGCATGATCATGTATATAGGCATCACGTCCATAACAAGTAGACCGACCCCTGCCTGCATCTACTACTATTACTCCACACATCGACCGACTCCTGCCTGCATCTAGAGTATTAAGTTCATAAGAACAGAGTAATGCATTAAGCAAGATGACATGATGTAGAGGGATAAACACATGCAATATGATATAAACCCCATCTTGTTATCCTCGATGGCAACAATACAATAGGTGTCTTGCAACCCTTTCTGTCACTGGGTAAGAACACCGCAAGATTGAACCCAAAGCTAAACACTTCTCCCATGGCAAGAAAGATCAATCTAGTAGGCCAAACCAAACCGATAATTCGAAGAGACTTGCAAAGATAACTCAATCATAAATAAAAGAATTCAGAGAAGATTCAATTAATATCCATAGATAAATCTGATCATAAACCCACAATTCATCGGATCTCGACAAACACACCGCAAAAAGAGATTACATCGAATAGATCTCCACAAGAGAGGGGGAGAACATTGTATTGAGATCCAAAAAGAGAGAAGAAGCCATCTAGCTAATAACTATGGACCCGTAGGTCTGTGGTAAACTACTGACAACTCATAGGAGGGGCAAGGATGTTGATGTAGAGGCCCTCCATGGTCGATTCCCCCTCCAGCAGAGTGCGGGCGAAGGCTCCAAGATGGGATCTCGCGGATACAGAAGGTTACGGTGGTGAAAATTGTGTTTCGTGGTGCCCCTAGATGTTTTCGGGGTCCGTGGATATATATAGGAAGAAGAAGTACGTCGGTGGACGCCCGAGGGCCCCACGAGACAGGGGCGTGCCCTCTATCTTGTGGGGCCCTCGGAGCTTTCTTGACTTGCACTCCAGGCTCTTCGGATCAGATTTGTTCCAAAAATAATGCTCCCGAAGGTTTCATTCCGTTTGGACTCCGTTTGATATTCTTTTTCTTCGAAATACTGAAATAGGCAAAAAAACAGCAATATGGGTCGGGCCTCCGGTTAGTAGGTTAGTCCCAAAAATGATATAAATGTGTAGAATAAAGCCCATAAACATCCAAAACAGGTAATATAATAGCATGGAACAATAAAAAATTATAGATACGTTGGAGACGTATCAAGCATCCCCAATCTTAATTCCTGCTCGTCCTCGAGTAGGTAAATAAAAAGAGAATTTTTGATGTGGAATGCTACCTAGCATAATTCATAATGTAATTTTATTTCATTGTGGCATGAATGTTCAGATCCAAATAATACAAAATAAAAGTTCATATGGACATAAGAAATAGTAATACTTCAAGCATACTAAGCAAGTAATCCTGTCTTCTCAAAATAGCATGGCCAAAAGAAAGTTATCCCTACAAAATCATATAGTCTGGCTACGCTTCATCTTCATCACACAAAGTATTTAATCATGCACAACCCCGATGACGAGCCAAGCAATTGTTTCATACTTTAATAATCTCAAACTCTTTCAACTTTCACGCAATACATGAGCGTGAGCCATGGACATAGCACTATATGTGGAATAGAATGGTGGTTGTGGAGAAGACAAAAAAGGAGAAGATAGTCTCACATCAACTAGGCGTATCAACGGGCTATGTAGATGCCCATTAATAGATATCAATGTGAGTCAGTAGGGATTTCCATGCAACGGATGCACTAGAGCTATAAATATATGAAAGCTCAACAAAAGAAAACTAGTGGGGGTGCATCCAACTTGCTTGCTCACGAAGACCTAGGGCATTTTGAGGAAGCCCATCATTGGAATATACAAGCCAAATTCTATAATGAAAAATTCCCACTAGTATATGAAAGTGACAACATATGAGACTCTCTATCATGAAGATCTTGGTGCTATTTTGAAGCACAAGTGTGGAAAAAGAGATAGTAGCATTGTCCCTTCTCTCTTTTTCTCTCATTCTTTTTTTTCTTTTTTTTTTCTTTTTGGCCTTCTCTTTTTTTGGCCTTTCTCTTTTTTTCTTTTTTTTCTTGTAAAGTCCGAAGTCTCATCCCGACTTGTGGGGGAATCATAGTCTTCATCATCCTTTCCTCATTGGGACAATGCTCTAATAATGAAGATCATCACACTTTTATGGATTTACAACTCAAAGCTAGAACAAGATATGACTCTATGTGAATGCCTCCGGCGGTATACCGGGATATGCAATGAATCAAGAGCAACATGTATGAAGATTATGATGGTGGCTTTGCCACAAATACGATGTCAACTACATGATCATGCAAAGAGCAATATGACAATGATGGAACGTGTCATAATAAATGGAACGGTGGAAAGTTGCATGGCAATATATCTCAGAATGGCTATGGAAATGCCATAATAGGTAGGTATGGTGGATGTTTTGAGGAAGGTATATGGTGGGTGTATGGTACCGGCAAAAATTGCACGGTACAAGAGAGGCTAGCAATAATGGAGGGATGAAAGGGTGCGTATAATCCATGGACTCAACATTAGTCAAAAGAACTCATATACTTGTTGTTAAAATTTAGAAGTCATCAAAAACCAAAGCACTACGCGCATGCTCCTAGGGGGATAGATTGGTAGGAAAATACCATCGCTCATCCCCGACTGCCACTCATAAGGAAGACATTCAATAAATAAAATTGTGCTCCAACTTCATCACAAAGCGGTTCACCATACGTGTATGCTACGGGAATCACAAACTTCAACACAAGCATTCTTTAAATCCATAATTACTCAACTAGCATGACTTTAATATTACTACCTCCATATCTCAAAACAATTATGAAGCATCAAATTGATCATAGCATCCAATTCACTTTCTATGATAGTTTTTATTATACCCAACTTGGATGCTCATCATTCTAGGACCAAATTAAAACCATAGCAAATACCATGATGTTCTAAAAGACTCTCAAAATAATATAAGTGAAGCATGAGATACTTAGCAATTTCTATAAAATTAATCCACCACCATGCTCTAAAAGATATAAGTGAAGCACTAGAGCAAAAACTATCAAGCTCAAAAGATATAAGTGAAGCACATAGAGTATTCTAGCAAATTCTAATCAAATAGGCTTCTCCCAAAAGGTGTGTTACAGCAAGAATGATTGTGGTAAACTAACAAGCAAATACCAATATAATACATGACGCTCCAAGCAAAACACATATCATGTGGCGAATAAAAATATAGCTCCAAGTAAAGTTACCAATGAACGAAGACGAAAGAGGGGATGCCTTCCCGGGGCATCCCCAAGCTTAGGCTTTTGGCTATTCTTGAATATCTTGGGGTTCCTTGGGCTTCCCCAACCTTAGGCTCTTGCCACTCTTTATTCCATAGTCCATAAAAGCTTTACCCAAAACTTGAAAACTTCACAACACAAAACTCAACAGGAAATCTTATAAGCTCCGTTAGTGAAAGAAAACAAAACCACCACATAAGGTAATGTAGTGAACTCATTCTTTATTTATTTTGGTGTTAAACCTACTGTATTCCAACTTCCTTATGGTTTATAAACTAATTTATTAGCCATATATGCATTGAAATAAGCAAACAACACACAAAAAACAGAATCTGTCAAAAACAGAACAGTCTGTAGCAATCTGTAACTAACGCAAACTTCTGGAACTTTAAAAATCCTACCAAACTAGGACGTACTGGAAAATTTGTTTATTCAACAGAAGCAAAAATAATCAATGCAAAAGCTCTTTTCTGTGATTTATTGAATTTTTTCTCGTGAGCGCAAAGTTTCTGTTTTTCAGCAGAATCAAATTAACCATCATCATAGTTTATCCTATAGGTTCTACTTGGCACAAACACTAAACAAAAGATAAAAACACATCTAAACAGAAAGTAGAAACAAAATTTAACACTAAACAGGAACAAAAGCAAAGAACATAAAGAAAATTGGGTTGCCTCCCAACTAGCGCTATCGTTTAACGCCCCTAGCTAGGCATAAAAGCAAGGATAGATCTAACTAGTGCCATCTTTGGCACTCGTCTTTTTAATGGGGTTATGCTCAAGTCCGGGAGGCTCTTTGGATTTCCCTTCATATTCAGAGATCCTAAGATCTAAGGCATCTAACCGCTTATTGTAAAGTTTGATCAAATTATTCATGCGGTTGATACTTGCAACAATATTCTTAAAAGGTTCAACAAGTTTTTGCAATTCAAGAAGTTTCTCTAAAATTTGGGTTCCTTCAAGAGATAAAGATGATCTTTCTTGTCGGGGAAGTATTCCTACTATCCCCTCTAAAATTTCATAAGCGGAACTAGGATCAATCTCAACAAATTCCCCTTCTGCGGCAACATCAAGGAGTTGTTTGTGGGGTAAGGTTAACCCAATGTAAAAATTGCGAATTAAAATCTTGAAATCTCCTTCTAGGGCACAACTACGATAAGATTCTAACATCCTAAACCAAGCATCTTTTAAATTTTCACCTTGTCTTTGTTTGAAGTGGAGAACTTCAAAGTCGGGAGACGAAGGGATAAAAACTGAGCTAGCCATAAAGACGGAGCAAACGAGCAAACACACGGGCAACGAAAAAAGGAAAGCGAAAAGAGAGCAGGAGATTGGGAAAGAGAGGGCGAATAAAATGGCAAGGGTGAAGTGGGGGAGAGGAAAACGAGAGGAAAATGGCAAATAATGTAAATGCGAGGGAGATGAGTTTGTGATGGGTACTTGGTATGTCTTGACTTGAGCAAAGACCTCCCCGGCAACGGCACCAGAAATCCTTCTTGCTACGTCTTGAGCTAGCGTTGGTTTTCCCCGAAGAGGAGAGGGTGATGCAGCAAGTGTAGCGTAAGTATTTCCCTCAGTTTTTGAGAACCAAGGTATCAATCCAGTAGGAGGCTCCTCAAAAGTCCCACGCACCTACACAAACAAACTGAGAACTCGCAACCAACGCAATAAAGGGGTTGTCAATCCCTTCACGGCCACTTGCGAAAGTGAGATCTGATAGAGATAGTATGATAAGATAAATATATTTTTGGTATTTTATAATATAGATGCAAGAAAGTAAAGATGCAAATAAAAGTAGATTGAAAGCAAATATGATAAGAGATAGACCCGGGGGCCATAGGTTTCACTAGAGGCTTCTCTCGAGAGCATAAGTATTACGGTGGGTGAACAAATTACTGTCAAGCAATTGATAGAAAAGTGAATAATTATGACATTATCTAGGCATGATCATGTATATAGGCATCACGTCCATAACAAGTAGACCGACTCCTGCCTGCATCTACTACTATTACTCCACACATCGACCGACTCCTGCCTGCATCTAGAGTATTAAGTTCATAAGAACAGAGTAATGCATTAAGCAAGATGACATGATGTAGAGGGATAAACACATGCAATATGATATAAACCCCATCTTGTTATCCTCGATGGCAACAATACAATACGTGTTTTGCAACCCTTTCTCTCGCTGGGTAAGAACACCGCAAGATTGAACCCAAAGCTAAACACTTCTCCCATGGCAAGAAAGATCAATCTAGTAGGCCAAACCAAACCGATAATTCGAAGAGACTTGCAAAGATAACTCAATCATACATAAAAGAATTCAGAGAAGATTCAATTAATATCCATAGATAAATCTGATCATAAACCCACAATTCATCGGATCTCGACAAACACACCGCAAAAAGAGATTACATCGAATAGATCTCCACAAGAGAGGGGGAGAACATTGTATTGAGATCCAAAAAGAGAGAAGAAGCCATCTAGCTAATAACTATGGACCCGTAGGTCTGTGGTAAACTACTCACAACTCATAGGAGGGGCAAGGATGTTGATGTAGAGGCCCTCCATGGTCGATTCCCCCTCCGGCAGAGTGCCGGCGAAGGCTCCAAGAGGGGATCTCGCGGATACAGAAGGTTACAGTGGTGGAAATTGTGTTTCCTGGTGCCCCTGGATGTTTTCGGGGTCTGTGGATATATATAGGAAGAAGAAGTACGTCGGTGGACGCCCGAGGGGCCCACGAGACAGGGGGGCGCGCCCTACAGGGGGGGCGCCCTCCTATCTTGTAGGGCCCTCAGAGCTTTCTTGACTTGCACTCCAGGCTCTCCGGATCAGATTTGTTCCAAAAATAACGCTCCCGAAGGTTTCATTCCGTTTGGACTCCGTTTCATATTCCTTTTCTTTGAAATACTGAAATAGGCAAAAAAACAGCAATATGGGCTGGGCCTCCGGTTAGTAGGTTAGTCCCAAAAATGATATAAATGTGTAGAATAAAGCCCATAAACATCCAAAACAGGTAATATAATAGCATGGAACAATCAAAAATTCTAGATACGTTGGAGACGTATCACCAACCCACCCTTAAACATGCTTGGCATGACATAGTCTGAGGATACGTTTCTATCTACTCCTAATGTCTCAGTTGGTAGTCTCCGATCACCGATTAATTTTCGTCCCACCACACCTGGTTTATTTTCGTCCTGGAAAATCCTACGAAAAAACTAGGACTCGCACACACGAGCGAGACTGCCCTCAAGCGAAATCAGAGGAACAAGGCCCCCTCGACTCCTCTCTCAATCTGTTTCCTAGGGTGTGAATGCCACCGCCACCGCCGATCCCATCTTCCCCGGCGACATGCCTCGCCGACGTCCTCCTCTCCTCTATCCACGCTGGCGACCTCCCTCTACCCCTCCCTCTCCATCAACCCGTCTCTCTAGCAGCTCGGGCGAAACCCTAGCCACCCGATGCCACAGCGACCTAGCAGGCAGGCGGGAGGAGCCCTGCCCAGCCATGGTGACACCATCGGCGGCCTCCTCCTCCCCCTCACCTTCTCTCCCTCTCCCAAGGGAGGGAAGGGAATGGAAGGGATCCAGCGGCAAGAGGAGGCAGCGCCCAGATCCGCAGCCGCACCGGTGGGCCGTCGTCCCTCGAGGTCGTCCATGGAGGTCCAACCCTCCCTTCAGCCATGAACTGAGACGCCCGAAACCCTAGCTACCCGTGGAGGTCTGACGCCTCAACCTCCAAGGAAAGGACGTGCGCCAGCTACGGGCCATCTCCGGCGACCTCCGACCATGGTGTGCGCGCCTCCTTCCCTTGTCTTGTTGGTTTCTTCATGCCCCTCCTTGTGATTCCTTTCCTTTCCTTTCCTTTGTTTTCTGTGCAGGTTGCTTAGATCTGGACCAGCTGCTGCTCGTACTGCTTCAGGTGGACGAGACGAGCCCTCCCTCACTAGTGCAGAACCAGGATTTAGCACCGGTTCGTAAGGGCCTTTAGTGCCGGTTCTGTAACCGGCACTAAAGGGTGGGGACTAAAGGTCCCCTCCTTTAGTACCGGTTCGGCACGAACCGCCACTAAAGTGCCACCACATGGCACGAGTCGGGGCCGGGTGCGGGGAGACCTTTAGTACCGGTTGGTAACACCAACCAGTACTAAATGTTTGGGGGGTTTTGGTTTTATTTTTTGTTTTTCCTTTAGTTTTGTGTTTTCAATTTAATTTAGAGATTGTTTTTACATTATAATGAGTTGTTAAATCATTAGGGAAAAAGTACCACATATTAGTTTCAACTGGATGCATGCATGGATCCTAGCTAAGTGATCAAAGTATATATGCCATATCCATATTACTTGATCACTTATTAGGTGAGAAAGTAATATGGATATGGCATATACTTGATCACTTAGCTAGCTAGGATCCATCCAGTTGAAACTAATCTGCGGTTTCTTTCATAAATGATATAATAACTCATCATCATCATATTAATATAAAAACTATTGCATGATATATCATCACCAACAAGTTAACGGTATACTAGCTAGCTAAAAATCATTATAGTCGTCATTACCACTATTTAATCATCATAGTCATTACCGCTATCTAATCACCACCAATACTAGCTTAAAGAAGAAACATTCACTTGTACCAGAAGGAAAGATATCATCGAGTTCAACATGGTCATGATTCTAAGCGTTCATATATAAGACCACAGAAGCAAATCACTCTTTGAGATTAAGTTCAGGACGAAGAACACGGACATGAGAGGACAAGTACTAAGAGCATGCTAATCACTCCTCCTACTCTCTCTCAGGTAAAATAGCATAGAACATGTATAGCTCTCATGATTCATCAGATTGGAGCATGCAAATGAACCTGTCTCCTAGTCGTGGGTTGCGCTTCTGATTGCTGCCCCCCAGTACTTCTCTGCGATCGTGGACAATTTTGCTCCAGTCTTTTACTATTAAGCATTCCTCGCTATTAGAAATCCTGAATGCACTAAAGTGCATTGTAGGATGTCTTGGCCGTAAGCTAACCATTCGCATGCTACCTTTAGTCTCAATCCACTGAGGAACAACATTCATCGGGAGTCCCTGTTGAAGAACATCATATAGTAACATAATTAGCAATGAAATTTAGCTTAAAAAATAATGTATGCAAAAGATGCACTAAGGAAAAATAGTAAAAATCTTACCATCTTTCCTAAATAGATGTGACCGTAGTTCAATACGATCACTATTGGTCGCATGTTTTGAGTACTAAGATTTTAAAATTCAGGAAAATAATTTCTCTTGACAGCATCAAGATCCTCAAGCCATGAAACATAATGACTTATCTCCTTGCAGTTTAGTTCAGCACCGGGACAGTGGGCGGTCCTGTCTACCAAGCGTTGTACATGTTTGCTTGAATGGAAATAAGTTGTCAATAGAAATCAGTTGTCAAGTATTTTTGGAAAAACAATATCGAAGACATAAATATGGTTGAGAAACTCACATAATGGTAGAACTGGAGGCGTCTGCACATCGACCCAAATGTCTCTATTACCTTCAATATCATCTTCGGGACGAATATCAAAGGTGATAAACATATCAGGCTCAAATGCATAAGCCTTGCATAGTGCTTGCCAAGTTTTGCATTCACAATGGGTGTAGGTGTCTTGATTGCATAATTTGACGTTGAAGGTATAACCATGCTCGGTCTTCAAGTAAACTTTCTTTACCTCCATAGTTTTGTTAGGACTGAAACCTATCTTATCCAAGACAAAAATTCTTGCATGACAGGGGATACGCTAGTAGAATAGTGAAAATTTGAAATAATAAGTTGAAGCAAATGAAGCATAAGTCATGTTTAATTATGAAAAAAGACTTGTCGTTGTGACTTACTGTATCCACTTCAAAGGTCTCATCCAGCTTGATGCTGAAGCGCCTATCATCAACTCGGGAATTTTTGTCGCACATGCCGCGTTGGTCTTCATAGTTTTCGCACATAATGAAATCGTTTTCGTCGTCAAACGACATTTCCTATGTTCATAGGTGAAACATTAAAGACTTATTAGTTATATTAAGTCAACTAATTAAACTATTTATATTAATTCAACTAGCTAGTTCAACTAATTAATTCAACTAAGCACTTACTAAAAATATACCTAAATAAAAAGTAGCTCAACTAATTCAACTAATTCAACTAATTAACTAGTTCAACTAATTCAACTAATTAAACTAGTTCTATTAATTTGCTTACTAAAAATAAAGTAGCTAGTTCTATATACTAAAATTTTAATTAGATGATCAAATCTAATATACCTAAATTTAATATATATCTAATTCATCTATCATTAATATAAATTCATCTATAACTAAAAGTATAAAAAAACTAACTCATCTAACATTATCTAATTCATATATAATCTAACATTTATATAATCTAACATTTGACATAAAACATTTGTGTGTGTGTGTGTGTTTGTGTGTGTGCGTGTCTGTGCATGTGCAAAGAGGCCGCTGGCGAGCGGCAGGGGGGCGTCCGGGGCGCTTGGTTGATAGATCTTACAGCGGGGTGACAGGGATAGGCCGGGGCGGCGACAGGACGCGCGTGATGGGGGCGGTGACGACGGCGACGGGGGCGGCAACAGGGCCGGGGGCGGCGACTGGGGCGGCGACGATAGCGACGGGGGCGGCGCACGGACGGGGGCGGCGACGACAATGACGGGGGCGGCGCGGGGACGGGCGCGACAAATAGATAAAAGATGATAACTGAATTTTCGTAAGTGCTGCTTATATAGGGGAGGCCTTTAGTACCGGTTGGAGCCAGGAACCGGTACTAAAGGTTAAATTTGGCCAGGCCAAGCGGCGGGAAGCGACCCCCTTTAGTACCGGTTCGTGGCTCCAACCAGAACTAAAGACACGCACTTTAGAACCGGTTGGAGCCAGGAACCGGTACTAAAGGGGGTGCGCTCCGTTCCGCGATGCACAATGTTTAGTCCCACCTCGCCGAGCAAAGGGCAGCCGCACTGGTTTATAAACCCAGCCACGGCTGCTCCTTCGAGCTCCTCTCTCATGCAGGCCTCTGGTCCTAACTTTGTCGTGCTGCCCTGTGAGCCTGCTGGGCCTTATGGGCCTGCATAACCACGCCCAAGGCCGAGCAGGCCCACTCGGCAGCGCGGAAATAATTTTTATATACTTTTTTTCTTGTGTCATTTATATATGTTCTTCTATTTATTTCTGAGTATTTTTCTGCTGTCTTTAAATTTGAATAGTTTGAATTGTGCATCTGAAAGCAGAAAAAGTCCAGAGTTTAAATAAGTTATTAAAATATTGAATAGCTGGTGTAACAGATGAGTTTTCGTCCGAAACCCTGATACTTCGAAAGAGATTGTCTAGTTTGTACCCGAAGTGCATCCAGTTTTTGCCGTAACCCTCTCTACTTTTTTGCACATGCTATGCAGGTGAAATGATGATACCTTGCCAAGTTTCAACCTTTTCAGAGTTCATTTTGTAGTGCTTTTCAATTTCACGGTCGCTCTCAAAACAAATCAGTAAATGCATCAAAAATAGCAAATTATGTCAGAAAGGGTTGAAAGTTGATGACGTGGATTTGACTTGTGCATTTGAATGCAGAAAAAGTTCGGAGTTTAAATAAGTTATTAAAGTATTGAATAGCCGGTGTAACAGATGAGTTTTCGTCCGAAACCCTGATACTTCGAAAGAAATTGTCCAGTTTGTACACGAAGTGCATCCAGTTTTTGCCGTAACCCTCTCTACTTTTTTGCACATGCTATGCGGGTGAAATGATGATACCTTGCCAAGTTTAAACCTTTTCAGAGTTCAATTTGTAGTGCTTTTCAATTTCACGGTCATTTAGCTCTCAAAACAAATCAGTAAATGCATCAAAAATAGCAAATTATGCCAGAAAGGGTTGAAAGTTGATGACGTGGATTTGAATTGTGCATTTGAACGCAAAAAAGTCTAGAGTTGTAATAAGTTATTAAAATATTGAATAGCTGGTGTAACAGATGAGTTTTCGTCCGAAACTCTGATACTTCGAAAGAGATTGTCCAGTTTGTACACGAAGTGCATCCAGTTTTTGTTGTAACCCTCTCTACTTTTTGCACATGTTATGCAGGTGAAATGATGATACCTTGTCAAGTTTCAACCTTTTCAGAGTTCATTTTGTAGTGTTTTTCGATTTCACAGTCATTTAGCTCTCAAAACAAATCAGTAAATGCATCAAAAATAGCAAATTATGTCAGAAAGGGTTGAAAGTTGATGACGTGGATTTTATTGTGCATCTGAACACAGAAAAAGTCCGGAGTTGTAATAATTTATTAAAATATTGAATAGCCGGTGTAACGGATGAGTTTTCGTCCGAAACCCTGATACTTCGAAAGAGATTGTCCAGTTTGTACACGAAGTGCATCCAGTTTTTGCCGTAACCCTCTCTACTTTTTTGCACATGCTATGGGGTGAAATGATGATACCTTGCCAAGTTTCAACCTTTTCAGAGTTCATTTTGTAGTGCTTTTCAATTTCACGGTCATTTAGCTCTCAAAACAAATCAGTAAATGCATCGAAAATAGCAAATTATGTCAGAAAGGGTTGAAAGTTGTTGACGTGGATTTGAATTGTGCATCTGAACGGAGAAAAAGTCTAGAGTTATAATAAGTTATTAAAATATTTAATAGTTAGTGTAACAGATGAGTTTTCGTCCGAAACCCTGATACTTCGAAAGATATTGTCCTGTTTGTACACGAAGTGCATCCAGTTTTTGCCGTAACCCTCTCTACTTTTTTGCACATGCTATGGGGTGAAATGATGATACCTTGCCAAGTTTCAACCTTTTCAGAGTTCATTTTGTAGTGCTTTTCAATTTCACGATCGCTCTCAAAACAAATTAGTAAATGCATCAAAAATAGCAAATTATGTCAGAAAGGGTTGAAAGTTGATGACGTGGATTTGAATTGTGCATCTGAATGCATAAAAGTTCGGAGTTTAAATAAGTTATTAAAGTATTGAATAGCCGGTGTAACAGATGAGTTTTCGTCCGAAACCCTGATACTTCGAAAGAGATTGTCTAGTGTGTACACGAAGTGCATCCAGTTTTTGCCGTAACCCTCTCTACTTTTTTGCACATGCTATGCGGGTGAAATGATGATACCTTGCCAAGTTTAAACCTTTTCAGAGTTCATTTTGTAGTGCTTTTCAATTTCACGGTCATTTAGCTCTCAAAACAAATCAGTAAATGCATCGAAAATAGCAAATTATGCCAGAAAGGGTTGAAAGTTGATGACATGGATTTGAATTGTGCATCTGAACGCAAAAAAAGTCTGGAGTTGTAATAAGTTATTAAAATATTGAATAGCTTGTGTAACAGATGAGTTTTCGTTCGAAACTCTGATACTTCGAAAGAGATTGTCCAGTTTGTACACGAAGTGCATCCAGTTTTTTATGTAACCCTCTCTAATTTTTGCACATGTTATGCCGGTGAAATGATGATACCTTGTCAAGTTTCAACCTTTTCAGAGTTCATTTTGTAGTGTTTTTTGATTTCACGGTCATTTGGCTCTCAAAACAAATCAGTAAATGCATCAAAAATAGCAAATTATGTCAGAAAGGGTTGAAAGTTGATGGCGTGGATTTTATTGTGCATCTGAAAGCAGAAAAAGTCCGGAGTTGTAATAATTTATTAAAATATTGAATAGCCGGTGTAACAGATGAGTTTTCGTCTGAAACCCTGATACTTCGAAAGAGATTGTCCAGTTTGTACACGAAGTGCATCCAGTTTTTGCCGTAACCCTCTCTACTTTTTTGCACATGCTATGGGGTGAAATGATGATACCTTGCCAAGTTTCAACCTTTTCAGAGTTCATTTTGTAGTGCTTTTCAATTTCACGGTCATTTAGCTCTCAAAACAAATCAGTAAATGCATCGAAAATAGCAAATTATGTCAGAAAGGGTTGAAAGTTGTTGACGTGGATTTGAATTGTGCATCTGAATGGAGAAAAAGTTTAGAGTTATAATAAGTTATTAAAATATTTAATAGTTAGTGTAACAGATGAGTTTTTGTCCGAAACCCTGATACTTCGAAAGAGATTGTCTAGTTTGTACACGAAGTGCATCCAGTTTTTGTCGTAACCCTCTCTACTTTTTTGCACATGCTATGGGGTGAAATGATGATACCTTGCCAAGTTTCAACCTTTTTAGTGTTCATTTTGTAGTGCTTTTCAATTTCACGGTCGCTCTCAAAACAAATCAGTAAATGCATCAAAAGTAGCAAATTATGTCAGAAAGGGTTGAAAGTTGATGACGTGGATTTGAATTGTGCATCTGAATGCATAAAAAGTTCGGAGTTTAAATAAGTTATTAAAGTATTGAATAGCCGGTGTAACAGATGAGTTTTTGTCCGAAACCCTGATCCTTCGAAACAGATTGTCCAGTTTGTACACGAAGTGCATCCAGTTTTTGCCGTAACCCTCTCTACTTTTTTGCACATGCTATGCGGGTGAAATTATGATACCTTGCCAAGTTTAAACCTTTTCAGAGTTCATTTTGTAGTGCTTTTCAATTTCACGGTCATTTAGCTCTCAAAACAAATCAGTAAATGCATCGAAAATAACAAATTATGCCAGAAAGGGTTGAAAGTTGATGACGTGGATTTGAATTGTGCATCTGAACGCAAAAAAAGTCTGGAGTTGTAATAAGTTATTAAAATATTGAATAGCTAGTGTAACAGATGAGTTTTCGTCCGAAACTCTGATACTTCGAAAGAGATTGTCCAGTTTGTACACGAAGTGCATCCAGTTTTTGCTGTAACCCTCTCTACTTTTTGCACATGTTATGTGGGTGAAATGATGATACCTTGTCAAGTTTCAACCTTTTCAGAGTTCATTTTGTAGTGTTTTTCGATTTCACGGTCATTTAGCTCTCAAAACAAATCAGTAAATGCATCGAAAATAGCAAATTATGTCAGAAAGGGTTGAAAGTTGATGACGTGGATTTTATTGTGCATCTGAACTCGGAAAAAGTCCGGAGTTGTAATAATTTATTAAAATATTGAATAGCCGGTGTAACAGATGAGTTTTCGTCCGAAACCCTGATACTTCGAAAGAGATTGTCCAGTTTGTACACGAAGTGCATCCAGTTTTTGCTGTAACCCTCTCTAATTTTTTGCACATGCTATGGGGTGAAATGATGATACTTTGCCAAGTTTCAACCTTTTCAGAGTTCATTTTGTAGTGCTTTTCAATTTCATGGTCATTTAGCTCTCAAAACAAATCACTAAATGCATCGAAAATAGCAAATTATGTCAGAAAGGGTTGAAAGTTGTCGACGTGGATTTGAATTGTGCATCTGAACGCAGAAAAAGTCTAGATTTATAATAAGTTATTAAAATATTTAATAGTTAGTGTAATAGATGAGTTTTCGTCCGAAACCCTGATACTTCAAAAGAGATTGTCCAGTTTGTACACGAAGTGCATCCAGTTTTTGCCGTAACCCTCTCTACTTTTTTGCACATGCTATGCAGGTGAAATGATGATGTCTTGCCAAGTTTCAACCTTTTGAGAGTTCAATTTGTAGTGCTTTTCAATTTCACGGTCATTTAGCTCTCAAAACAAATTAGTAAATGCATCGAAAATAGCAAATTATGTCAGAAAGGGTTGAAAGTTGATGACGTGGATTTGAATTGTGCATCTGAACGCAGAAAAAGTTCGGAGTTGTAATAAGTTATCAAAATTGTGTAAATATGTAAAAATATACATAAAAATACATTGACCAGTACCGCCTTTCAGCCAAAACGCGCTACTTCTACAGAGAAATACATCAAAACATATTGATCATCAATGATCTTTTTGTGTACCGTCTGAATTATCAATATGAGTCCTCACCGGTTTAGAAACCGGAGAAGACTCATATTGTGGTCACATATTCTACACATATAGTTCAATGAAGACCAAGTGGTTGTGATAGTTTGAGAAGTAACATATTTAAGGTGGTAAAAACTCTGTTAGCGGAGCAAGGTGGGACTAAAAAACCGCTACAGAATGAATCAACTGAAACCTCTAGTGCCGGTTTGTGGCATGAACCGGTACTAAAGGTGCTGCAGGGGGGCCCAGCCTGACCACAACCTGCAACAACCTCTTTAGTACCGGTTTGTGGCACGAACCGGTTATAAAGGTTCGCCACGAACCGGTACTAATGATCTCCGCCCACCTAGCCGTTGGGACCGGCACTAATGATCACATTAGTGCTGGTTTTGTTACAAATAGGGACTAATGTGCTTCACATTAGGCCCTTTTTCTACTAGTGCCTCATGGCTGTTGCGGCTGCCTACTCCCTCCTCCTACCCCCTGGTCTGGTGTGGTGAGATCCACCCTCTTCCCTGCACATCTCATCTTTTGATTGCAAATGGTCTTGACACAACTTGGTGGTGTTTGCTAATGTGCACGTATCCGTCTAGTTTGAACGTGTGTGCAATCAAATTGTTGTATATTGTGTTGTTTGATTCTTGCTTGCTTGCTTGAGGAGAGGAAAATCATGTATAGATAGACACAATCATTGTTCTTCATTTTTGACAGCCCAAAGTTATTTTTCTGCACCACATAATTCTAATTGCTCACTTTTATGGATTTCAAATAATCTCTCTAGCATCCTTATTCTAACAAGTGGTTTGGTGCATGTTATTTATTAATGAACTTGATCAAAACTTCTTTATTTTAAGTACATATGTACTTCCAGTTTATTCATCCAATTAGATTCGCAAACAACTTGCTTTTCTAGCATGGTCATTTCAAATTGGATTAGAAGATGTCTCTGCTTCACATTATCACTAGCAATATGGATTGTTCTTTAAAGTGGCAAATGTCGCATCATTACTTACGGTTCTGCCGATTGTAGGAGAGTAGTATTCTTCCATCTCCAATCAGAAATAGCTACTAACTAAGCGCATCAGTTAGAAGGGAAGTTAGAGCTGACGGGAGTGGTGCTAACAGTTTCCACAATAATCGTCTGACAGATAAAATATATATCTTCTCATTTTTCAGATTTTCTTGTTCAATCCAGTTAAATCTATTAGCTTACTGGTGGTGGTATAACTATTTCTAGAATTTACAATGTGGTTTCCATGCCTATTAATTTAAATTGATGAGAAAAATTAAACCTATGTTATTCAAAATTTAGTGGGGACTGTTCTTGATTTTTGAATGCATTGCCTAGAAGGTTGCTCTAAATAAATCTTCTATAAAATAAACATATTTTATTGTTAAATTTTGTATTTTTAGAAGCAGATATCATTCATTGTTTTTTACAACTACACATGTTGAGTTATGTGTTCATATATGCGGTGCGGAGTTTTAGAACCGTAAGTAATCTGTGATGTGTGATGCTTCCTAATGGCACCGTATATTGTATAATTTAAGATATAACTCATTATAATTCTGTTAAGTCGTACTTATACATCTTACAACCAACGTGTGTAATGATGTACTCAGCCACCTTCTTAGAAGTGAAATTTCTTGCCAATTATAGTTGCATGCAAGACTTGATTTTCTATCTGGTAGCTATTAGTATGTTTTAGAAGGGATATTACTTTGCTTCAGGGTACATGATGTTGTGATCTTTGTTTTTATTGCCTTCTTGTATTCCTGACATTGACTTCCTTCTTTTCCTTTCATTCTCAGTGAACAAAGGAAGCCTTGCGCCAAGGAGAAGCAGAACTCTCGCTGTTTCTTGTATTCAGCGTACTGTAGGAAGAAATGTCCAAGGTAATCAAAATTTATTGGGGATACCCATGCCTGCAATTAGACTACAATACATATTTTTTATGACAGTTGAATGGCGCTTAAATCTGTGTGCTAAAAGTAGCTCAATGGTGTTTACCTGAATGAGTGCCCACAATGTCCAGTAGAGGTGTGATGCTAATCTGAAGGTGTTTGTTTCAGTCTAAGGCAAGGAAATTTTAGAGGCCGTCGATAGCTTTCCAAAGATACAATGTTTGTGCAATTTAGAATAGTGATGGTCAAGATATCCCCAAATAGCAGTTCTGCTGTTCCAGGATTTTCAGTCCAAGCAGATTTATGTTTTGCAAGAATTAGTCTACTTATTACAGGTAGAACCAGTTTTTCGTCACAACATGAATTTCCTGCTGATATACTAAGTGTGCTCATCTGCTTGATTTGGTCAAGTAGAGCAAGCTTTACATATTTCAGAATTCAATTAATGGCAGAAGTTACAATTCCGGTTCCTTTTCAGTTGGTAGTGGGCATCATATATTTTGCATTATGTTGTTGCAAAGTAGTACAGTTTAATGATATGGTCTTACCACTATCTCTACAAGGATATCATCCATGGTCCCTGCTTGTATTGTATTGCATAGATAACACAATTTGTTTGATAGCTTGACTGAACTTTGGCCGCTGCTCCATCGATGGCCAAATCATAGGTTGCAGCTCGATCTGGGACTTGCAGTAGGAAAGCAAGCATCGATGTCTTCTTAGGTAAGTGAATTGTATCCTTGTTGAAATGTACATCCCGAGTTATTTAACTAAACATGCTCCACTTTTATTGCCATGTCAAGATTAAAATCTTACATGCATTATAATATCAGGCACTAAATGCCTATGCTATTTTTGGTTAGTTTGACTCGGAGGGAGCTGTACTCCAAGAGTCCATGAGATTTCATTTCCAAACTAAGGATAAACTGACAGTAGAGGATAAACTGACAATAGCTACCGAATTGGGATTAGTAGCACACCGAGGAAAAATATTCTCCCATGAGGTGGCTAATTTCATAACCTACCACCATTTCCTAAAAGTAGAACTGGGCAGCATTAGCCAACCACATGGGAGAATGTTTCAAACAAATAATTAAACTGATAGTAGATGTCGAATTAGGATTAATAGCATGCTGAGGATAAACACTTTACATGTTGTGACCCCTACTTTTATTTAGTTCTTCCACGCTTTAGTTCTTACAATGAGGGATCCATG
This sequence comes from Triticum dicoccoides, assembly GCF_002162155.2. Taxonomy (NCBI): domain Eukaryota; kingdom Viridiplantae; phylum Streptophyta; class Magnoliopsida; order Poales; family Poaceae; genus Triticum; species Triticum dicoccoides. The sequence continues at coordinate 72,512,322 of NC_041383.1, forward strand.
TTCTGTTTTAGAAAGAGTGCAAAAATCTGGGCCACTGTGATGCTTCATCATTTTGTCATGTTGTTTGGCCTGCATTTTAACGTGCTTGCTCCTGTTTTTGATGCATTTTTATTCTGTTAATTTATAGGTTCTTGCTTATACTAGGAATGATGAGGCTAACAAGTGTTTCCTTGGAGGTGAGATGCCACTTGACAACACGAAGGTAACTGTCTGGAAATTCGGGACCAATTAGAACTAAAATCATATGATTTTGTCAGTCTAGCTAAGAGTTCATTTTCTGCTAATGGTTTAGCATGGTTGAGTCATATGTGTTTACTTCATTAATTAATAAGAATTATTTTCTCTTGCCAGCTTCAGCTGCAGCAGCGTCTTGCCTGCATCATATATTTTGTATTATGTTTTTGTGGGCATGCTGGTTCTGAACTTTGGCATCGATGGATAGAATTTCGTGCAAACTATTATGTTGTTGTTCAAGTGTAGGATAATTCGTTTTGATGTCTCTCTTGTGTGTGCATGTGCAGGTGCCAAAGGCGTCTGATAGAACTCAGGTGAAGGTGAAGGAGGTTTGGCTCTCGGACATGCGTAATACTCGTTGATAACGACGTGCAGACTGTAAGTTATGTTTCTCCCTATTTGATTCAAGCTTGAAATATTCATAGATGCTACACTTCAGTCAGTAAATGAACAAAAAAGGTGGCATTGATATTTTAGTCAGTTTTCTGTCAATGACCATAACTTCTGGGGTAACAAGAGTAGCACATTTTGCCAACATTTTCAGGTTTGTATGAATAACGATGAAGTAGTAGTTCATGGGTTATCCCTGATTTCCCCTCTTAGGCGAATATCTAAGCTAAAGATAGTTGGTTGTGTAATTTAGATATCACCTTAGCAACCGCCAACCGTACATCTGCTGTTGTTGTTGATTTATTATTATTACTGGTTTCTCATACATAGACAACAACAATTCTAGAATATCATCATCCCATTCTGAGCATATAGGTTTTAGTATTGTCTCTACTTGTGTGCTGGTTGCCTAATACCATCTACCAAAATGTAGTTAGTAGTTACCTGTGTGACATAATTGCCTTGTTGATGCCAACTGATATGTGATAATTTGTAGTAGAATGTCCAGTAAACACATACACATGTATAAGGTGGCATATGTATTTCTTACCTATTTTCTTTATTTTATCATTATAAGGAAAGTATGGATCCAAAGCCATATCTAATTAGTTTGTCTCTCAAAAAAACAAGAAATGCTAAAGGATGATTTACCCATGGAGGCATGGACCGAGATTGCTTTAATTTGGTCGTGCAGAAGATTATGTTTGATGACATCCAAATGGCACAAAAAAGAAATAATTGATAGAGAAACATTATCTGGACATGAAATTTTGGGTATGTTTTTAATTCATTATATACTTTTTCCTATATTCTAATTTTTTTAATCACCTTTCTAACCAATTATTTTATGTACTGATTTTTAATTGTTTTGGCTGGAGACTTGCTTGCTGGTGGCTGGTGCCCTGCATGGACCTGGTGGTGTCGTCGGCCGGGGCACCGCCACCACCGTCGTTGCAGCAGCTAGGCCGGGAGTAGCCGAGCAGGGGAGAAGCATAATTGTTTTCTATATTCTGCTCCTCCCATCGGCCAGTTGAGGGTTGGAGTTGTCGGCCAGCACCGTCGTCAAGCGTCAGCTAAGTTGAAGAATTCGGAATTGGACGACTGGCTGGTTCGTACGGGTAGGCTGCTCTTGGTGCTCTTCGTATGTGGCCTTCAGATTGTTGCCTGCTTAACTGCTTGTGGGATGTATAAGCACAAAAAATAGTGCAAAAAATTACAAATGAAATATAATATTTCAAAAAAATGTTCATCACCATAAAAATGATAACTTTTTAAAAATATTCTCAAATTTTTATTTAAAAAAACACCTCAAAATAAAAAATATCCGTGCTTTCTGAACAACCAAAAAAATACTTTCATCTGATGAAATGAAAGTGCGTAGCTGAAATAGCCAAATAGGAATGACGAACATTGTTAGATTACGACCAAATTTGGACGGTCCAAAAAAATGATAGTTAAAAAAGGCGCGCTTAAGCGTGCCTGGGCTCTAGGTGTTGGCAAATACTCAGTGTAATCTTATTTATGACGTTTGCAAAAATAGGACTAAAAAGTGTTGAATAATGGCACATGGAGCAGGTTTTAATTTTTTGCCCCGAGATCACCACTCGTCTCCTTTCACTAATTTTTTCTTACCTTTTCCTGGTCGGTGGGGGTCAAAGGGTATGCAAAACTTAATTAGGCACTGTAGAATTGGTTGTGCGATAGATGCAAAACTTAATTAGGCACTGTAGAGTTGGTTGCGCGATAGGGGAAATGACTTTGATGCTTAGCTCGGACGTTTGCTTAGTATGCTTAGAGTTGTCTGTTTGCTTAGTATGCTTAGGGATTGATGTGGTTCATGTATGGTCTGTACCGCCATGTTTTGGTGTTAGGTTGATTTTCCATCAGACATGTCGAGCTATTGTCGCTGGCTTATGATGCATTGGCTTGCTGTAGGTTGGGTGCACAAGATTTTGTAGACCAAAACATGTCAAAAGCTAATTCGGATGGGTCTTCTGCAAATAATTTTCATCTTCAAACATTCCTTAAGTTGATTATTTAATCATTTTATAAGAATCAATTTAACTTTGTATTGGTGCAGCTTCATTATATATGCACTTACCTGTGCATCTAAATGTTCAACAATGCAAAAACCACCATCAGTCTTGGCTAGATTGACATCAGAAGAAAGATAATGATGAATCATGAACCACATATAATCCTTAGCCTAGATTGCATGCTCCTTATTTTAAAAATCTTCCTTTAATGGCTATCAGAATGGTATGCGCGAGCAAGAACCGCAGTATCAATGCGAAGACTTGAGGAAGAAGGTAGTATTATTGAGCTTACAAGTTACTCCCTGTAACATCCCAAATTTTCAATTTGACATGTTATATATTAGATCATCATTGCATATCATATTTTCTTGCATTTTGGTTGATCCTTGAAATTCTACGCAACTCAAGGACCCGTGGAGCGAGTTGGGGATTTCGTTATTTTCATATTTGAGTTTCTCAAATTTTGAAAAAAGGGATCGTTTGGTTTTAAATTTTTTTCCTCCATATATTTTGTTTGCAAAATAAAATAGAGGGCATAAAATGACTTTCCCAAAATAAATGAAATACTAGAGGAAAAATATTAAAATCAAATAAGTATTTTATTTGGAAATTTTATTGCAATTTAGTTGAATTAGAAAAATTGCACGTTTTCAAAAGTGCATTTGTAGGACAAGAAAATGTTCATCTCATTCTAAATATTTTATTTAGACTACGAAAATTTGTTTTGGCACTTTTAGATTTTTATTTTATTTTCTAGGATTTTTTTTAATTTCGGCGGAATTGTTTAAACAAAAAATTCGCCGCGGACCGAACTGGGCCGAAGGCCCAGCCTGCCCACCTGCGCCGCCGCTTCCCCGCCATGCTCGCGGCGGACCCCCCTCAGAGTTCGGCTCGGAGCGGCCGGCGGCTGCCCCCTTCCCCAAGTCGGAGCCGCCCCGGCCGCCCCCTTAAATAGCCCGCCCCGCCGCCACTTTTTCCCCCATCCCGAGCCGCCGCCACCGCCGCCGACGGCGCGAACCGTCGTCGCCGCCGCCGCAGCAGTGCCTCGCCCCGCTAGCGCCGCCGCCGCCCCGTAGTGCCACGCTCGTCGGAGCCGCCGCCGATCTCGCCACCATTTTTTCGGTTTTTAGGTAAAACCCCGGTTTTAAAAAAAAAACCTAGTTGCGTTTTTTTAGATTAGATCGGTTCATTTTTTGGATTTAGTTATTTACCGAGCGTCCGCTCATTCGTTCGTTTAAATGAAAGTTGTTCACTCGTTAGCCGCAGACAGCGAACGTCCGTTCGTTAGCCCGTTCGTCAGTTTTTCTTTTTCTAGGGTTTTCCGCGATTATTTTCGATCGTGATTTCTGCCCTTATCTTGGTTTTAGTTTATCTTTTCACTCGTTTATCGGAATCAGGCGATTCAAGTGCCTAGATCTTTGTTTCGAAGCCCTCTTTCTGTTTAACCAACTTGAACAAGATTTTTTTACTGTAAAATTTGACTTAAGTCCAGATTAGTAATTGGATCTTGTTTCTTTCGCAGTTTGAGTTTCGTTGCTTCGTTTGATTTGATTCTTTTTGCAAACCGGAGTTCTTAAGTTGAACTTTTTGGTTAGATATCTTATTTGAGTTTTTACCCGTGCTTCTAGTTGATTGCTTATTGTATGCTTGTTTGTTTGCGATAGAGTACCCGGGAGTGCGAAGCGTGCTACTATGAGTCTCTAGCTTTTGCGGATCATCAGTAAGGCAAGTAACACTTTGATCATACCTCTTTACTACCCAGTTTTATTGCATTAGATCCATCCTCACACATTGCATGATTAGGATCTGATTAATATGTGGGTTTTGTAAAGTAGATGAGGTAGTACCTATTCACCTGTTTATTATCAAACCTTTGGGAGTTACTTCTATGTACTGCTTATATTGCTATGCTATGCTAGTAGACGTGGATTGGGTGAGTGTATCCATGACAGATGTGAATTTTGTTAATTAATGGTTAACTTAAGGTGGCTACTTAAATACACATCTGGGTGGATTGAGGCACCTGGGGAACCCAGTGTTGCCTATTTTCTTGGAAATCCCGGGGTTACCGTGTGATTCTCCTATCGAACGCTACCCGGGCTCAAAGGGATCATAAGATTATTCATGCTAGAAACTTCCATGTGCAACCACAAGCTATTATGGGCTCTAGCATAGTTGATTAAGTCATGTGAACTCTTACAGTGGTAGACTAGCAGATGTAGGGGAAAGTAGGTGTAACTGTCTACCCATCGTAAGGTGCTAACGCTTCTGAAAGGTTGTGTCTCGGTCATCCGTTTCTCAAACCTCATGTAGTGCGAGAAATTCAACGAAGGAGATCGAATCTTGTGGGGAAAAGTGCGCAAACCTCTGTAGAGTGTACAAACTAATCATGGTTAGCCGTGTCCCCGGTTATGGACATCTTGAGTATCTGGTTCTTGGATTATCATGTTGATCTCATCACTCTTAATATAATTTGATTGTGTTTAATGATGGTGCTTAATTGGGATTGAGTTGGGTGAACCTTCTCAATGTTTAACAACCACCATGATAGTTAATTAAATGTATTCCTTTGTTGTAGAAAAAAAATTGGCTTTATGCAAAACTGTAACCATAGAGCTTTCCACCAGCCATATTGCATGTAGTGATAGCAATTATTCTGTTCATTACTCTATGTGTTACTTTGCCAGCATATTCCATGTGATGACCCGTTTTCGGGCTGCAACGTTCATGTTGCAGACTTGTCAGATGACGGGTAAGGTGCCTTAGGTCGTGATCTTTCACTTGGTGATACTGTTGGAGTTGATGGACTCACTTTATCTTCCAAGCCTTCTATTGTTATCGTTTTTAGGTGGCCTTGAGCCATATTATTGTAATAAGTTCTCTTTTGAGACATTCGATGTAATAAGTGTGTGATTGCTACTCTGTTATAAATCCTCGAGTACTGTGCGTGTTAGCATTACCGATTCAGGGATGACACTGATGCACAGAGATCAGACTGATTGAGGTCTGGTCGCTACAAGATGGTATCAGAGTACACACTGACTGTAGGACACGACCACTAAGCTAAGACCATAGTACACTCTTCTCTACTCATTTCTGACTCCTCTCCCTTTTCTACTCTATAGGATGGCGAATGCAAGGAACAAGTTCGCGCAACCGGATGAAGATTCACCTTTTGGACGACACTTGAAGGAAGTCACTAGGTACCTGAGCATAGGAATACCAAGCTTCACTGGGACCTACATCGCCACTTTACCAGAAGAGGGGTGTTGGATGATTCAAGTTCAAGTTCCAGGAAGGACGTTCATGCCAGTCACTGAGCCCATAGAGTTTTCCTTTGATGCACCAACCTGGAGTCTAGGAAAGAGCATGGCAGCCCATATCGCCATGGGACGCATTGGAGAAGTTTACCATAAGGATCTCAAGGATACTATCTACCAGATTTGTGGGCGCCGAGATGAGCAATGGGAGATGATCAGCACCAGGAAGGACATGTCCATTGCAGCTTTTATCCAGGAGTTAAACCAGCACATTCGTCGCCAGGAGAACCAGATGTGCGCAGGCATGATAGATCTGAGGAAGGAAATGACTAGGATCACGGAGCTGGAAGAAGAACTCAAGTCTACACGCGATGGATACGAGGAGGAAATGATGATACTCATGGAGAAGAATGATGATCTGACAAGGAAGCTAGGAGTGTTCATGGGAGACCCCGCGCCAGGAGGAGAAGATGACGATTCCACTTGTCCGGAGAACTACATCATCATCAACGACACTGACTCAGATCCCGATGATAGCAATGATGACTATGTTGATTAAGCTAGAGCAGATATCATGGAGTCTTCCACTGATCAAACTTTCTAGTCGACCACCATATCAGTAGTAGTATTCCCCATGTATATAGTATAGTCCGAGCACTTTTGTAAGGATAGTTAGACCGATTGTATGCCCTTGTTTGAATTGATTGAAGTGATATTGATTGTGTTTGTCCCATGAGCTTATGGGTAGTGTTTTCCCCTAAACCTCATTCTATTCTATTTTCTCATCTTTTCTAAACCTAACAGATGCCTCTGAGACGTGACAATGGATTTGCTTACCCACCAGAGCTCACCCAGTTGATCCAACAGCAGAATACCTTGATGCAGCTGCTAGTCCAGAATCAGAACCAAGGCAACAACAACAACAACCCACCACCACCACCACCTGTTGATCACTTAGCCCGTTTCCTAAGGCTGAATCCACCGGTGTATTCCAGTAGCACCGAGCCGATAGTTGCAGATGATTGGCTTCGCAAGATTGGAAGGGAGTTGACCACGACAGGATGCACCAATGTGGAGAGAGTGCGTTTTGCCGCACACCAGCTTGATGGACCCACAGCATCATGGTGGGAGAATTTCACAGCCACTTAGCCCATCAACACTGTCACATGGGATCAGTTTCAGCACGCGTTTCGCACTAGCCATGTTTCAGCAGGAGCTATGGCCATGAAGCGAGAGTTTCGCAACTTGCGCAAGGAGGACGCACAATAGGCCAGTATGTGGATGACTTTAGTAAGTTAGCATGTTATGCCCCTGATGACGTTGCTACAGACGCCGCTAAGCAGGAGAAGTTTCTGGAAGGACTGAATGATGAGCTGAGCATGCAGTTGATGGTGGAAAACTTCAACAACTACCAGGAGTTGGTAGATAGAGCGCTCATGATTGAAGGGAAGCAGCAGTAGATAGACAGCCGCAAGAGGAAGTATGCCCAAGGGAAGTACAATTCGGGAGCTCAGCAGAAACCCCGTTTTACCCTGAACTCGGGAGGACACATTCACCATAACCATGGAGGTCATAATTCCAATGGAGGGATTCCTCATAACCATAGTGGCCCCAAGAATGGGAATGGGAATGGAGGAAGCAACGGTCAGAACCGTTCCAACCCAGCAACGCCCGCCAAGAAGGATTTAAGTCACGTTACTTGCTACAAGTGCCAGAAGACTAGACATTATGCCAATGAATGTCCTGAAGCTAAGAATGGAAATGGCAATGGAAGCTCTGGGAAGAAGCCCAACCCTTTCAACAGGGGACAAGTGAACCACGTTAGCGTGGAGGAGGTTGAAGCACAACCGGATGCAGTAATAGGTAAGTTTTTGGTTAAGACATTTACTGCAATCATTCTTTTTGATACTGGTGCATCGCATTCATACATATCAAGGGGATTTGTGGATAAGTATAAGTTGCCCACCAAAGTCCTTAGAACACCTATGTTAGTAACTTCGCCGGGAGCGGAACATATGGCAAGTCAAGGATGTTTTCAGATGCCATTGACCATAGGTAGGCATGTTTTCCCCTCGGATCTGATAATTCTGGAGTCACAAGGATTGGATGTGATTCTGGGTATGGATTGGCTATCCATGTATGGAGGAAACATTGATTGCGCCAGTAAGTCGATTTTACTCACCACCCAAGAAGGAAGAAGGATTAGGTATGTATCCAGGTATATGCCGAAGAGGACTCAAGTGAATTCCTTATCAGGAGTTGTACAGGAGGAAGTACCAGTGGTGAAGGATTTCCCTGATGTATTTCCGGAGGAGTTGCCAGGTATGCCACCAGATAGAGACATTGAGCTTTAGCTTTTGCCAGGCACATGGCCAATATCTAAGAGACCGTACAGGATGCCCGCAAAGGATTTGGAGAGATTAAGAAGAAGATTAAGGAGTTACTGGATAAAGGCTATATTCGCCAAGTTCATCACCTTGGGGATCACCAGTTCTTCTAGTGGAGAAAAAGGATGGATCATTAAGGATGGTTGTTGATTATCGTGGATTGAATGAGGTGACGATCAAGAGCAAGTACCCACTGATGATGATCAGTGATTTGTTTGACCAGTTGCAAGGAGCTAAAGTATTTTCCAAGATCAATCTGCGATCAGGATATCACCAGCTGAAGATTCGAGAGCAGGATATACCTAAGACAACTTTTACCACAAGGCATGGGCTATATGAGTATACCGTTATGTCGTTTGGCCTGACTAACGCGCCTGCCTATTTCATGAACATGATGAACAAAGTATTTATGGAGTTCTTGGATAAGTTCATCATGGTGTTCATTGATAATATTCTGGTCTACTCAAAGAATGACGAGGAGCATAAGGAACATTTGCGTTTGGTACTTGGGAAGCTCAGAGAACATGAGCTATATGCCAAGTTCAGCAAGCGTGAATTTTGGTTGAAGGAAGTTGGATTCCTCGGACATGTTATATCCGGAGAAGGAATATAAGTAGACCCCACCAAGGTTGTCACCGTGACAAATTGGGAAGCACCCACGTCAGTTGGAGAGATCCGGAGTTTTCTGGGACTCACAGGATACTACAGGAGGTTCATTGAGAATTTCTCCAAGATTGCAAAGCCCATGACGGAGTTGTTGAAGAAGGACACCAAGTTCAAATGGACTGAGGAATGTGAAGCAGTTTTTAGGAGTTGAAGAAACGCTTGGTTAGAGCTCCAGTGTTGATTCTTCCAGATCAACAGAAGGATTATCAAGTGTATTGCGACGCTTCATGTTGAGGACTTGGAGCAGTGCTTATGAAGGATGGAAGAGTTGTTTCATATGCCTCACAACAGCTTAAACCCCATGAGTTAAATTATGCTATGCATGATTTGGAATTAGCAGGCGTAGTGCATGCCTTGAAGACATGGAGACATTTTCTCATCGGAAACCACTGTGAGATGTACACGGATCACAAGAGTTTGAAGTATATATTCACGCAGAAGGAGCTGAATCTCAGGCAAAGGAGATGGTTGGAGCTCATCAAAGATTATGATATGAAGTTGCATTATCACCCCGGAAAGGCTAACGTAGTAGCTGATGCATTGAGTCGCAAGAGTCATGTTAATACACTCTTGACCGGAGAGTTACCCAAGGAGTTAGCAGAGGATCTTCATGAGCTATGTTTGGAGATAGTTCCAAGAGGCTATGTAGCAGCATTGGAAGTTCAGTCTACTTTGATGGCTAAGATCAGAGAAGCTCAGAAGACAGACAAGGAGATCGCCAAGATAAAGGAAAGAATGAGCAAGGGAAAAGCTAAGGGATTTCGTGAGGACGAACACGATACCTTATGGTTTGAGGACCGCGTATATGTGCCCAATGATCCGGATATCAGGAAGCTGATTCTGCAAGAGGCCCACAATTCGCCATACTCGATTCACCCAAGAAATGCCAAGATGTATCTGGACTTGAAGGACAGTTTCTGGTGGACCAGAATGAAAAAGGATATTGCGGAGTATGTAGCTGTATGTGATGTTTTTCATACAGTGAAGGCAGAACATCAGAAGCCAACAGGATTGCTACAACCATTGCCAATAACCGAATGGAAGTGGGATAAGCTAGGCATGGATTTTATCACGGGGTTACCCAGGACTCGTTCAGGCTATTACTTGATATGGGTTGTAGTCGATCAATTGACGAAGGTAGCTCATTTCATCCCAGTGAAGACCACTTACACCAGTGCTAAGTTGGCAAAGATATACATGACCAGGATCGTATGTCTGCATGGAGTTCCGAGGACCATTGTATCAGATAGAGGAACACACTTTACCTCAAAGTTCTGGAATCAGTTACATGAAACTTTGGGTACCAGGCTAGATTTCAGTACAGCCTTTCACCCGCAGACAGATGGATAGACCGAGAGAGTCAATCAGATTTTGGAGGACATGTTGAGAGCTTGTGCGCTAGACTATGGATCTAGTTGGGACGACAATTTGCCATATGCAGAGTTCTCTTACAATAACAGCTATCAAGCTAGTTTGAAGATGGCCCCTTTTGAAACCTTGTACGGAAGGAGGTGCAAGACCTCGTTGTTGTGGGATGAAGTTGGAGACCGTTAGTTGTTTGGACCCGATTTAATTAAAGATTCTTAAGAGAAGGTTAAGTTGATCCACGATAGACTCAAAGTAGCCCAGTCCGGGCAGAAGAGCTATGCAGATTCTAAACGCAAGGAGACAGTTTACGAAGTCGGACACAGAGTATATCTTCGTGTGTCCCCACTTCGAGGGGTTAAGCACTTTGGAGTCAAAGGAAAGTTAGCACCACGTTTTGTGGGACCATACAAAGTTTTGGAACGTATGGGAGAAGTTGCTTACAAATTGGAATTGCCTGAAGGATTGTCAGGAGTTCATGATGTGTTCCATGTTTCCCAGTTGAAGAAGTGCCACGCAGAGATAGCTGATATTCCTCTAAGAGATACAGTGCCACTGGAAGCAATTCAGTTGGATAGCGATTTGACCTACAAGGAGAAACCAGTCAAGATCCTTGAGTTTGCCAACCGAGTTACACGTAGCAAGGTTATCAAGTTCTGCAAAGTTCAGTGGAGCCACCATAATGAAGATGAAGCCACCTGGGAACGAGAGGAAGACCTACGGAAAGACCACCCTCACCTATTTTCTACCCAACCCGAATCTCGAGGGCGAGATTCATCTTAAGGGGGGTAGGTTTGTAACATCCCAAATTTTCAATTTGGCATGTTATATATTAGATCATCATTGCATATCATATTTTCTTGCATTTTGGTTGATCCTCGAAATTCTACGCAACACAAGGACCCACGGAGAGAGTTGGGGATTTCGTTATTTTCATATTTGAGTTTCTCAAATTTTGAAAAAAAAGGATCGTTTGGTTTTAATTTTTTTTCTCTCCGTATATTTCGTTTGCAAAATAAAAGAGAGGGAATAGAATGACTTTCCCAAAATAAATGAAATACTAGAGGAAAAATATTAAAATCAAATAAGTATTTTATTTGGAAATTTTATTGCAATTTAGTTGAATTAGAAAATTGCACGTTTTCAAAAGTGCATTTTTAGGTCAAGAAAATGTTCATCTCGTTCTAAATATTTTATTTAGACGATGAAAATTTGTTTTGGCATTTTTAAATTTTTATTTTATTTTCTAGGATTTTTTTTAGTTTCGGTGAAATTGTTTTAAAAAAGAGTTCCCCGCAGACCGAACTGGGCCGAAGGCCCAGCTGGCCCACCTGCGCCGCCGCCTCCCCTCCGTGCTCGCGGCGGACCCCCCTCGGAGTCCGACTCGAAGCCGCCGCCGGCCGCCCCCTTCCCCAAGTCGGAGCCGCCCCAGCCACCCCCTTAAATACCCCGCCCCGCCGCCACTTTTCCCCCACGTCCCGAGCCACCGCCACCGCCAGCCACCACCCCAACTGTCGCCGGCGCCGCCACCGCACACCGCCGCCCGCCGCTGCAATGCCTCGCCCCGCTAGCGCCGCCGCCGCCCCGTAGTGCCACGCTCGCCGGAGCCGCCGCCTCGTCGCCAGAGCCGGCGCCGATCTCGCCGCCCTTTTTTTCAGTTTTTAGGTAAAACCCGGTTTTTTAAAAAAAAAATAGTTGCGTTTTTTTAGATTAGATCGGTTCGGTTTTTTCCGTTTAGTTATTTAGCGAGCGTCCGCTTGTTTGCTCGCTTTAACGAACGCTGTTCACTTGTTAGCCACAGACAGCAAACGTCCGTTCATTAGCCTGTTCATTAGTTTTTCTTTTTCCAGGGTTTTCCGCGATTATTTTCGATCGTGATTTCTGCCCTTATCTTGGTTTTAGTTTATCTTTTCGCTCGTTTAATCAGGCGATTCAAGCGCCTAGATCTTTGTTTCGAAGCCCTCTTTTTGTTTAACCAACTTGAACAAGATTTTGTTATTGTAAAATTTGACTTAAGTCCACATTAGTAATCGGATCTTGTTTCTTTCACAGTTTGAGTTTCGTTGCTTCGTTTGATTTGATTCTTTTTGCAAACCGGAGTTCTTAAGTTAAACTTTCTGGTTAGATCTCTTATTTGAGTTTTTATCCGTGCTTCTAGTTAATTGCTTATTGTATGCTTGTTTGTTTGCGATAGAGTACCCGGAGTGCGAAGCGTGCTACTACGAGTCTCTAGGTTTTGCGGATCATCAGCAAGGAAAGTAACACTTTGATCATACCTCTTTACTACCCAGCTTTATTGCATTAGATCCATCCTCACACATTGCATGATTAGGATCTGATTAATATGTGGGTTTTGGGAAGTAGATGAGGTAGTACCTATTCACTTGTTTATTATCAAACCTTTAGGAGTTACTTCTACGTACTGCTTGTATTGCTATGCTATGCTAGTAGACGTGGATTGGGTGAGTGTATCCATGACAGATGTGAGTTTCGTTAATTAATGGTTAACTTAAGGTGGCTACTTAAATACACATCTGGGTGGATTGAGGCACCCGGGGAACCCAGTGTTGCCTGTTTTCTTGGAAATCCCAGGGTTACCGTGTGATTCTCCTATGGACCGCCACCCAGGCTCAAAGGGATCATAAGATTATTCATGCTAGAAACTTCCGTGTGTAGCCACAAGCTATTATGGGCTCTAGCATAGTTGATTAAGTCGTGTGAACTCTTACAGTGGTAGACTAGCAGAAGAAGGGGAAAGTAGGTGTAACTGTCTACCCATCGTAAGGTGCTAACACTTCTGAAAGACTGTGTCTCGGTCATCCGCTTCTCAAACATCATGTAGTGCGAGAAATTCAACGAAGGAGATCGAGTCTTGTGGGGAAAAGTGCGCAAACCTCTGTAGAGTGTACAAACTAATCATGGTTAGCCGTGTCCCCAATTATGGAAATCTTGAGTATCTGGTTCTTGGATTATCATGTTGATCTCATCACTCTTAATATAACTTGATTGGGTTTAATGATAATGCTTAATTGGGATTGAGTTGGGTGAACCTTCTCAATGTTTAACAACCACCATGATAGTTAAATAAAATGTATTCCTTTGTTGTAGAAAAAAATTGGCTTTATGCAAAACTGTAACCATAGAGCTTTCCACCAGCCATATTGCATGTAGTAATAGCAATTATTCTGTTCATTACTCTATGTGTTACTTTGCCAGCATATTCCATGTCCTGACCCGTTTTCGGGCTGCAATGTTCATGTTGCAGACTTTTCAGACGACGAGTAAGGTGCCTTAGATCGTGATATTTCACTCAGTGATGTTGTTGAAGTTGATGGACTCACTTTATCTTCCAAGCCTTCCGCTGTTATCGTTTTTAGATGGCCTTAAGCCATATTATTGTAATAAGTTCTCTTTTGAGACATTCGATGTAATAAGTGTGTGATTGCTACTCTGTTATAAATCCTCGAGTACTATGCATGTCAGCATTACCGATCTAGAGATGACACTGATGCACAGAGATCAGACTGTTTGAGGTCTGGTCGCTACACTCCCTCCGTTCCAAAATAAGTGACTCAAAAATGAGTCAGCTTTGTACTAACTTTAGTACAAAGTTTAGTCACTTTTGAGTCATTTATTTTGGGACGGAGGGAGTACATTTTTGTGTGTGTAACATAGTTCTTTTGTAGTAAAATTCGATCTCTCTATTTGGTATGGCTTTCTAAATGGCATTTGGTGTAACCCGTCAAGTCTCTCCCATGCATAAATGATTTATTGAAGTATAGCACCCAAATGATTCACCCATGACATGGTCTTGAAATTGATTTGTACTACTGATTATTCAAAACATGAGTGTTACATTTTGTAGTCTGAAAATATGATAATGATGCCGAGAGAAGAGAGCATGCGTACGATCCATGACCATGATGTGCAACAAGAGATTGTATGACTTCTTCGGAGAACCGTCCTGATCCTTCTTTTTTTCTTCATAATATTGCCAACCATTGAGATTGTGGTGCGGAAGGTCGCGGGTGCTAGAGATTGTGGCACGGTTTAGAGGGTTGGCCGGCGGCGGAGGCGGCGACTCGGGTAGGGGGCGATGAGCAAAATATTTCAAAAGCCCGTGACAACGCATGGACATTATACTAGTAAACAGGTAGTGTAATACTTCTAGGCCTAGCCATGACAAAATTGCTAAATGGCCGGTCCCCACATGACACATGTGTCGTGGGCCATTTTGGTATATTTTGGACCTATTTTTTTGGGAGTTAATTACACGTTGCTATCACAATTGGGGCAGTCTCAATGAATTGGCACCACTTTACATATTTTTTACAAGTCAGTACCAAATCTGGTTGTGACGAAGTAGAGGCATACATGTATTTATAAGCTTACATTAGAGTATTAGACACGTCCCGGCCTTTTTTTCTATTCCATTTTTTGTATGTGTTTTTGATTCCTTTTGTCTTTTTTCAAATCTTGGGTATTCTTCGGGTTTTCCTTTTTAAATTTTTCTTTATGTTTATGTCTTACATAGATATATACTAAAAAAATGGTGTACATTTTTTCATTTCTGTTATAATGTAAACGGTGTATGTTTTTTCATTTGTTTTTTACTACTAAATGGTGCACGTATCTTTTATACTAATGAAATGTGTACAGTAATATACATTTCTTTTTTGCATAATATACGATGAACAATTTTGTTATATACATTGACTTTCTTTAGTATACAATGATCTTGTTTAATTAAGATGGACTTTTTTAAATATATGATGAAAAATATATGAAGAACGTCGTATATTTTTCATTGTATATTAAAAAATGTTCAATGTATATAACAAAATTGTTCATCGTATATTATATAATAATGTTCAGTGTGTAATTATAGAAAAATCTCGCATGCTAAAAATTTCGGTGTAAATTAAAAAAAGTTGACAGTATTGAAAAAAGCATGCACCTTTCTTACAAAACCTATATAAAAAATAAATGTGTAAAAAGATACGATGAACATTATATATTTTTCATCTTATACAAAGTTTATGGTATATTTAAAGAATGCTCATCATATAATTAGAAAATATCATTGTATATTGAAAAAAGTTTAATGTATAAAAAAGTGTTCATAGTATATTATACAAAAAAGAAATGTAAATTACTGTAAACAGTTTATTAGTATAAAGAAACATGCACCATTTATTAGTACAAAAGAAATGAAAAAACATACACCATTTATTAGTATAATAGAAATGAAAAAACATACACCATTTTTTAGTATATATCTATATAAGAAATAAATGTAAAGAAATTTAAAAATGGAACCAAATAATAGCCAAGATCTGAAAACACATAAAGGAAATCCTACACACGCTCACAGAAAAAAACACATACAAAAACCTTGTAGTGCAAATGGGCCTGCAACCCGTTTAACAGTCAAATAATATAAGGCCATAGTATCCTACTTGAGCACCTAAGGCTCTCTTTCTCAGAAAGAAAACCAACCTAAGGCGAGTTAATTACTCCCTCCGGTCCTTTTTACTCTGCATATTAGGTTTGTCAGGAGTCAATCTCATCCAACTTTGACCAAGTTTATATAAAAAATTATTGACATTCACATAACAACACCAATATCATTGAATTCATCTCGGAATATATTTTCATATTATATTTATTAAATATTATATATGCTAATAATTTCTAATATAAATTTGGTCAAACTTAGCACAGTTTGACTTTCGGCAAATCCAATGTGCAGAGTAAAAAGGACCGGAGGGAGTACAAGATAGTACCACATTTGGGGCGGTGGTGGTGAATTGATACCAAGTTTGGTAATTTTTACGTGTCAGTACCAAGTTTGGGGCGAACCGTTGCAAATCGGGCTAAACTTCATATTTATACGTATTGACGCTGGAACTGACCGCCGGGCCCGAGCATCAACTGCCATGCTAGCGAATCGGCACCCGCCAGCTCGCTCGATAGGTGCGGTCTGGCTTGAACCGGACCGGCTCGTGCTCTGCCTCCTCTCCTTCTCCTCTCTTCCTCTGTTCGTCAACGAGCCCTAGCTCCCCCGCGCGTCTCTACGGCGATGGTAGCGGCGACCCCGGGCGATGGTGGCGGCAGCAGCGGTGGTGGCGACGGCTATGACGATGGCACAAACATTCCCCTCTTTGGCAGCAGCGCGGCAGGAGCAATCGAGGGCGGCGACGGCTACTCGAGCTCTGAGTATTCCAGTGACGACGACGAGTTCATGGAGCCCGCACTATCCATGGAGCAGCGGGTACGGCTAGCACAGCTTTGGGTGGCGAACCCTAGCAATAGCCACTAGCTGACCCACAGGCTCGGTGGCGTCCTGTAAGTTTCTGTCCTTTTTTCTTCTCTTTTATTTTCTAATTAGGGTTATAGTGTACTGATTAGGTAAGTTGCATGTGAATTGTAGTTTATATGAAGACATATGGAATGTTAGGATCCATTTTGATAATAATGATCTGTTAGAGAGGAAGCTAAGCTGTTCAGATGTGACATATCTGAATATGATTGCATTGATGGAAACACAAGGCTTTAGTATTGATGATTCACTAATGTTTTACATGGAGACCCCAAGAGAGCAGGGCTTGGAATTGGTTGATAGTAATGTTAAGCTATAGTTGATCAAGAGGCGGAATGAGGAGAGTTTAGTGCTTAATTTGCTATTTAGGGCTTGTACACCAGCTGTGAGTGTAGCACAGAAGGGTTTCGCAGAGAAGCAAAATTTAGATCCAATTGTTTATTTTGAGCCTATTGTTTATGATCTGGCTGATCCTCCTATTTATGTTGTTGATAAGCAAGGTGTTGTTTATGAAGGTCAGAGTAGCTGCTCTATTGCAGTTGTAGGTCCTGCTGTTTTAACACAAGAGAGCAGGAGTGTTGTAAATCCAAAGTTAAAAGAAGTTGTGGAAGAAGAACAAGATGGCTATGATGGCAGTTATGCATCTTCATCTGAAGGGCATTATGATAGTGACAATAACCCTTATTATATGGGGGATTTAAGGCCTAACTACAATGAGGAAATGAGTGATGCTGAAGACATGGAGATGGAAGAGGGAAACAGATAGAGAGAGGAAAAAGTACAAGAACTAGATGAGGAAGAAACAGAGGATGAAGAATCAGAAGAAGAAACAGAGGAGGAAGAACAAGTGCATTATGAGGGTGACACAGATGTAGAGGAATTATTTGATTTGGAGGATGATGACCCTAATGTTCCAGAAGGGGAAGAAAAAAATATATGTGCCAGCAAAGAAGAAGCAGAAGCTGCAAGTAAGGAGGGGACCAACAACAAGGTCACATTCCAGTGTTTTAGAAGAAGTGCAACCTGATTGGAAACCATTATCAGATGAAGAAGATAATAGTTTACTAAAGGACAGTGAAGATGATGGGTTTGAGCCACTAGCATTTGTGCTACCTCAAAGAAGGAAGAGTAGGGCAAAGAAGATGCCACCTAGAGTATGGTACAATGAGGATTTGGAGCAACCACACCAACAACTACAACTGCATATGTGCTTCAAAGATCAACATCAATTCAAAGATGCTTTGTTGAGCTTGCACATCTGAAAGCACAAGTGCTCCCTGGGTGGTTTTGGTAATTAATGTCAACATATCTCTTGTTGGACTAATACTTTTATCTAGTATATTTTAGATAAGTCTATCAGTGGAGTGGCATGGACAAGAGGATGTGGAACCCCTTCAAGATGCTAAGGACAAAGGACTGGCTCAAGCTTAAAGCTCGGGACTCTACATTTTCTATTTTAGTGATCCAAGATCACATTGGATCCATAGGAAAGCCAATACTATTAAAAGGGGATGAGGTGTTGCTTAATGGCTTACTTGCTCAAAGTGCTTAGTGATATGCTCCAAAGCCCTCAATCACTTTCTCATATCCACATATGTCCCAAACCAAAAGTTAAACTCAGCCCCACCGATTTGATCTATCCTGTGCCACCGAGTTCATTTGACATAGCCACTGCCAAAAACCCTAGTCTTTTCGGTCTCACCGATAGGGATCTCGGTCTCACCGAGATGGGATTGCAAACTCTCTATTTTCCTTCGTAACATTTCGGTCTAACCGAGATGAAGCAATCGGTCCCACCGAGTTTGCAATGCAAACTCTCTGTTTCCTCTTTGTAACATTTCGGTCCCACTGAGATGAGCGAATCGGTCACACCGAGTTTTCCTGACCAACTCTCTGGTTAACTTATTACCAAAGTCGATCACACCGAGTTTGTGTAATCAGTCAAACCGAGATTACGTTATGCCCTAACCCTAATGAAATCGGTTCCACCGAGTTGACGTATTGGTCCCACCGAAATGCCTAACGGTCACATTATGAACCGAATCGGTCCGACCAAGTTTTCTGATTCGGTCCCACCGAGATTGGTAAATTGTGTGTAATGGTTAGATTTTGAGTGGAGGCTATATATACCTCTCCACCCTTTATTCATTCATAGAGAAAGCCATCAGAACAAACCTACACTTCTAGCATACATTTTCTGAGAGAGAACCACCTACTCATGTGTTGAGGCCAAGATATTCCAATCCTACCATATGAATCTTGATCTCTAGCCTTCCCCAAGTTGCTTTCCACTAAGATCATCTTTCCACCAAATCCAATCCTATGAGAGAGAGTTGAGTGTTGGGGAGACTATCATTTGAAGCACAAGAGCAAGGAGTTCATCATCAACACACCATCTATTACCTTTTGGAGAGTGGTGTCTCCTAGATTGGTTGGGTGTCACTTGGGAGCCTCCGACAAGATTGTGGAGTTGAACCAAGGATTTTTGTAAGGGCAAGGAGGTCGCCTACTTCGTGAAGATCTACCCTAGTGAGGCAAGTCCTTCCTGGGCGATGGCCATGATGGGATAGACAAGGTTGCTTCTTCGTGGGTGGAGCCCTCCGTGGACTCACGCAGTCGTTACCCTCTGTGGGTTGAAGTCTACATCAACGTGGATGTACGATAGCACCACCTATCGGAACCATGCCAAAAACATCTGTGTCTCCAATTACGTTTGCACACTCCAATCCCATCCCTTTACTTTCTTGCAAGTTGCATTCTTTACTTTCCGCTGCTCATATACTCTTTGCATGCTTGCTTGAATTGTTAAGTGTTTGCTTGAAATTGTGCTAATCTATCACCTCAACTTGAAAAACTTAAAAACTTCCAACTTTGTTTGTTGAGGGTCTAATCACCCCCCCCCTCTAGACACCTCTTCTCGATCCTTTCAACATCACTCAGTGCAGAGACTTCAAGTATCACAGGAACTCAGATCAGAGGTGAAGGAAATATGCCCTAGAGGCAATAATAAAGTTATTGTTTATTTCCTTATTTCATGATAAATGTTTATTATTCATGCTAGAATTGTATTAACCGGACACTTGATACATGTGTGAATACATAGACAAACAGAGTGCCACTAGTATGCCTCTACTTGACTAGCTCGTTGAATCAAAGATGGTTAAGTTTCCTAACCATAGACATAAGTTATCATTTGATTAACGGGATCACATCATTAGAAGAATGATGTGATTGACTTGACCCGTTCCGTTAGCTTAGCACTTGATCGTTTAGTGTGTTGCTATAGCTTTCTTCATGACTTATACATGTTCCTATAACTATGAGATTATGCAACTCCAGTTTATCGGAGAAACACTTTATGTGCTACCAAACGTCACAACGTAACTGGGTGATTATAAAGGAGCTCTACAGGTGTCTCCAAAGGTACATGTTGAGTTGGCGTATTTCGAGATTAGGATTTGTCACTCCGATTGTCGGAGAGGTATCTCTGGGGCCCCTCAGTAATGCACATCACTATAAGCCTTGCAAGCAATGTGACTAATGAGTTAGTTGCGGGATGATGCATTACATAATGAGTAAAGAGACTTGCCGATAACGAGATTGAACCAGGTATTGAGATACCGACGATCAAATCTCGGGAAAGTAACATACCGATGACAAAGGGAACAACATATATTGTTATGCGGTTTGACCGATAAAGATCTTCGTAGAATATGTAGGAGCCAATATGAGCATCCAGGTTCCGCTATTGGTTATTGATCGGAAACATGTCTCGGTCATGTCTACATAGTTCTTGAACCCGTAGGGTCCGCACGCTTAAAGTTAGATGACGGTTATATTATGAGTTTATGTATTTTGATGTACCGAAGATAGTTCGGAGTCCCGGATGTGATCACGGACATGAAGAGAAGTCTCGAAATGGTCGAGACATGAAGATTGATATATTGGACGACTATATTCGGACACCGGAATAGTTCCGGGGGTTATCAGATGTATACCGGAGTACCGGGGGGTTACCGGAACCCCCCGGGGGTTAATGGGCCTCATCGGCCCTAAGTGGAGAAGAGGAGGGGCGGCCAGGGTTGGCCGCGCGCCCCCTCCCCCCCCCCTAGTCCGAATAGGACAAGGAGAGGGGGGCGGCGCCCCCTTCGTTCCTCTCCTCTCTCCCTTCCTTCCCCTCTCCTACTTGGACTAGGAAAGGAGGGAGTCCTACTCCCGGTGGGAGTAGGACTCCTCCCTGGCGCGCCTCCTCCTGGCCGGCCGCCTCCTCCCCCTTATCCTTTATATACGGGGGCAGGGGGCACCTCTAGACACAACAATTGATCATTGATCTCTTAGCCGTGTGTGGTGCCCCCCTCCACCATAATCCACCTCAATAATATCATAGCGGTGCTTAGGCGAAGCCCTGCGTCGGTAGAACATCATCATCGTCACCACGCCGTCGTGCTGACGGAACTCTCCCTCGACACTCGGCTGGATTGGAGTTCGAGGGACGTCATCGAGCTATACGTGTGCAAGAACTCGGAGATGTCATGCTGTCGGTGCTTGATCGGTCGGGCCGTGAAGACATACGACTACATCAACCGCGTTGTGATAATGCTTCCGCTTTCGGTCTACGAGGGTATGTGGACACACTCTCCCCTCTCGTTGCTATGCATCACCATGATCTTGCGTGTGCATAGGAATTTTTTTGAAATTACTGCGTTACCCAATAGTGGCATCCGAGCCTGGTTTTATGCGTAGATGTTATATGCACGAGTAGAACACAAGTGAGTTGTGGACGATACAAGTCATACTGCTTACTAGCATGTCATACTTTGGTTCGGCGGTATTGTTGGATGAAGCGGCCTAGACCGACATTACGCATACGCTTACGCGAGACTGGTTCTACCGACGTGCTTTGCACATAGGTGGGTGGCGGGTGTCAGTTTCTCCAACTTTAGTTGAACCGAGTGTGGCTACGGCCGGTCCTCGAAAAGGTTAAAACATCACTAACTTGACGAACTATCATTGTGGTTTTGATGCGTAGGTAAGAACGGTTCTTGCTGAGCCCATAGCAGCCACGTACAACTTGCAACAACAATGTAGAGGACGTCTAACTTGTTTTTGCAGGGCATGCTGTGATGTGATATGGTGAAGACATGATGCTAAATTTTATTGTATGAGATGATCATGTTTTGTAACCAAGTTATCGGCAACTGGCAGGAACCATATGGTTGTCTCTTTATTGTATGCAATGCAATCGCCCTGTAATTGCTTTACTTTATCACTAAACGACAGCGATAGTCGTAGAAGCAATAGGTGGCGAAACGACAACGATGCTACGATGAGATCAAGGTGTCGCGCCGGTGACGATGGTGATCATGACGGTGCTTCGAAGATGGTGATTGTCGATGTCAAAACCGGCGGATCTCGGGTAGGGGGTCCCGAACTGTGCGTCTAGGCGGATGGTAAGAGGAGACAAGGGACACGATGTTTTTACCCAGGTTCGGGCCCTCTCGATGGAGGTAAAACCCTACTCCTGCTTGATTAATATTGATGATATGGGTAGTACAAGAGTAGATCTACCACGATATCAGAGAGGCTAAACCCTAGAAGCTAGCCTATGGTATGATTGTTGTTCGTGCTACGGACTAAAACTCTCCAGTTTATATAGACACCGGAGAGGGCTAGGGTTACACAGAGTCAGTTACAATGGGAGGAGATCTACATATCGTATCCCCAAGCTTGCCTTCCATGCCAAGGAAAGTCCCATCCGGACACGGGACGAAGTCTTCAATCTTGTATCTTCATAGTCCGGGAGTCTGACCAAAGGTCATAGTCCGGCCATCTGGACACCCCCTAATCCAGGACTCCCTCAGTAGCCCCTGAACCAGGCTTCAATGACGACGAGTCCGGCGTGAAAATTGTCTTCGGCATTGCAAGGCGGGTTCCTCCTCTGAATACTTCATAGAAGATGTTGAACCCAAGTATAGTGTCCGGCTCTGCAAAATAGTTTCCACATACCACCGTAGAGAGAATAATATTCGGACAAATCTAATCTGCTGACGTATTTCGTAGCGTGACATCATGCCACAACCAAGCCTTTATTAGAATCGTTTTACTGTCCCACCTCAGCGTGTTTAGCGAGGCGGTTTCCTTGGCACGTATTGTCAAAGCAGAGATCGTGTCCCCTTATTTCGGGATTCTCATCAATACGGGCGTGGGCAACCCAACCGCGCCATTAATCGTGGAGCTTGGGAGATAAGCGAGTTTTACTAGGCCGGTGGGGGCACATAGTTTCGGCCGCCCATATAAGGGGATAAGAATCCACCCTTTCCATCTACGCCTTCCTCCTCCTTCGCTTATCCATTCTTGCGCACTCGAGCTCCAGCGCCCAAGCCCGCACTTCCCACCTCAACCTTCTCCAATCATGTCTGGAGCGGGACGTAGGTGGATGGCCTCCTCCGTCACGGAGGGGCAAATCAAAAAGCTGAGGAAAGCCAGATACTTGTCTAACGACATCGCGCACCGGCTCCCAGATGAGGGGCAGCTCATCCCCACCCACAGGCCCCATGAGAGGGTCGTGTTTCTCCCCCATTTCCTCCGCGGACTGGGCTTTTCTCTTCACCCATTTGTCCGGGGGCTCATGTTCTACTACGGCCTGGATTTCCACAATCTGGCCCCGAACTTCATCCTCAACATCTCGGCGTTTATCGTCGTGTGTGAGGTCTTCCTCCGCATCCAGCCCCACTTCGGCTTATGGCTGAAGACCTTCAATGTCAAGCCGAAGGTTGTGGGCGGCCGACAAGTGGAGTGCGGAGGCGCCATGGTGGGCAAGATGGCCAACGTCACATGGCTCGAGGGCTCCTTTGTGGAAACCATCAAAGGGTGGCAATTGAGGTGGTTCTACATCACCGAGCCGCGCGACCCTGAATGGGCAGCGGCCCCCGAGTTCCGATCTAGCATCCCCACACGGCTCACCTCATGGAAAGAGACGGGCCTGTCGTGGGGTAATCCGGAAGAGGCGACCGGACTCCAAACCTGCGTCCAGAACCTGATGGACAAGAAGGTAAAACTCGTCAATGTAGTCCAGGTCATGCTCTTCCCCCGGATCCTCCCGTGTCAACAGCGGGCTTTTAATCTGTGGGAATTTGACCCGGCCCAGCACCAAACTCTGTCCAGGCTCTTCGACACAATGCACGAAGATGCTTGGAAGGTGCTTTTCAAGAGCTCCGAGGTTCACCCTCCCACTACCGAGGATTGCGGATTCTGCGCGAAGCGCCAAGCCAGTGCGGTAAGCTTAGTTTACCTATTACAGGGTACTTGTTTTTCATAGTTTGACTCTATGCGGGATCTAAGCTCCCATTCCTTTAACAGGACTGGCAGAAGAAGTCCGGATAGATCGACTGTCCAGATCCTTTGCCCGAAGACCCAGCAGATGCCCGTTTGGCAAAGCTGCTGGTTCTGGCACCTCACGTGGTGCCGGAGAAGAAGGCCAAGAAGAAGGCCACGGGAACTCGAAGGAGCTCCCGGCGACTGGTGGTGTCGGACCCATCGCCCGACGACCCCGAAGCGCACTCCTCCTCTGAAGACGAGGAGGAGGAAGAAGAAGCCTCTCCCCCTCCAACGGGAGGAGGAAAGAAAAGGAAGGCCGCCCCAACTGGGGAGGCCAGAGGGTCCAAGAAGGGGAAGACCCTTCTTCCGGACTACGCCTCCGACGCTGAAGATGGCGGAGAGGAGTGGCCAACCAGGGCCAAGACCCTGGCAACATCATAAGTATCCGGATACTAGAATAACTCATGGCATTCCTTTAGTGCACGGCACCTTCTGACGCCGAATATAATTATGCAGTCCGCCCAAGGCTCAGCTTGATGATTCGTCGAGTGGCTCCCTGGACTCGTCAAATATGAATAGTCTTTCACTCCCGACGGCTTCCTCCCTCGCCCTACGGACGAAGCCGAGGTGGAGTCCCAAAAGGGGCTGAGCCAGGAGGAGGCGGTCCCGGAGGCGCAGCAAGGCAACCTCCCGGACTCTAGGCCCAAAGGGGATAAAACCCCGGAGGGATCTAAGTCCGGCCCTGGGCCGGACACCGCACCAGAACCGTCAGTGGTTCCGGAGTCTGGCAGGCGCCCCCCTCGCAAGAAGGGCAAGCCTACGACGCCGGCGGCCTCCGTCCAACCGGAGGCACCGGACAATTTGCTGGAGGTGCTTAACGGCGCCTCCATCAATGAGGAGCACCGCACTGTTATGAGTGCGGTGATCGAGAAGGTTCAGTCCACCAAGAGCGGGCTGACAGAAGCCTGTGCTAGCCTTCTAACAGGCTTCGAGGTATGTATTTAAAACATGTAAAAATGTTACCGCATAGACAGTAGCCCCTGATGCTCAGTTTGGTGTTCGGAAAGAAAAGCCGGACTGAGGATCTAAAAAGATATACGCAGGAGTCTAACATAAAAATGTCAATATGGGGATGCATGCTGTGCTGCTGACCTCTGCCGCACTGACTGTAGAGGTTGATGCATTGAAGCAGAGCCTCGAGCAGTCCGAGAACGAGCTCGGCCTTGCCAAGAAGCAGCTCGAGGACAAGGAACGTAGGTAGTACCTTGTGTAAGGGTATATAAAAAATACATGGTTGCAAATAGTGACAGGACCAACGTGAATGTAACAGGGGCCACAACCGAGGTGGCGACCCTGAAGGAAGCGTTGTCCAAGGCCGAAGATAATGCAGCCATGGAGCGCACCGAGCGAGAGAAGCAAGAGGCGCGGGTGGCGGAGGTGCGGCAAGAGCTCAATGCTCTCGTGAAGAAACACGAGGGTTTAGAGCTTGATTCAAAGATGCGAGAGTCCAAGCTTGCCTCGGCACTTGAAAGTGCCAAATCTGCCAAAGCCGAAGCCCAAAAAGCCCTCCAAGAGATTGAGGCGATGAAAAAGATAGCGGCGGGTAAGGCATTATTTATGCAAAGCAAGCATGTGAAAGTGAATTACGTGTTACTTACCCGAATCCGGAGCTCTCCAGGAGCATTCGCAGATCTGCCCCGCAGTGTGTCCGACGCCGCCGCATTCTACCGAGCCAAAGAAGGGAGCTCGACGGAGAAGGTGTTCTGGTCCCAGTATGCTGAGGCCGGACGCCCGGTGCCCTTGAGCGACCAGCTGAAGCAGCTGGTCGAGCTCCATAAGGTGGCCGAACAGGCCATTAAGGGCCTTATAGGCCGGCTGTGGCCTGGGGAGGTCCTACCTGAAAGCTACTTCGGGCTGGTGGATGCCTGTCCATGGCTTGAAGTCGTCAAGCGCTCCGTATGCATCGGAGGCACCCGTAGGGCTCTTGCCCGTGCTAAAGTGCGCTGGGGCAAGCTGGATGCTGAGAAGCTGGTGACAGAAGGGCCACCGGAGGGGAAGGAGCATCGCAGGCCCGAGATGTATTATGAGGGCGTCCTGAAGGGTGCCCGCCTTGTGGCGAATGAATGTACCAAGGATGTAATTTTTGAGTAAACTCGCTCGTGTTTATCCTGTGCGCTGAAAACTTGTTCATATGCGCTAAGCAACGCTTTTTGAATTTAAAATATTACCTTCTGTGTGGCCGTTTATTAAATCTGAGAGATGCAAGTCGTCGGCTTCTACCCCCATGCCGCGAGTGCTGGGGTGTTCGGGATAAACCTGAGTGCTCTTGTTCCCATTCTTGGGTCCTTCGAGGGAGGCGCTCAGCACAACGAACAAGGCAATCGGACTTATAATGCTTTATCACTCTCACTTAGCCATAGAATTCTATAATTTTAAATTTCGGCAAAGCCCCTAGTATTCGGAAGACCGAGTTCGGGGCGCTATCCACGCCTAGGCTGGACAAAGCCAGCTCCTCGCTCTAAGCGGCATAAGTCTTTAAGGACTCGAAAAACCTCGCAAACAGCGACCGGCTCTCGCCCTATCATGACGGTCAGTTTTAGCTTTCTCTACTGAGGTGTTAACCCAGCTCAACTGGGGCACAATCGCAGTAGTTCTCCCAGCGCTACCTTAGCCGATATAGCAGAACGTAAGGTACCAAAACATGGGAGCCGGGCAAACTCAACTATTGACCCAAGACATGATTCGGAGCCGATGCATATAATGCTATAAGTTTGGGGTGTCGCACTCATGAGAGTGTTCGGTCTTCTCACACCGTATTTTGGGGAACTTAAGCCCCTGGTGTATTGGCCGTACCAAAGTGTACGGTTGCATAATGTCATACCTGAAGATATGTACATAGAAAAAATGAATGCAATAATAGACAAGAGCTATGTATTGTTTATTAGAGGGCTGCTATGAAAGTAGAACGATACAAATAGTGCGATAAGCAAGAGATGGGATTATTTGACATGTCCCCCTCCAGGGGCAAGCTGCGAGACTTTAAGTAAGACAGGTATTTAGCTCGTTATAGAGACCACCTGGACGTTCGACGTGGCTTGCTGTCTCCCTGGCTGTTGCATCATGTGTTCGGCGATTGTACTACCGGACAGGCCTTCCTGACAGTGGAGTCTTGAAAGTAAGAAAAGAGAAATTACAAAATTAGGAGCCCCTAGTGCGGTTGAGCCGCATTCTGGGCATGCCGTGGTTGTGCCCCTCCCCTTATGCCCATGGTATTCCCAGAGCGTAATTATGTATGTGTGGTACTGGTTTCGCAATCTCGCGAGGGCTGGGGTTGGGGCCGCACTGCTATGCCAGCTCGGAACGTGCCAGACGGTCTTGTTGTAGGCTACTCCGAGCGCGCTTGACGGTGTCCGGACGCTTAACAGCCGGACTGGAGAATTGCCTTGAGAGGCTACTTTGTACTTCTGCCGCGAGGGCCGCCATGTGCTCCTCTGTTCGGAGAGAGTGTTTGGTGTTTCCATTGACCGTAATGACTCCGCGAGGGCCTGGCATCTTGAGCTTGAGATATGCGTAGTGCGGCACCGCATTGAACTTTGCAAATGCAGTTCGTCCGAGCAGGGCGTGATAGCCACTGCGGAACGGGACTATGTTGAAGATTAACTCCTCGCTTTGGAAATTATCCGGGGATCCGAAGACCACTTCGAGTGTAACTGAGCCTGTACAGCTGGCCTCTACACCTGGTATGATGCCTTTAAAGGTCGTCTTTATGGGTTTAATCCTTGAGGGATCTATGCCCATTTTCCGCACTGTATCCTAATAAAGCATGTTCAGGTTGCTGTCGCCGTCCATGAGGACTCTAGTGAGGTGAAATCCGTCAATGATTAGGTCTAGGACCAATGCGGCGAATCCGCCGTGACGAATGCTGGTGGGGTGGTCCCTTCAATCAGAAGTGATCGGGCAGGAGGACCATGGGTTGAATTTTGGGGCGACTGGCTCCAACGCATATACGTCCCTGAGCACACGCTTCCGTTCCCTTTTGGGGATGTGGGTTGCGTATATCATGTTCACCATCCGCACTTGTGGGGGAAAGCCCTTCTGTCCTCTGTTGTTTGGCGGCTGGGGCTCCTCGTCATCGCTATGCAGCCCTTGTCTCTGTTTTCGGCACTTAACTTGCCTGCCTGCTTGAACACCCAACAATCCCTGTTGGTGTGATTGGCTGGTTGTTCGGGGGTGCCGTGTATCTAGCACGAGCGATCGAGTATCCGGTCTAAACTGGATGGGACTGGAGTATTTCTTTTGAATGGCTTTTTCCGCTGGCCGGGTTTAGAGCCTCTGAATTCGGCATTAACTGCCGTATCCTCAGTATTGTCGCCGTTAATGCGGCGCTTGTTCTTGTTGCGACGCGACCTGCCATTGTTGTCCTTGGTATCCGAATTACCAGGACTCTTGGTCATGTTATTGCTACGAGCTAGCCAGCTATCTTCTCCCGCGCAAAAGCGGGTCATGAGTGTCGTAAGGGCTGCCATGGATTTCGGCTTTTCCTGTCCTAGGTGCCGGGCCAGCCATTCGTCTCGGATGTTATGCTTGAAGGCTGCGAGGGCCTCTGCGTCCGGACAGTCGACTATTTGATTTTTCTTGGTTAAGAACCATGTCCAGAATTGTCTGGCCGATTCCTCTGGCTGCTGAATTATGTGGCTTAGGTCATCGGCGTCTGGTGGTCGCACATAGGTGCCCTGGAAATTGTCCAGGAATGCAGATTCCAGGTCCTCCCAGCAACCAATTGACTCTGCTGGCAAGCTGTTAAGCCAATGCTAAGCCGGTCCTTTAAGCTTGAGTGGGAGGTATTTGATAGCGTGTAGATCATCACCACGGGCCATGTGGATATGAAGGAGATAATCTTCGATCCATACCGCAGGATCTGTTGTGCCATCATATGATTCGACGTTTATGTGTTTAAAACCCTCGGGGATTTGATGATCCTTTACTTCATCTGTGAAGCATAGTGGGTGTGCGGCGCCTCTGTACTGGGCTATATCACGACGTAGCTCGGATGAGCTTTGTCTGTTGTGTTCGGCCTGGCCGTATTTGCCATATTTGGCGTGACGGTTATCGTCACATGTCGTGGGGCGCCCACGCGATCCGTAGATCGATCTTGTTTGCCTTGCCTTGTACTCCAATATGTCTCGCAGGTCTGGCGCGTTTCCCCGTGCCTTGGTACTTTTTGAGCGGCGCCGGGGTGCGGCTTGAGTTGATGGCCAAAAGGCCTCTCTGTCACGGCCATGGGGTGGCCGATCAACCGCATCATATGCTGGTGATGTAGGTTTAGTTGCTTCATCCTCTAGTTGGGGTAGCAGACTGCGCTTTGGGTAGCTCTTGAAGGGGCGTTCGAGTTTGTGCTCTTCGGCAGCGAGAACTTCAGTCCATCTGTCGGCTAGCAAGTCTTGGTCAGCTCTAACCTGCTGCTGCTTTCTCTTGAGGCTGCTTGCCGTGGCCATAAGCCTGCGTTTGAAACGCTCTTGTTCGACGGGGTCCTCAGGCACGACAAATTCGTCGTCGTCGAGGCTTGCTTCGTCTTCGCAGGGAGGCATGTAATTATCGTCCTCGACCTCTCTGTCTGCCGCTCTCTCATGAGGGCTGGCTTCTCCATCCTCCTGCGCTGAATCCTGCTGGAGGGGGTTGTCTTCGGTGTTGTCCGGGGTGTTATTGTCTCCGTTGCCGGACTCGTCGTTTTTGCTTTGGCGAGATTTAGAGCGGCGCCGCTGACGCCGACGCTTAGGCTGTTTCTTGGAGGGGTCATCCTTCGTTGTTCCATCGTCATCCCCTTCTTTTGGGGTGTCCACCATGTATATGTCGTATGCCGAGGTGGCTTTCCAGTGCCCTATAGGCACTGGTTCTTGGTCATCTCCTTCATCAACGTCCATACCGTCGATGTCTTTGGAGTCGAAGTCGAGCATGTCGGTTAGATCGTCGACAGTGGCTACGAAGTGGGTGGTGGGTGGGTTTCAAATTTCTTCGTCGTCCGCATCCCAACCTTGCTGACCATAGTCCGGCCAGGGCTCTCCTGATAAAGAGAGAGACTTTAATGAATTCAGGATGTCGCCAAAGGGCGAGTGTTGAAATATGTCCGCGACGGTGAACTCCATGATAGCAGCCCAATTGGGTTCGATCGGGAGGGGTGCGGAAGATTCGGAATCCGGAATGGAGTCCGGCACCTTGGAGTCACGAGCATCGCGAAGGACAAGATTGGTGTTCGGCTCGATCGCCGTAGACATTGCAGCCCCCGAGGCAGCGTCCAGCCACCCGTCCTCGATCAGCGCAGTCGGCTCCGAGCT
Organism: Triticum dicoccoides; assembly: GCF_002162155.2. NCBI lineage: Eukaryota > Viridiplantae > Streptophyta > Magnoliopsida > Poales > Poaceae > Triticum > Triticum dicoccoides. The sequence continues at coordinate 72,542,631 of NC_041383.1, forward strand.
AAGGGTCGGAGCGGACACCTGAGCGGTGCTCTGGGCACTGTCCGGCAGCAGAGCTAGATCATGCCCCTCGTGACAGTGCGGCACGCTCGGCTGTGGCTCGAATCCGTCAAAGGTCAAGTCTCCGCGGATGTCAGCCGTGTAGTTTAAACTTCCAAATTTGACCTGATGGCCAGGGGCGTAGCTTTCGATCTGCTCCAGATGGCCAAGTGAATTGGCCCACAGTGCAAAGCCGCCGAATATGAAGATCTGTCCGAGGAGAAAAGTCTCACCCTGGACCGCGTCGTGGTTGATGATCGAAGAAGCCATCGGACCTAAAGGTGACGACACAGAGGAACTCTCAATGAAAGCACCAATTTCGGTGTCAAAACCGGCGGATCTCGGGTAGGGGGTCCCGAACTGTGCGTCTAGGCGGATGGTAACAGGAGACAAGGGACACGATTTTTTTACCCAGGTTCGGGCCCTCTCGATGGAGGTAAAACCCTACTCCTGCTTGATTAATATTGATGATATGGGTAGTACAAGAGTAGATCTACCACGAGATCAGAGAGGCTAAACCCTAGAAGCTAGCCTATGGTATGATTGTTGTTCGTGCTACGGACTAAAACTCTCCGGTTTATATAGACACCGGAGAGGGCTAGGGTTACACAGAGTCAGTTACAATGGGAGGAGATCTACATATCGTATCCCCAAGCTTGCCTTCCACGCCAAGGAAAGTCCCATCCGGACACGGGACAAAGTCTTCAATCTTGTATCTTCATAGTCCGGGAGTCCGACCAAAGGTCATAGTCCGGCCATCTGGACACCCCCTAATCCAGGACTCCCTCAGTAGCCCCTAAACCAGGCTTCAATGACGACGAGTCCGGCGTGAAAATTGTCTTCGACATTGCAAGGCGGGTTCCTCCTCTGAATACTTCATAGAAGATGTTGAACCCAAGTATAGTGTCCGGCTCTGCAAAATAGTTTCCACATACCACCGTAGAGAGAATAATATTCGGACAAATCTAATCTGCTGACGTATTTCGTAGCATGACATCATGCCACAACCAAGCCTTTATTAGAATCGTTTTACTGTCCCACCTCAGCGTGTTTAGCGAGGCGGTTTCCTTGGCACGTCTTGTCAAAGCAGAGATCGTGTCCCCTTATTTCGGGATTCTCATCAATACGGGCGTGGGCAACCCAACCGCGCCATTAATCGCGGCGCTTGGGAGATAAGCGAGTTTTACTAGGCCGGTGGGGGCACATAGTTTCGGCCGCCCATATAAGGGGATAAGAATCCACCCTTTCCATATACGCCTTCCTCCTCCTTCGCTTATCCATTCCTGCGCACTCGAGCTCCAGCGCCCAAGCCCGCACTTCCCACCTCAACCTTCTCCAATCATGTCCGGAGCGGGACGTAGGTGGATGGCCTCCTCCGTCACGGAGGGGCAAATCAAAAAGCTGAGGAAAGCCAGATACTTGTCTAACAACATCGCGCACCGGCTCCCAGATGAGGGGCAGCTCATCCCCACCCACAGGCCCCATGAGAGGGTCGTGTTTCTCCCCCATTTCCTCCGCGGACTGGGCTTTTCTCTTCACCCATTTGTCCGGGGGCTCATGTTCTACTACGGCCTGGATTTCCACGATCTGGCCCCGAACTTCATCCTCAACATCTCGGCGTTTATCGTCGTGTGTGAGGTCTTCCTCCGCATCCAGCCCCACTTCGGCTTATGGCTGAAGACCTTCAATGTCAAGCCGAAGGTTGTGGGTGGCCGACAAGTGGAGTGCGGAGGCGCCATGGTGGGCAAGATGGCCAACGTCACATGGCTCGAGGGCTCCTTTGTGGAAACCATCAAAGGGTGGCAATCGAGGTGGTTCTACATCACCGAGCCGCGCGACCCTGAATGGGCAGCGGCCCCCGAGTTCCGATCTGGCATCCCCACACGGCTCACCTCATGGAAAGAGACGGGCCTGTCGTGGGGTAATCCGGAAGAGGCGACCGGACTCCAAACCTGCGTCCAGAACCTGATGGACAAGAAGGTAAAACTCGTCAGTGTAGTCCAGGTCATGCTCTTCCGCCGGATCCTCCCGTGTCAACAGCGGGCTTTTAATCTGTGGGAATTTGACCCGGCCCAGCACCAAACTCTGTCCAGGCTCTTCGACACAATGCACGAAGATGCTTGGAAGGTGCTTTTCAAGAGCTCCGAGGTTCACCCTCCCACTACCGAGGATCGCGGATTCTGCGCGAAGCGCCAAGCCAGCGCGGTAAGCTTAGTTTACCTATTACAGGGTACTTGTTTTTCATAGTTTGACTCTATGCGGGATCTAAGCTCCCATTCCTTTAACAGAACTGGCAGAAGAAGAATGTTATAGCTTCCCTGTGTTTTTTTATATGTTCCTAGAGAAAACTATGTTGAAATATGTTAGTAGCAATGATGCAGACTTGGTCCGTGATCTGAGGTTTATCCTCATTGCTGCACAGAAGAATTATGTTCTTGATGCACCGCTAGGTGACAGACCGATTGCAGGAGCAGATGCAGACGTTATGAATGTTTGGCTAGCTCAATATGATGACTACTTGATAGTTTTGTGCACCATGCTTTATGGCTTAGAACCGGGACTACAAAAATGTTTTTGAAACGTCACGGAACATATGAGATGTTCCATGAGATGAAATTGATATTTCAGACTCATGCCCGTGTCAAGAGGTATGAGACCTCTGACAAATACTTCGCCTAAAAGATGGAGGAGAATTGCTCAACTAGTGAGCAAGTTCTTAGATTGTCTGAGTACTACAATCACTTGAATCAAGTGGGAGTTAATCTTCCAGATAAGATAGTGATTGACAGAGTTCTCTAGTCACCATCACTAAGTTACTAGAACTTCATGATGAACTATAGTATGCAAGGGATGACGAAAACAATTGCTAAGCTCTTCGTGATGCTGAAATCAACGAAGGTAGAAATCAAGAAAAAGCATCAAGTATAGATGATTAAACAAGATCACTAGTTTCAAGAAAAGGGAAAAGAAAGGGAACTTCAAGTAGAATGGCAAGCAAGTTGTCACTCTCGTGAAGAAGCCCAAAGCTGGACCAAAGCCTGAAACTAAGTGCTTCTATTGCAAAGGAAATGGTCACTAGAAGCAGAAATGCCTTGAATATTTGGTGGATAAGAAGGATGGCAAAGTGAATGAGGGTATATTTGATATACATATTATTGATGTGTACCTTACTAGTGTTTATAGTAGCCCCTGAGTATTTGATACTTGTTCGGTTGCTAAGATTAGTAACTCGAAATAGGAGTTACAGAATAAACAAAAACTAGTTGAGGGTGAAGTGACGATGTGTGTTGGAAGTGGTTCCAAGATTGATATGATCATCATCGCACACTCCCTATACTTTCGGGATTAGTGTTGAACCTAAATAAATGTTATTTGCCGTTTGCGTTGAGCATGAATATGATTTGATCATGTTTATTGCAATACAGTTATTCATTTAAAATCAGAGAATAATTGTTGTTCTGTTTACATGAATAAAACCTTCGATGGTCATACACCCAATGAAAATAGTTTGTTGGATCTCGATCGTAGTGATACACATATTCATAATATTGATGCCAAAAGATGCAAAGTTGATAATGATAGTGCAACTTAATTGTGGCACTACTGTTTGGGTCATATCGGTGTAAAGCGCATGAATAAACTCCATAAAGGTGGATTTTTGGAATCACTTGGTTATGAATCATTTGATGCTTGCGAACCGTGCCTTTTGGGCAAGATGACTAAAACTCCGTTCTCCGGAACAATGGAATGAGCTAGTGACTTATTGGAAATAATACATACCGATGTATGCGGTCCAATGAGTGTTGATGCTCGTGGCGGGTATCTTTATTTTCTGACCTTCACAAGATGATTTGAGCAGATAGAGTATATCTACTTAATGAAGCACAAGTCTGAAACATTTGAAAAGTTCAAACAATTTCATAATGAAATGGAGAATCATCGTAACAAGAAAATAAAGTTTCTACGATCTGATCATGGAGGAAAATATTTGAGTTACAAGTTTGGCCTTTCATTTAAAACAATGTGGAATAATTTCACAGTTCACACCACCTGGAACACCACATCGTAGTGGTATGTCCGAACAGTGTAACCGCACTTTATTGGATATGGTGCGATCTATGATGTCTCTTACCGATTTACCAATATTGTTTTGGGGCTATGCATAAGAGATAGCTGCATTCACTTTAAATAGGGCACCATCAAAGTCTGTTGAGACGACGCCTTATGAACTATGGTTTGGCAAGAAACCAAAGTTGTCATTTCTTAAAGTTTGGAGCTGCGATGCTTATGTGAAAAAGTTTTTCAACCTGATAAGCTCAAGCCCAAATCGGAGAAGTGCGTCTTCATAGAATACCCAAAGAAAACTGTTGGGTACACCTTCTATCACAGATCCTAAGGCAACATATTCGTTGCTAAAATGGATCCTTTCTAGAGAAGGAGTTTCTCTTGAAAGAAGTGAGTGGGAGGAAAGTAGAACTTGATGAGGTAATTGTACCTTCTCCCTTATTGGAAAGTAGTTCATCACAGAAATCAGTTCCAGTGATTCCTACACCAATTAGTGAGGAAGTTAATGATGATGATCATGAAACTTCAGATCAAGTTGCTACCGAACCTCGTAGGTCTTCCAGAGTAAGATCCGCACCAGAGTGGTACGGTAATCCTGTTACAGAAGTCATGTTACTAGACCATGATGAACCTACGAACTATGAGGAAGCGATGATGAGCCCAGATTCTGCAAAATGGCTTGAGGCCATAAAATCTGAGATAGGATCCATGTATGAGAACAAAGTATGGACTTTGGTTTACTTGCTCAATGATCAGCAAGCCAAGTTAAATAAATGGATCTTTAAGAGGAAGACAGATGCTGATAGTAGTGTTACTATCTACTAAGCTCGACTTGTTGCGAAAGGTTTTCGACAAGTTCAAGGTGTTGAATATGATGAGATTTTCTCACTTGTATCGATGCTTAAGTCTGTCTGAATCATATTAGCAATTGCCACATTTTATGAAATCTGGCAAATGGATGTCAAAACTGCATTCCTTAATGGATTTTTTTAAAGAAGAGTTGTATATGATGCAACCAGAAGGTTTTGTCAATTCTAAAGATGCTAACAAAATGTGAAAGCTCCAGCGATCCATCAATGGACTGGTGCAAGCATCTCGGAGTTGGAATATACGCTTTGATGAGTTGATCAAAGCATACGGTTTTATGCAGACTTTTGGAAAGGCCTGTATTTACAAGAAAGTGAGTGGGAGCACTACAACCTTTCTGATAAGTATATGTGAATGACATATTGTTGATCGGAAATGATGTAGAATTTTCAGGAAAGCATAAAGGAGTGTTTGAAAGGAGTTTTTCAAAGAAAGACCTCAGTAAAGCTACTTACATATTGAGCATCAAGATCTATTGAGATAGATCAAGACGCTTGATAAGATTTTCAATTAGTACATACCTTGACAAAAATTTGAAGTAGTTCAAAATGGAACAGTCAAAGAAAGAGTTCTTGCCTGTGATGCAAAGGTATGAAGTTGAGTAAGACTCAAAACCCGACCATGGCTGAAAATAGAAAGAGAATGAAAAGTCATTCCCTATGCCTCAGTCATAGTTTCTATAAAGTATGATATGCTGTGTACCAGACCTATTGTATACCTTGCTCTGAGTTTGGCAAAGGAATACAATTTTGATCTAAGAGTAGATCACTGGATAGCGGTCAAGAATATCCTTAGTAAGGACTAAGGAAATGTTTCTCGGTTATGGAGGTGATAAAAGAGTTCATTGTAAAGAGTTAAATCGGTGCAAGCTTTTACACCGATCCAGATGACTCTAAGTCTCAATCTGGATACATATTGAAAGTGGGAGCAATTAGCTAGAGTAGCTCCGTGCAGAGCATTGTAGACATAGAATATTTGCAAAATACATATGCCTTTGAATGTGACAGACCCGTCGACTAAACTTCTCTCACGAGAAAAACATGATCATACCTTAGTACTCTTTGGGTGTTAATCACATAGCAATGTGAACTAGATTGACTCTAGTAAACCCTTTGGGTGTTGATCACATGACGATGTGAACTATGGGTATTAATCACATACAGATGTGAATATTGGTGCTAAATCACATGATGATGTGAACTAGATTATTAACTCTAGTGCAAGTGGGAGACTGAAGGAAATATGCCCTAGAGGCAATAATAAAGTTATTGTTTATTTCCTTATTTCATGATAAATGTTTATTATTCATGCTAGAATTGTATTAACCGGAAACTTGATACATGTGTGAATACATAGACAAACAGAGTGTCACTAGTATGCCTCTACTTGACTAGCTCGTTGAATCAAAGATGGTTAAGTTTCCTAACCATAGACATAAGTTGTCATTTGATTAACGGGATCACATCATTAGAAGAATGATGTAATTGAATTGACCCGCTCTGTTAGCTTAGCACTTGATCGTTTAGTGTGTTGCTATAGCTTTCTTCATGACTTATACATGTTCCTATCACTATGAGATTATGCAACTCCAGTTTATCGGAGGAACACTTTTTGTGCTACCAAACATCACAACGTAACTGGGTGATTATAAAGGAGCTCTACAGGTGTCTCCAAAGGTACATGTTGAGTTGGCGTATTTCGAGATTACGATTTGTCACTCCGATTGTCGGAGAGGTATCTCTGGGCCCCCTCAGTAATGCACATCACTATAAGCCTTGCAAGCAATGTGACTAATGAGTTAGTTGCGGGATGATGCATTACATAACGAGTAAAAAGACTTGCCGGTTACGAGATTGAACCAGGTATTGAGATACCACGATCAAATCTCGGGCAAGTAACATACCGATGACAAAGGGAACAACGTATGTTGTTATGCGGTTTGACCGATAAAGAAATTCGTAGAATATGTAGGAGCCAATATGAGCATCCAGGTTCCGCTATTGGTTATTGACTGGAAACATGTCTCGGTCATGTCTACATAGTTCTCGAACCCGTAGGGTCCGCACGCTTAAAGTTAGATGACAGTTATATTATGAGTTTATGTATTTTGATGTACCGAAGATAGTTCGGAGTCCCGGATGTGATCACGGACATGACGAGGAGACTCGAAATGGTCGAGACATGAAGATTGATATATTGGATGACTATATTCGGACACCGGAATAGTTCCAGGGGTTATTGGATGTATACAGGAGTACCGGGGGGTTACCG
>NC_041383.1:72550466-72554202 GCF_002162155.2 Triticum dicoccoides
ATGGGACCTAAGTGGAGAAGAGGAGGGGCGGCCAGGGCTGGCCACGCGCCCCCTCCCCCCTAGTCCGAATAGGACAAGGAGAGGGGGGCGGTGCCCCCTTCCTTCCTCTCCTCTCTCCCTTCCTTCCCCTCTCCTACTTGGACTAGGAAAGGAGGGAGTCCTACTCCCGGTGGGAGTAGGACTCCTCCCTGGCGTGCCTCCTCCTGGCCGGCCGCCCCCTCCCCCTTGATCCTTTATACACGGGGGCAGGGGGCACCTCTAGACACAATAATTGATCATTGATCTCTTAACCGTGTGCGGTGCCCCCCTCCACCATAATCCACCTCAATAATATCGTAGCGGTGCTTAGGCGACACCCTGCGTCGGTAGAACATCACCATCGTCACCATGCCGTCGTGCTGACAGAACTCTCCCTCGACACTCAGCTGGATCGGAGTTCGAGGGACGTCATCGAGCTGTACGTGTGCAAGAACTCGGAGGTGTCGTGCTTTCGGTGCTTGATCGGTCGGGCTGTGAAGACGTACGACTACATCAACCGCGTTGTGATATTGCTTCCGCTTTCGGTCTACGAGAGTACGTGGACACACTCTCCCCTCTCATTGCTATGCATCACCATGATCTTGCATGTGCATAGGATTTTTTTTGAAATTACTGCGTTACCCAACAAGAGAATCATCGTGCATTGCAAGAATTCACAATGCAAGTTCTGCATTGTGGCAGTTGTTATAAAAGGGGAAAATACTTTTGCAATTAAGAAGATGAGGATACAACACACTTGCCCTAGTTCTACTGAAACAACCAGGGTAAGTGCCAAGTGGCTTGCAAAGCAATATGAGCCACTATTCAGATCTGATGTCACTACTAGCATACATACACGTATTGATGCCTGCATGGAAAAGTATGGTGTGGATGTGCCCAAGGCTATGGCATATAGGGCAAAAAAACAAACTATTGAGGATGTGTTGGGAGATCATAAGAAGCAATGCCCAAGGCTGAGAGACTATGCTGAGACTATCATGGATACAAACCCTGGGAGTAGAGTTGTAGTCACTACTGTAGCTCCAAGAGCCACTGAAAAAATTCCACATCCAGGACCAAGATTCCATGCCATGTTTTACTGCATCAATGGAGCAAGGGAGGGATTTCTACAGGGGTGTAGACCATTCATTGGTTAGTTTATTTGAGCTTGTACACTACTTTGATGTTGTTACTTTCAATAGTTTGCACATATAAATGCATTTAACATGTTATGTTTACTTCCTGTTTTAGGTATTAATGGATGTTTTATCAAGCTGACCACTGGTGCACAAATCCTTGATGCCACTGGTAGAGATAGCAATAACAACATATACCCATTGGCATTTGGCATTGTTGGACAAGAGAACAAAGCAAACTGGTGCTGGTTTCTACACCAACTGAAAATTTGTCTTGGAGGAGAAGTTGGACAGTATGGTCCTTATGCTATAATGTCTGGCAGACAGAAGGTATGTGCATCCACCTTGCATTGCCTGCTAAATATGTGTTTACATGTGTATTAGACAGTAGCTTAGTTGTTTAAATTGTGTGCACTAGGGGCTACTGTATGTAGTGAATAGAGTTTTTCCTAACAGTCATCAAAGATTCTGCTTAAGACACATATATGAAAACTTCCAAAATGCTGGCTTTAGGGGGGGGGGAGACCTTAAGAAGTGCATGGATAATGCCAGTTATGCCTATAATGAACACAAATTTAATAAAGCAATGGATGATCTCAAAGCTGAGAGTGTGGAAGCTTGGTAGTGGCTTAGTGAAATACCCAAGAAAACATGGGCTAGGCATGCATTTGACACAAATTCCAAGACTGACTTGGTTGTCAACAATTTGTCTGAGGTGTTTAACAAGTACATCCTAGATCATAGGAAAAACCAACAAGAACTATGTGTGATGGCATAAATAATAAGTAGATGGTTAGGTGGCACAGGAATAGAGAGAGTGGAAAGGAAGCTAGATGGGAGATCACACCACATTACATTGAGAAGTTGGAGAAAGAAAAGGAAAGGGTCAGGTACTGCAAACCCATTCAAGCAGGTGTTAACTTGTGGCAAGTAACTAGTGGGGAGAAAACACATGCTGTCAATTTGGAACTTGAAACTTGTGGTTGCAGAAAGTGGGACCTTAGTGGCATCCCATGTAACCATGCCATCTCATCAATTAACAAGGGAAAAAGGTTTCCAGAGGACTTTGTAAGCAAATTTTTCAAGAAACCATATTACTTGGCAACATATGAACCAATGATATATTCTATCCCTGGTGAGCATGGCTAGACAAAGACACCAAGTCTAGACATAGAACCACCTCTATTTAAAGTGAAGAAAGGAAGAAAGAAAGAGAAGAGTATAAAGGGAAGATTTGAAGTTCCAAAGCCAAAGTCCACCTCAAGAATGGGGACTATAACTTGTAGCAATTGTGGATTACAAGGGCATAAATACACAAGATGCCTTAAACAGTTGAAACCTGAGTTGGCCTTGAGAAAGAACAAACATGTGGTAAGCTCTTTGAACTAGTTCTTCAGCTTGATGTTTCTGTAAATTACCTTTCTCCCTTGTACATTTCTTACTTGTAGTGTTATTAACTGTGTTTCCTTTGAATTGTTTTCCAAGCCTGCTGCAGGGAATGCACAAGCAAGAGGTGTTGCTCCTACAGCTCCTGCAGCAACACCTAGAGTTGTTGCAACAACACCTACAGCTCCTACACCGACACCTAGAGCTCCTGCGCCAACACCTACAGCTCCTGCACCAACACCAAGAGCTGCTCCAGCTGGAGGAAGAAATGGAAGTGCTGCTGGTAGAGGTGGTGGAAGAAGGTATGGTGGTGGAAGAGGATCTGGAAGAGCATCTTCTAGTGCTCAATCTTCTGCTGGGAGAGGTGCTCATTCTTCAAGGCCATTCTCTGCCCCAAGGCAGTATGGTGCCTCAACTTCTAGTGCTCCTCCACCACAAACTGATGGTACACACACTGGATGGATGGCCTGGTTCATTGCTAGTAGAGGTGGCATAAGGTCATGATGTGCCATGCAAACAACTGCTGATGCTACAATGTGCACCTGCTACAATGTGGAATGTTATCTTCTGGTTTGCTGACACTCCAGTAACGTGTGTTGCTGCTACAATGTGCTTTATTTTGGTTTGATGCCACTACAGCAACTTGTGTTGATGGTACATTGTGCTTTATTTTGCTTTGATGCCACAGTAGAAACTTCCGCTCATGATACAATGTGTATTATTTAGAGTTTGATGCCACTAGAACCTGTTTTCTTTTGGGTTTGATTCTAGTAAAGCAACTTGTGCTAATGCAAATGGTTAACTTGATGGTTCTGTTGGGGATTTTGTTCATGGATTGATGTCACTAGGGTGGATAACTAGATGGTTTATGTTAATGGCATTGGTTTGCTATTTGTTCATGTGGATGAACCAACCTAAACCTAACCACTAAAACCTAACCTTTAGGGTTTACGGTGGCTCGGGGTCGACAGAACCACTAAAACCTAACCTTTAGGGTTTATGGTGGCTCGGGGTCGAGAGAACCACTAAAACCTAACCGTTTCGGTTTACGGTGGTTCAGGGTCGACGAAACCACTAAAACCTAACCATTAGGGTTTATGGTGGCTCGGGGTCGACGGAACCACTAAAACCTAACCATTTGGGTTTACGGTGGCTCGGGGTCGACGGAACTACTAAAACCTAACCATTTGGGTTTA
>NC_041383.1:72554532-72654768 GCF_002162155.2 Triticum dicoccoides
GGGTTTATGGTGGCTCGGGGTCAACGGAACCACTAAAACCTAACCTTTAGGGTTTACGGTGGCTCGGGGTTGACGGAACCACTAAAACCTAACCATTAGGGTTTACGGTGGCTCGGGGTCGACAGAACCACTAAAACCTAACCATTAGGGTTTCCAGTGGCTCGGGGTCGACGAAACAGTAAAACGTAACCATTAGGGTTTACCGTGGCTCGGGGTCGATGGAACCACTAAAACCTAAACATAGGCTTCCAATGCATGATATAACATAACCATCTAATATTCCAGTGCTAACATAACCATCAAATAGTCTTCCAATGCTAACATAATCATCTAATATAAAACCTAGTGCATGAGAAATCATAACTTTTAGTCTACCAATCATGGCACAGAATATTGAGTCACTATATAGCATAATAATCTAAGCATTCAAAGGGTACACAATCATAACACAATACTTACTGGAGTTCAACATATTATAGGGTACACATCCATTGTTCACAATACATAGTGGAGTTCAAATGCATAGTTCATCCTTTTCTCACAAAAGGATGAAAAGCATATCTACTACATACATACACAGCCATACTTCACAATTAGTAGAGCCATACACTACACAACCATCATGCCCAAAAGGTCAGCATTGCCCACTAATCTCATATTCATCTTCTTCACTTCTCTAAGATGGCCTGGATCCCCTTGATCTTCTCCTTCAGCTTGTCCTCTGCCTTCATCAGCTCATCAATCTGAAGCTATAGCTGCCCCTTCTCTTCAAATGCTTTTCCTTTCCCTTAAGCAAATCAGCAACCTGAAACTTCAACTCTAGCTTATCTTCGGTGAGCTTCTCCGCAGACTTTGTGAGTTCTGCATTCTTCAACTCTAAGTTCATCTTAGCTTCACTAAGCAATTGCTTGTCTGTCATATTCTTGAACTTCAAGTTCTGTATGACTGTTGCTTGAGCTCTTGTCAGGTTCAACAGCACTTCATACTTCTGATTAAGCTTCTCAGACTATGCATCTTTCTTTGCCATCTCTACCTTCATACCAGCCACCAGTTCACTTATGCATTGCTGCTGATATGTAATGTTGGACTGCAGATATCTGAAATCCACCACCCTCTCCTCCTGGAAGCTCATAAGCTCATGCACATCTTGGACTAACTTGTCATAGTTGGCCTCCAGCTTGTTCTTCTCTTCTGTGAGATGGTGAATAGTCAAAGCACTTTCAAGATTATCACTCGCACTAGCACTCTTGCTATCTTCAACCACTTCCCACAGCTTCAACAATGCATTCTGCATTGTTGAGGGCCACTGGTGATCAACCCATTCAACAAACCCACAATTCTCACCTTCCTACAAAAAGAGCAAAAAGAGAAAAATAACAAGTTAGTTCATACCATAGGTAAATAAAGAAGAAGAGCAATAGCATTGTTTTTCCTTTCTACATTGGTAATAACAAATGCATCACTTATTCCAAATTACAGCACCACTCAACTACACTGGTAATTGTACCTACCCACTAAATAACAGCATGAGCATCCATCAATTACATCACCACTCAACTACGGAATTGAACTATATTTTGGTAATCAGCTACAAAATAAGAGCAAGCTAAAACTGCAAACTTGGTGAATTGCCAAAGCATATGCAGTACATACTATCCATTCAACTAAATATTTGTAGCATTTAGATACATAAAAGCAGGTGCATCCCAACATAAAAGTAATAGTTCACTCAATATTTAGTACCAAACAGGAGCAAAATTAACAGCAACATAATGAACAGTAGCTAAAATGCCACAACAGCTACATATAACCTGTAGAAGTCCCAGACTGAATATTTCACATGATAGCAAGAACAATCCCACTGCAAAATAACAGTACCATTGTACTTAAACTACACAAGCTATTGCTGTTGCAAAAGTGAATAATCAGCCATAACAAAATGACAGTAAAGATTCCACTGCCAACCTAAATATGCCCTAATAATCAGCCCTTGTACTGATGTTCAATATCCCACTGTCATACCAACAATAATATGACACTATCAACCTAAATATAATATCCCACTATCAGCCTACAATTCATACCGGCTTTGCACATGCTAAGAACCTTCTGCCTGTGTATGTTCCTTCAAATGCGACAAGCCTCTCAAATGTCATGCCGTGCTTCTCACATGGGGACATCATATCCAGCTCAAGCCCATGGTAATCTGGATCTTCAACGCTGAAAGGGGCCTACAGAAGCTCGTACAAACAAAATGCCCAAATCAAAACCCAGTGAAATCAACCAAATCAAAAAGGCCCAAATCTGAAACCCTAACCCTAAACCTAGCTCAAAGAAACTCACTTGGTTAAGCCCGTCCGTTGATGAGGTTGAGTGCATGTACGGCAGGCTGGACGTGTCCTCACTACTTTTGTCTTTGAAACCATGGCAGGCGGCGGCGGTCTGGTCCGGCAAAGCTGTCGGTGGCAACAAGGGCGGCGAGAGAGGAGCGAGGAGGGGGGCACGAGCAAGGAGGAACAAAGTGGAGCACGGGTCGGGCCGGTTCGAGCCGGACCACACCTATCGAGCGACGGGGCGGGTGCCAATTCCCCAGCATGGCAGCTGACGCGCAGGCCCAGGCAGTCAGTTCCAGCGTCAATACGTATAAATACGAAGTTTAGCCTGATTTGCAATGGTTCACCCCAAGCTTGGTACTAACACGTAAAAATTATCAAACTTGGTATCAATTCGCCACCACCACACCAAATGTGGTACTATCTTGTAATTAACTCACCTAAGGCTCTCCGGTGTAGTTCCTGGCTATGCCGACCCCCCCCCCTTTTTAAGACTTTCGCATATGGCATTTGCATCATTAAATTTGGAACAAGCTTTTTTCTGCAAGAAAACATGCCACATCGGCCCTTGACAAGCAGGCTCAGCTGGTCAGTTTCTGTTGGGGAACATTGCATAAAATAAAAAAAATTCCTACATTCACCAAGATCAATCTATGAGTTCATCTAGCAACGAGAGAGAGGAGTGCATCTACATACCCTTGTAGATCGCGAGCGGAAGCGTTCAAGAGAACGGGGTTGAGGGAGTCGTACTCGTCGTGATCCAAATCACCGGAGATCCTGACGCCGAACGGACGGCACCTCTGCGTTCAACACACGTACGGTCAGCGTGACGTCTCCTCCTTCTTGATCCAGCAAGGGGGAAGGAGAGGTTGGTGAAGATCCAGCAGCATGACGGCGTGGTGATGGATGCAGCAGGGTTCCGACAGGGCTTCGCCAAGCGACTACGGGAGGAGGAGGTGTAGCAAGGGGGGTAGGGAGGCGCCAGATGTCAGGGTGCGGCTGCCCTCCCACCCCCCCTCTTTATATAGGGACCCCAGGGGGGCGCCGGCCCTAGGAGATGGATCTCCTAGGGGGGGCGGCGGCCAAGGGGAGAGACTTGGCCCCCAAGGCAAGTGGAGGCGCCCCCTCCCCTAGGGTTCCCAACCCTAGGCGCAGAGGGGGGCCCGGGGGGGTGAACCAGCCCACTAGGGGCTGGTTCCCCTCCCACTTCAGCCCATGGGGCCCTCCGGGATGGGTGGCCCCACCTGGTGGACCCCCGGGACCCTTCCGGTGGTCCCGGTACAATACCGGTAACCCCCGAAACTTTCCCGATGGCCGAAAAATGACTTCCCATATATAATTCTTTACCTCCGGACCATTCCGGAACTCCTCGTGACGTCCAAGATCTCATCCGGGACTCCGAACAACTTTCGGTTTGATGCATACTAATATCTTTACAACCCTAGCGTCACCGAACCTTAAGTGTGTAGACCCTACGGGTTCGAGAGACATGCAGACATGACCGATACGGCTCTCCGGTCAATAACCAACAGTGGGATCTGGATACCCATGTTGGCTCCCACATGCTCCTCGATGATCTCATCGGATGAACCACGATGTCGAGGATTTAAGCAACCCCGTATACAATTCCCTTTGTCAATCGGTACGTTACTTGCCCGAGATTCGATCGTCGGTATCCCAATACCTCGTTCAATCTCGTTATCGGCAAGTCACTTTACTCGTACCGTAATGCATGATCCCGTGACCAGACACTTGTTCACTTTGAGCTCATTATGATGATGCATTACCGAGTGGCCCCAGAGATACCTCTCCGTCATACGGAGTGACAAATCCCAGTCTCGATCCGTGTCAACCCAACAGACACTTTCGGAGATACCTGTAGTGCACCTTTATAGTCACCTAGTTACGTTGTGACGTTTGGTACACCCAAAGCACTCCTATGGTATCCGGGAGTTACACAATCTCATGGTCTAAGGAAAGGATACTTGACATTGGAAAAGCTCTAGCAAAACGAACTACACGATCTTGTGCTATGCTTAGGATTGGGTCTTGTCCATCACATCATTCTCCTAATGATGTGATCCCGTTATCAATGACATCCAATGTCCATAGTCAGGAAACCATGACTATTTGTTGATCAACGAGCTAGTCAACTAGAGGCTCACTAGGGACATGTTGTAGTCTATGTATTCACACGTGCATTACGATTTCCGGATAATACAATTATAGCATGAATAAAAGACAATTATCATGAACAAGGAAATATAATAATAATCCTTTTATTATTGCCTCTAGGGCATATTTCCAACAGTCTCCCACTTGCACTAGAGTCAATAATCTAGTTACATTGTGATGAATCGAACACCCATAGAGTTCTGGTGTTGATCATGTTTTGCTCGCGGAAGAGGTTTAGTCAACGGATCTGCGACATTCAGATCCGTATGTACTTTGGAAATATCTATGTCTCCATCTTGAACATTTTCACGGATGGAGTTGAAACAACGCTTGATGTGCCTGGTCTTCTTGTGAAACCTGGGCTCCTTGGCAAGGGCAATAGCTCCAGTGTTGTCACAGAAGAGAGTGATTGGCCCCGACGCATTGGGTTTGACTCCTAGGTCGGTGATGAACTCCTTCATCCATATTGCGTCATGCGCTGCCTCCGAGGCTACCATGTACTCCGCTTCACATGTAGATCCCGCCACGACGCTCTGCTTGCAACTGCAACAGCTTACTGCTCCACGATTCAACATATACACGTATCCGGTTTGTGACTTAGAGTCATCCAGATCTGTGTCGAAGCTAGCGTCGACGTAACCCTTTACGACGAGCTCTTCGTCACCTCCAAAAACGAGAAACATATCCTTAGTCCTCTTCAGGTACTTCAGGATATTCTTGACCGTTGTCCAGTGTTCCTTGCCGGGATTACTTTGGTACCTTCCTACCAAACTTACGACAAGGTTTACATCAGGTCTAGTACACAGCATGGCATACATAATAGATCCTATGGCTGAGGCATAGGGGATGACACTCATCTCTTCTTTATCTTCTGCCGTGGTTGGGCATTGAGCCGAGCTCAATCTCACACCTTGCAATACTGGCAAGAACCCTTTCTTGGACTGATCCATTTTGAACTTCTTCAATATCTTATCAAGGTATGTGCTTTGTGAAAGACCTATGAGGCGTCTCGATCTATCCCTATAGATCTTGATGCCTAATATGTAAGCAGCTTCTCCAAGGTCCTTCATTGAAAAACACTTATTCAAGTAGGCCTTAATGTTGTCCAAAAGTTCTATATCATTTCCCATCAAAAGTATGTCATCTACATATAATATGGGAAATGCTACAGAGCTCCCACTCACTTTCTTGTAAACGCAGGCTTCTCCATAAGTCTGCATAAACCCAAACGCTTTGATCATCTCATCAAAGTGAATGTTCCAACTCCGAGATGCTTGCACCAGCCCATAAATGGATCGCTGGAGCTTGCATACCTTGTTAGCATTTTTAGGATTGACAAAACCTTCCGGCTGCATCATATACAGTTCTTCCTTAAGATAGTCGTTAAGGAATGCCGTTTTGACGTCCATCTGCCATATCTCATAATCATAGTATGCAGCAATTGCTAACATGATTCGGACGGACTTCAGCTTCGCTACGAGAGAGAAAGTCTCATCGTAGTCAACCCCTTGAACTTGCCGATAACCCTTAGCGACAAGTCGAGCTTTATAGATGGTAATATTACCATCCGCGTCTGTCTTCTTCTTAAAGATCCATTTGTTTTCTATCGCTCGCCGATCATCCGGCAAGTCTGTTAAAGTCCATACTTTGTTTTCATACATGGATTCTATCTCGGATTGCATGGCTTCAAGCCATTTGTTGGAATCTGGGCCCGCCATCGCTTCTTCATAGTTCGAAGGTTCACCGTTGTCTAACAACATGATTTCCAGGACAGGGTTGCCATACCACTCTGGTGTGGAACGTGTCCTTGTGGACCTATGAGGTTCAGTAGCAACTTGATCCGAAGTACCTTGATCATCATCATTAATTTCCTCTCCAGTCGGTGTAGGCACCACAGGAACATTTTCCTGAGCTGCACTACTTTCCGGTTCAAGAGGTAGTACTTCATCGAGTTCTAATTTTCTCCCACTTACTCCTTTCGAGAGAAACTCTTTTTCCAGAAAGGATCCGCTCTTGGCAACAAAGATCTTGCCTTCGGATCTAAGGTAGAAGGTATACCCAATGGTTTCCTTAGGGTATCCTATGAAGACGCATTTTTCCGACTTGGGTTTGAGCTTTTCAGGTTGAAGTTTCTTGACATAAGCATCACATCCCCAAACTTTTAGAAACAACAGCTTAGGTTTCTTCCCAAACCATAATTCATACGGTGTCGTCTCAACGGATTTAGACGGAGCCCTATTTAAAGTGAATGTAGCTGTCTCTAGAGCGTATCCCCAAAATGATAGTGGTAAATCGGTAAGAGACATCATAGATCGCACCATATCCAATAGAGTGCGATTACGACGTTCGGACACACCATTACGCTGAGGTGTTCCAGGCGGCGTGAGCTGTGAAACGATTCCACATTTCCTTAAGTGCGTACCAAATTCGTGACTTAAATATTCTCCTCCATGATCTGATCGTAAGAACTTTATTTTTCGGTCACGTTGATTCTCTACTTCATTCTGAAATTCCTTGAACTTTTCAAAGGTCTCAGACTTGTGTTTCATCAAGTAGACATACCCATATCTACTTAAGTCATTAGTGAGAGTGAGAACATAATGATATCCTCCGCGAGCCTCAACGCTCATTGGACCACACACATCAGTATGTATGATTTCCAATAAGTTGGTTGCTCGCTCCATTGTTCCAGAGAACGGAGTCTTGGTCATTTTGCCCATGAGGCATGGTTCGCATGTGTCAAATGATTCATAATCGAGAGACTCTAAAAGTCCATCAGCATGGAGCTTCTTCATGCGCTTGACACCAATGTGACCAAGGCGGCAGTGCCACAAGTATGTGGGACTATCGTTATCAACTTTACATCTTATGGTATTCACACTATGAATATGTGTAACATTACGTTCGAGATTCATTAAGAATAAACCATTGACCATCGGGGCATGACCATAAAACATATCTCTCATATAAATAGAACAACCATTATTCTTGGATTTAAATGAGTAGCCATCTCGCATTAAACGAGATCCAGATACAATGTTCATGCTCAAACTTGGCACTAAATAACAATTATTGAGGTTTAAAACTAATTCTGTGGGTAAATGTAGAGGTAGCGTGCCGACAGTGATCACATCGACCTTGGAACCATTCCCGACGCGCATCGTCACCTCGTCCTTCGCCAGTCTCTGCTTATTCCGCAGCTCCTGCTGTGAGTTACAAATATGAGCAACGACACCGGTATCAAATACCCAAGAGTTACTACGAGTACTGGTAAGGTACACATCAATTACATGTATATCAAATATACCTTTAGTGTTGCCGGCCTTTCTGGCCGCTAAGTATTTGGGGCAGTTCCGCTTCCAGTGACCCTTCCTTTTGCAATAAAAGCACTCAGTCTCAGGCTTGGGTCCATTCTTTGACTTCTTCCCGGCAACTGGCTTACCGGGCGCGGCAACATCCTTGCCGTCCTTCTTGAAGTTCTTCTTACCCTTGCCCTTCTTGAACTTGGTGGTTTTATTGACCATCAACACTTGATGTTCTTTCTTGATTTCTACCTCTGCTGACTTCAGCATTGAAAATACTTCAGGAATAGTTTTCTCCATCCCCTGCATATTGCAGTTCATCACAAAGCTCTTGTAGCTCGATGGGAGCGACTGAAGGATTCTGTCAATGACCGCCTCGTCCGGGAGGTTAATGTCCAGCTGGGATAGGCGGTTGTGCAACCCAGACATTTTGAGTATGTGCTCACTGATAGAACTATTTCCCTCCATCTTACAACTATAGAACTTGTCGGACAATTCATATCTCTCGACCCGGGCATGAGCTTGGAAAACCATTTTCAGCTCCTCGAACATCTCATATGCTCCGTGTTGCTCAAAACGCGTTTGGAGCCCCGGTTCTAAGCTGTAAAGCATGCCGCACTGAACGAGGGAGTAATCATCAGCACGTGACTGCCAAGCGTTCATAACGTCTTGGTTCTCTAGGATGGGTGCTTCACTTAGCGGTCCTTCTAGGACATATGCTTTCTTGGCAGCTATGAGGATGATCCTCAGGTTCCGGACCCAGTCCGTATAGTTGCTGCCATCATCTTTCAGCTTGGTTTTCTCTAGGAACGCTTTGAAGTTCATGTTGACATGAGCGTTGGCCATTTGATCTACAAGACATATTTTGCAAAGATTTTAGACTAAGTTCATGATAATTAAGTTCATCTAATCAAATTATTTAATGAACTCCCACTCAGATTTGACATCCCTCTAGTCATCTAAGTGTTACATGATTCGAGTCGACTAGGCCGTGTCCGATCATCACGTGAGACGGACTAGTCATCATCGGTGAACATCTCCATGTTGATCGTATCTTCCATACGACTCATGTTCGACCTTTCGGTCTCTGCGTTCCGAGGCCATGTCTGTACATGCTAGGCTCGTCAAGTTAACCTAAGTGTTTTTGCATGTGTAAAACTGTCTTACACCCGTTGTATGTGAACGTATGAATCTATCACACCCGATCATCACGTGGTGCTTCGAAACGACGAACTTTAGCAACGGCGCATAGTTAGGGGGAACACTTTGTTGAAATTATTATAAGGGATCATCTTATTTGCTACCATCATTCTAAGTAAACAAGATGCATAAACATAATAAACATCACATGCAATTATATAGTAGTGACATGATATGGCCAATATCATATAGCTCCTTTGATCTCCATCTTCGGGGCTCCATGATCATCTTCGTCACCGGCATGACACCATGATCTCCATCATCATGATCTCCATCATCGTGTCTCCATGAAGTTACTCGCCAACTTTTACTTCTACTACTATGGCTAACGGTTTAGCAATAAAGTAAAGTAATTACATGGCGTTAAATCATTGACACACAGGTCATACAATAATTAAGACAACTCCTATGGCTCCTGCCGGTTGTCATACTCATCGACATGCAAGTCGTGATTCCTATTACAAGAACATGATCTCATACATCACAATATATCATTCATCATTCATCACAACTTTTGGCCATATCACATCACAAAACAATTGCTGCAAAAACAAGTTGGACGTCCTCTAATTGTTGTTGCATCTTTTACGTGGCTGCAAAAAGGTTCTAGCAAGAACGTTTTCTTACCTACGAATAACCACAACGTGGTTTGTCAACTTCTATTTACCCTTCATAAGGACCCTTTTCATCGAATCCGCTCCAACTAAACTGGGAGAGACAGACACCCGCTAGCCATCTTATGCAACTAGTGCATGTCAGTCGATGGAACCCATCTCACGTAAGCGTACGTGTAAGGTCGGTCCGGGCCGCTTCATCCCACAATACCGCTGAAGCAAAATAAGACTAGTAGTGTCAAGAAAGTTGACAACATCTACGCCCACAACAGATTTGTGTTCTACTCATGCAATAGAGAACTACACATAGACCTAGCTCTGATACCACTGTTGGGGAACGTTGCATAAAATAAAAAATTTCCTACGTTCACCAAGATCAATCTATGAGTTCATCTAGCAATGAGAGAGAGGAGTGCATCTACATACCCTTGTAGATCGCGAGCGGAAGCGTTCAAGAGAACGGGGTTGAGGGAGTCGTACTCGTCGTGATCCAAATCACCGGAGATCCTAGCGCCGAACGGACGGCATCTCCGCATTCAACACACGTATGATCAGCGTGACGTATCCTCCTTCTTGATCCAGCAAGGGGGAAGGAGAGGTTGATGAAGATCCAGCAGCACGACGGCGTGGTGGTGGATGCAGCAGGGTTCCAGCAGGGCTTCGCCAAGCGACTACGGGAGGAGGAGGTGTAGCAAGGGGGGTAGGGAGGCGCCATATGTCAGGGTGCGGCTGCCCTCCCACCCCCCTCTTTATATAGGGACCCCAAGGGGGGCCGGCCCTAGGAGATGGGATCTCCTAGGGGGGGCGGCGGCCAAGGGGGGAGACTTGCCCCCCCCAAGGCAAGTGGAGGCGCCCCCTCCCCTAGGGTTCCCAACCCTAGGCGCAGAGGGGGGCCCAGCGGGGGGCGCACCAGCCCACTAGGGGCTGGTTTCCCTCCCACCTCAGCCCATGGGGCCCTCCGGGATGGGTGGCCCCACTCGGTGGACCCCCGGGACCCTTCCGGTGGTCTCGGTACAATACCGGTAACCCCCGAAACTTTCCCGATGGCCGAAAAACAACTTCCCATATATAATTCTTTACCTCCGGACCATTCCGGAACTCCTCGTGATGTCTGGGATCTCATCCGGGACTCCGAACAACTTTAGGTTTGCTGCATACTAATATCTTTACAACCCTAGCGTCACCGAACCTTAAGTGTGTAGACCCTACGGGTTCGGGAGACATGCAGACATGACCGAGACGGCTCTCCAGTCAATAACCAACAGCGGGATCTGGATACCCATGTTGGCTCCCACATGCTCCTCGAGGATCTCATCAGATGAACCACGATGTCGAGGATTTAAGCAACCTCGTATACAATTCCCTTTGTCAATCGGTACGTTACTTGCCCGAGATTCGATTGTCGGTATCCCAATACCTCGTTCAATCTCGTTACCGGCAAGTCACTTTACTCGTACCGTAATGCATGATCCCGTGACCAGACACTTGGTCACTTTGAGCTCATTATGATGATGCATTACCGAGTGGGCCCAGAGATACCTCTCCGTCATACGGAGTGACAAATCCCAGTCTCGATCCGTGTCAGCCCAACAGACACTTTCGGAGATATCTGTAGTGCACCTTTATAGTCACCCAGTTACGTTGTGACGTTTGGTACACCCAAAGCACTCCTATGGTATCCGGGAGTTACATGATCTCATGGTCTAAGGAAAGGATACTTGACATTGGAAAAGCTATAGCAAAACGAACTACACGATCTTGTGCTATGCTTAGGATTGGGTCTTGTCCATCACATCATTCTCCTAATGATGTGATCCCGTTATCAATGACATCCAATATCAATAGTCAGGAAACCATGACTATCTGTTGATCAACGAGCTAGTCAACTAGAGGCTCACTAGGGACATGTTGTGGTCTATGTATTCACACGTGCATTACAATTTTCGGATAATACAATTATAGCATGAATAAAAGACAATTATCATGAACAAGGAAATATAATAATAATCCTTTTATTATTGCCTCTAGGGCATATTTCCAACAATTTCACCATCAAAATACATGTTTATACGCAATTTAGATTAATTTGTGACCGCGCGCCCGAGACTTGGTACCCGCATGCAAAAAAAAGTTAAAAAAAGTGGTACCATTTCGTTGAGACTGCCCGATAATGGTACCATCATGCAATTAACTCTATTTTTGGCTATGCAACAAAACTAAAAACTAAAAGCAAAAATAAAATAAACAGGTCGTTCAGACACATGAGGCTCGCATCGCTGCACAGGCACGACCCCAGTCGTGCTTCTTTCGGCCCGATCCGCATACCTAGGACCTCTTGATGGGCCTGTTTGCCTTCCTCCTCAAGGGTAATTTGGTCATCTGACAACAAGGGGTACATTTGTAATTCCACGTGAATAATGCCCTAGGACTTAGGCCAAATTCTTTCGGCTCGATTCTGGACAATCTTGGTGTGAAAAATCAAAAGCTTAAAAGAACTCGACCTGATTGTCCAGAATCATCTGAAAATAGCTAGAATCGGTACTCCAATCGAAAATCATTAGAATCGGCACTCCAATCGAAGATCATCTAGGAAGCTTCCGGTGATTTCGGGCGCTCCCAAAAACAAAACAAAATGTTTCGATTTAGGAAAAACCTCTGTGCCTACATGCCGGCCGAATCTTCGACCGGTCGCACCATGTCGCTCGGCGTTGCAACCAGCGGTAGCTTGTGATGGAGATGACGAACCCTTGTGCTACAAACCGCTAGTTTTTGTTGCTGGAACCGACCGGGCGCAAAGCTGCAACCAAAAGCTGCCGGCGATGGAGAAGACGACCTCCCGTGCTGCAACCGGTGAATTTTTTTGCTGGAACTGGTCGACGAAAAGCTGCATCCACACATGACCACTGCTGCAACCGGACGACCATTCAAGTCGTTTTGCTGCATCGGCTTTTTGTTTTGCTACAACCGACCAAACATTTTGCTGGATCCGGTGAGTTTTCTTTTTGTTGTGATGGTCGGCATCAACGCATTTTTGCTGAAACTGGTATTGTTTTTTGTTGGGACAATTTCTGGTTTTTGCTACCACCCGTGAATATAATTTTTCTTGCTGATTTTTTTGTGGCGTTTCATGGCGGAGCTGCAACCGGCAGGAGGAAGGTGCTGAAACGGCGACGTCATGCTACGACCGGCTGGGCGAAATGCTGGAACCGGCTTGGCTGCGAGCTGCAACCGCCCATAGTAGAGCTGCAGCCGGCGATGGGAGGGGGTGGTATTACGACATGTGTGGGGACGAGCTGGAACCAGCATGCTCTGCCCCTAGGTGCAACTATCGTGTCGGCATGCTTCCCTTGAACGCCGATGCCACGGTGAGACGGCAACGCGAGGCTGCTGCCGCGCCTTGCTCACACTGGACGTGCGTGCGGCTATTTTGGCAGAGGCGAGCAGGTGGTGTTTTATCCGGCCGTTGACCAAGCATTAAGAGAGGTAGGTAAACGATTCGGGATATCAACGATGGGGGGCGACCGGCCGAAACTTTTGCCCGGCACGCCGGCGCCTAATAGTGCCCTTCGATTTAAGGTAGTACCTATACCTGGCCAAATAGGCTGTGCATGGTGGGCCGGCCCGTTAGCACGCGTGCATGGCCTGTGGTGGGCCGGCCCGACACATGGCCCGCCTAGGGCCGTGCCTGGGCCTGGAGGCTGGGGGCCCGGCACGGCCCATTTAGATTTTTTTTATTTTTATTTTTTTATTTTTACAAGGGAAATAGGCTAAAAATTAGGTGGGCTGACGGCTAAACGTGCCGATGGGCCGGCCCGTTTAATAGTAGTGCCGTGCCTGGGCCTTGGAGGTCAGCACGCGTGCCGGCCCGTGTACTAAGCGTGCCTGGGCGGGCCATGCCGTGCCTTGCCCGTTTAACTCAGGGCGGGCCGTGCCGGGCCGGGCCGGCCCATCTGGCCAGGTATAGTAGTACCCCAATTTGAGAGGCAAATTACTAAGAAACTGCCACTAGTGGCCGCCCGCACCAAACGAGTCGCACGACTCGTCCTCTCTGTTGCTCGATCCCCCAACTCCCCACACTAGGGCTCGCGCCGCCGCCGCCGCCCCGCAGCCCGCCCCGGCCTCGCCCGACTCCGCCCCGGCCGCTGGCCTCGACGCCCGCCTCGCCCGACTCCGCTCCCGACCACTGGCCTCGACGCCCGACGTCGCCTCAGGTGAGCTCTCTCCTCTCTGCCGCCGCTCTACTCTGTCTCCTAGATGGATGGATGGATGAATGGACGAACTGGATGCATGTTTCCTCTCTGATCTACCTCCTAGATGGATCGATGGATGGATGAATGGATGAATGGATGCAACTAGATTTTAGATTGGTTTCTTCTTCCTGCGCTGATCGAATTCCAATCCTGTGCATGGGCGAGTGTTCCTATGGCGTGGTAGGAGCAGAAGATGTAGTCTCCATTGCGTCCCCTCCGGCAGCCCCTCCTGGGCTCCGCCCACAAACCCTTTCCTCCTCTCAGGCCGCTGCCTCTCCCGAACCACGCGGCCCCAAACCCTAGTTTACTGCATCTACCCCTGCAATGTTTGGCCCCTCTAATCTCGTTTATGTGATCAGCGAACTTTTTTTCCCCACTTTTTTCCGGGAATGCGATCGGTGAGTTTGCGCGCTGTAATTTCCGAAATTGATATATGTAGTGTTTATTTGGGTTGTGGGGGGCAGCTGCAGACAGCAGCATGGGCTTGGAGAGTGGGGATCAGTACGATTTTCTTACAAAACTGCAATGCCCTACAAATCATTGTTGGCACTGGCCACTTGTTTGGATGCACTACATGGTGCTGGTTGTCGCAATGCAACCATCATATTTTTGCATTCTGTTGGCTGTTGATTGTTTGGATGTTGCTGCGGTTAGTGTTGGGTGTATGTTTCACTGATTGTTTGGGTGCTCTTGTAGTCTCGTGATCCCTTTACATCCTGTTGGTATGGTACTGAGATGTACCTATGTCATAGTTTAGAAATTACACATATGCATGCATTTAAATTTTATGCTGAAGTAAATGAAAGGAATGAAGGAAGGAATATGGTTGCAAACATTTTTCTTACCACAATCTTTGCAGTGGCTGTACAATGCTTGTTCTAAGAGGATGCCATAGGAAATTGGTGTGTTTAGTGATGATGAATGAAGGCATTGATTTAGTAGGTTTCTGCCGAGAGATATGGTAATGATGATGGAGTGGCAATTTAATTTGCCTGCAGATATCTAGTTTCATCTGCTTCCTGTGGTATGTGCCTGTATTTTGGTCATATTGGTAGTTCTCATCTCAGTGAGTATGTCTTCGAGTTTTTCTTATAGATAAGTATATCTATATAGCACTGACATGGACGGCCCAGTGCTTTGTCCTTTTAGGTACTCTACCCATGCAAATGCAGTTAACCATAATTTAATATCTCCGTGAAATGACCTTACATGATCCGGAAACAGATCCAGATGGGACCGGACTCCTGAAGCAAGTCGTCTATTTGGCTGGCTCCAAGGTGGAATCTGGATGTAGGGTTGAACCCGAAGCATGTAGTATCTGCCGGATCTAGAAATTCCCTGGATACTTTCTTGTATTACAAATCCAGTAGTGATCTCTAGTCGTTCTCATCTCTTCTTACACCTGAGACAGCCCATCTGAGTCGCTGCCAAGATGCCTCAAATTTTCCTTGAACAACCCATGTTTTCACACGTCTTACTTTGGGCTCATCAAACTCCTTCCTGCACATGGGAACATGGCAAGTTTTTCCTTTTCATCTAGAGTTGTCGAGAATGGCACTGTATTTACTTTGCAAGATAATCCATTACTTCTCTATTTGTTTCTAGTGGCTTATGCCCCTTTCCGGTCATTCTTTTGTCACTAAATCACATGCAATACAAACTATACTATGGTGTTGTACATCGACGAGCTGATAATAGCCTGCTACAAACATTTTCTGGTGATAGCAAACTACGGTACTGCATAAACAACTTACGAAGAACGCTGGCCACGTAGCTGATGATAAATAACAATTCGCTCTTCCTTACTCTAATCAGTGCATAAGGTTGATGTGAAATATATCTTTTGTCAATCTTGTTCACATGTCTTTTTTTTTTGTTGCTGGTATTGCCTTTCGATGTGTCACAAAATAGATGATGTTTTAGCATTGACTCGTTCTCAAATATGTATTCTTGACCATGCGTATATGTTAGTAGAAACTTGTAGTTTAATATGATGGAAATATATTTCATGAAAAATCTAATATTTCTACTTTCATCTTACCAATCTAACTATTATTTTATCTACTGCTAGTCAAAGTTAAACAAATTTGACTGCACGCTTTCTAGGAAACTATCTATTTACGAACGGAAGGAATATATCATATGTGGTCTCGTATACTAGGTTTTGCACTTGAGCAATCTTGACTTATTGTTATGGAATCCACAAATGTGTGTTTTTTTAGGTGTTAAATTTTCAGTTACTAAGAATTATTCTTAACTTCTTAAATTTGTAGGTCCTGATGCAGTAAATTTTCAGCCATATTGTTGTTTGAGAAATTGATCCAGATGTGCGCATCCGTTATCTGCTGTGAACCTTGAGTCAGAGGATACTCATTTCCAGCTGATATCACTTCACGTGAGAGCTTCGTGGTATTCTTTTGGCAGTGATTATGATGGAGTGCAACAGAGAAGAGGCTTCCATGGCCAGGGAAATTGCTGTAAAGAAGTTGGAAGATAAAGACTTCGCTGGTGCCCGAAAGATTGCACTTAAAGCTCAGATGCTATTTCCAGAGCTTGAAAATATATCTCAGCTGTTAAGTGTTTGCACTGTACACTGTGCAGCAGAGGCAAGGGTGAATGGAGAGCCGGACTGGTATGCAATCCTTCAAGTGGAGGCAACAACAGATCATGCTAACATAAGAAAGCAATACCTCAGGCTTGCCTTTTCACTCCATCCCGATAAAAACTGTTTTCCTGGTGCTGAAGCTGCTTTCAAGTTGGTTGCTGAAGCTCATTCAATATTGTGTGATCAAACAAAGCGATCTCATTATGATATCAGAAGGCAGTATGCTTCCAGAAAAGTGCCGAAGCAAGCTACACAGCAACAAAAGAAGAGTGGCACAAGCAAATGCGATGTACCTGGGTATGAACTGACTTTTTGGACCATATGTGGTCATTGTCAGATGCGATATCAGTATCACAACCATGTCCTAAACACTCTGATCCGCTGTCTGAACTGCGAAAATAATTTCTTTGCATACAAGTACAACTTGCAAGAACAGTATGTGCCGACTTCATCGAGTGTACCCACTAATTCTCAAGTTCCAACAAAGACGTTTCCAAGTCAACAAGGCCGCCGTGTGAAGCTTTCTTCTGCACAGGAAACCACAGGTCCGAATCCAAGGATGAACGCGGCCCAGTGTGACGGTTACATGAAAGGGTATAGCAGGCCAACCATGGGCGAGAAAGCTAGTCAGTCAAGAACGACAAGTGGGCAAAGTCAATTTTCAGCAATGAATCAAGAAAAACCTGCTGTACCAACTGCAAATGAACATATGGGTGGATGGTCAATACCAGATCCTCCTGATCCAAGCATCATTGGCAGACCAAAGTCAGGTAGAGCAGATGCATCTGCAGCTTCAAATGCTATGAATGTCCCTAGTCAGTCAAGAACGACAAGCGGGCAAAATCAATCTTCAGCAATGAGTCAAGAAAAACCTGCTGTACCGACTGCAAATGAACATATGGGTGGATGGTCAATACCAAATCCTCCTGATCCAAGCATCATTGACAGACCAAAGTCAGGTAGAGCAGATGCATCTGCAGCTTCAAATGCGATGAATGTCCCTGGTCCTGCGAAGCTTTCATCTACAAGTGTAAACACATATGCCAAAATAAGGATAAATGTGGCAGAACGCGATATAAAAGGGCATGACAACCCTAGTGGTGAGAAGGAAGCTAACGAGTCGTATACTACAAAGGGGAAAGTTAAAATTCCAGCAAAGACTGAAAGTAAATCTTCTGCCCAAACTGTAAACATGAAGACAGGTGTTTTTGACAGAAAGAACTCGGGTATAGAGGATGTATCTACAGTGTTAAATGCTGCAGGATCCCCCACTCTCCGGAGATCAGCTAGGAGGACACAAGATGCTGATGGCAGTAGTAGCCTCAGCTATAATAGCAAAAAGAAGCGAAGAAAGAATACTTTTCCAGCGAATGCTGACTTGAATGGGAAGCAAATATTTGATGATAATGTCACTAACGCTGACAGGCAATCTGTTCCATCTGACGTGTCTGGCAAAGTAGACATCCAAGAGGAAGCTAAAACTCCAGATATAGGTGATCAGGACAATATCAGGGCAGAAGTTACAGATACTGTTGGTCAGAGTCAACCTTGCTATTCTGTGAAGCTTTCTTTCCCTGACGCAGATTTTTTCGATTTTGAGAAGTTGAGGGATGCTAGTCTGTTTGCAACTGGTCAGATCTGGGCCCTTTATGATAACCTTGATGGCATGCCAAGATATTATGCTAGAATAAAAAGTTTGGATGCGTCCAACTTTAAAGTTCATCTCACTTGGCTGGAGCGCATTGCAATGAATGAAGCAGAGGAGAAATGGTCCGATGAAGAACTGCCCGTTGCTTGTGGAAGCTTTAGCTTAGGAACAACAGAGATATCACAAGACAGACTCATGTTTTCGCATATTGTTTCATGGACAAAAGGCAAACGAAGGAAATATGAAGTACATCCCAGTAAGGGTGAGGTCTGGGCTCTTTATAAGGGATGGAACATGCAGTGGGGATCAGATGCAGATAATCATAGATCCTATGAATATGAAGTCGTGGAAGTCCTGTCAGATTTCTCAGTTAGTGCTGGCGTTACTGTTGTCCCATTGGTCAGGATTGAAGGCTTTGTCTGTTTATTTGCGACAGTTAAGGAGAAATCTGAAATTGTGGTAGCACCAAGTGAGCTACTTCGTTTTTCTCACAGTGTTCCGTTTTATAGGACAAATGGGAATGAGAAAGTTGGTGTCCCTGGAGGTTTTCTGGAACTTGACACTGCATGTCTCCCCATTGACCTGGATGCAGCGTTTCCTTGTGTTTCTCTTCACTCCTACATGTCCCCTGGCAAGAAAGAGGGCAGCACATCCATTGATTTGAGCACTGGCAGTGCAAGCAGTAGAGGAAAACATGAACATATTTCTTCTGAGCCAAAGACATCCTTGCAGAAAAATCCCAATGGTCCTAATGCTTTAGGTGACTTCTCTGAGCAAAATAGTCCCTCCTTAGTTTATACATATCCTGATTCTGAATTCTATAACTTCGAAGAATGCCGCTCATGTGAGAAGTTTGAACGTGGACAAATATGGGCTTTATACAGTGATGTTGACAACTTTCCTAAGTTCTATGGCTGGGTAAGCAAAGTCGAGCTAGAGCCTTTCAAAGTTTATTTGACCTGGCTTGAAGCTTGTCCCCAAGCGGAGCAGGAGAAACAGTGGTTGGAGCAGGATATACCTGTCAGCTGTGGTAAATTTAAAATTCGAAACTGGACAACCATGTACGAAACAAACGATACTTTCTCTCATTTAGTATGCACCGGACATGACCCAAAGCAGCAGATTGAAATTTTTCCGCAAGTAGGTGAGATTTGGGTCATCTACATGGACTGGACACCTGACTGGACTCCCTCGAGCCCTCATGCTTGTGGATTTGGGATCGGTGAGATCATCGAGCGCACTGAAGCTAGCACAAAAGTTTCTCTTCTTACTCAAGTCAATGGTTACACAGCGGTGTTCAAGCCTGGCAAGCGAAAGAGAGTTGTGGAGATACCTACAAGGCACAATCTGAAGTTCTCTCACCGGGTGCCCTCGTTCTGTCTGACGGAAGAAAATGGCGGCAAGCTCAGCGGCTTCTATGAGCTGGATTCAGCCTCTGTTCCAGATGTCTTCCTTTACAAGCATGCCTGATGACATGCCGATGGAAAAGCTCAAACCCTGCCAATATATTCTGACTAGAATCATGTCTTATTCCGTCGTCAGTTTTTTCTACAGTACTCCCTCCGCAAAGAAATATAAGAGCGTTTAGATCACTGCTGTAGTGACCTAAACACTCTAATATTTCTTTACAGAGGGAGTACATATATATGCCGGTCAGCTTTAGTCTATTTGAAACCATGTTAGCATTCTATTGCAGACTTGCAGTGCCCTCTCTTACTGGTGGTGGTGAAGTATCAGGTAAACTATGCCTACTAGCGGGCGGAGGCGTGTGCCGTCGCGCCCGTCAGTAAAGCCTGAGACAGTCTTTGTCGGTTTCATCTATGGAAGAAAATTTAAATAGTTTGCTCGGGATAGAGTTGACGGTGTGAAAGTTCTTGATCAAAACTGTTCATTTTAGCGCAAAGTTTAGCACATCCGTTCTACTCGAGTGGTTCTTTACTGGGATTGGTCCGTGCCCTAGTTTTTTGTTTTTTTTAAACGGATTTGTGCCCTAGTTTTGGCATATGGGGAATGGCTATAGCTCATTCATCTGTTGCATTCTTAGTACCCAGCAATATGCAGTTAGTGCGTATATGCAGAGCAGGAAGCAACATCTTCAACTACCATAAGATGCTCGATTTGAAACACTTTTCACTGCATCTGCAGATTAGTTGCATCTATCTCCTTCGCTGGTCCCTGAAACTAGCAACTATTTTTTGGCAGATCTGTTGGTAATAAGGCTATCTTATTATATCAGCTATTAGGCATGGCATGGTTGGTGTATTTTGATATAATTAGCATATACTTAATTTTTTCTCTATTTAGACCCTGTAGCAGCATCATTGTTGGTTTTTTTTCTTCTTCTGGAGTAGCTGCGTCGATCGATGATTATTGAAAGAAATTTAGTGCAATATATGAGCAAAACCAAATATGAACGAGTGCAGTGTAGGAAAAATCTGCTACATCTCATACACGTGGCGCTTGCTACAAATCATCCGGCTGATGCCAGGAGAAAGTAAGCCGCCTCGCCCACCGCTCGATTAGGCTGCTTTCGATGGTTGGATTAAGACCTCGAATCGTTTTTCTTTGCAGAGACGCGTTTGTAGTAGTTAGAAAATGTGTTCACACCTCACGTGGCCGGCGCTGGTAGTAGCTAGCTAGCGCGTTGGCAGTAGCTAGCCTATGCATAACTCAGCTAGTCAAAGAAGCCGACCCTGCTTCGCACAGCATGCATCCCATGCCACCAACGCAGCAGCTCCCCTTGGCGTTGCCTGCTGCGATGGTATGAGGTGTGCTGCGATGGCCCGACGATGACACGACGAGATGCTCCGGATGCCCGTGGTGTGCTGCGATGGCATCCCAACTTCTTTCAGGATGTTGCGACTACCGCTGCGGCGATGCTACGAGGCGTGTAGTGATGACCGCCAAGTTAGCACAATGACATGGCCGCGGGTGATGCTACGAGGCGTGTTGCGACGACATACTTCGAATGTCGCGATGTGCTCCGACGGCCGCAGTGATGCTGCCACGGCATGCTTCGAGTGCCTGGTGTGCTTCGACGGCCATGACGATGCTACAAAGACGCGCTTGGTACAGTCATGGTGATGTTGAGGCCTTGTGCTTCGACAACCATGGTGATGCTACAACGGATGCCTGGCTACTTCGATGATGCTGCAATGACGTGTTTCACGGACGCGACACTGTTGTGACGACGGACGTGGCAGCTTCAAATGATGGTGTCGCGACGTGCTTCGATGGCAGCAGCGATGGTCCCGACTACTCCAGCGATGCTGCGATGAGCTGATTGGAAGCTCCACTGCAACTGCACATGGAGCTCCAACGACCCCGGCGACGCTTCATTGCAACGCCGACGAAGCTCCACTACACGGTGATGCTCCATTGCAGCGTTGGCGAAACTCAACGACACCGGCGGCGCTTTATTGCAGCACTGGGCACGGTTCATTACAAAGCAACCATTAGCTTGGTAGCTAGTGCCAAATCCTTTGATACTCGTTCGTGCTTCTCTTGAGGTTATTCGCAGGCTCACTCACGTGTAGCTAGGTGGCAAAAGAACTGCATGTAAAGTACTTCCTCCGTTTTCAATTACTTGTCTCACGTATGAATGTATCTAGATATATTTTAGTTTTAGATATGTCCATTTCAGTGAGGAGTAATTTGGAACGTAGGAAGTAGTCATTAAAAAACATGAAAATGGGTAGTCACACTCACGTGTTATGCGAGCTTCAATCTCCGTTCAACCCCACCACGCGCAAAACCTGCGACTATGGAACTCCCTCGCGCGGTGAAAGCGATGCGCTCCGCGCCGTACGATCCAGGGAGATCGGACCGTGTCGGACGCGACTTATGAAGCCAAGAAATAAGCCGGCTGTTTTTAAACCTTTTCCCTCGTATACCTTTTCTTGTTTTGCTTTGAAAGACGGACTTAAGATGGCGCTGTTTCAACAATGGCCTTGTCTGCTGGATCGTGTAGAGGATGAAGAGCCTGCAGTGTCCACTACCTAAATTTATACAAAAGTGAAGCCAGTTTTTCAGATCATTTGTTTACTTTCGTGACCATCTTATTGTGGAAACCAAAAATTCCCTTCCAAGTCCATTATAAACAGAATTTACCGAATCCCAAAAAATGTTGATGCAAGTAGAGAAATCCAACATCCTTTGTACATCATGATCTCCTTAAATAATTTGAGGTCATCGACTCGAGGAAACATCATATTTCACCAAACCTACCAAGTAAGCATGTGTACTACTCCCTTCGTATTCATAATATAAAACGTTTTTTTTGACGCATCAAAAAACGCCTTCCCATCTAATCTCATATAGCAACTCCGTAGCAATATCAATCACCATTGTAAACCCCTTGCACGAGGTAAATCTCCACCATGAAATATCAAAGCAAACTGGATGTAAGGTATTACTCTACGGAGGCACAAACCTGGGTAAAACCTTTGTGCAACCTCTGCTCTGAGACTTCCAACTGCGCTTGGAACCCTACCGAGGGATCTGGCGGTATTTTGCACCGTCAACTAGCACTCCTAGGTACTTCGCAAAAAAAAAACTAGCACTCCTAGGTACCAATATGATGTTTGGTACAAAGATTGAACACAAAGGACGAACTATGGTTTGAGATGAGATGGTGCTGGTGAAGATGATGATTCCCACAATGAGAGGAGTGTTGGTGATGATGAAGACTTCGATTTCCCCCTCTCGGAGGTAAGTTTCCCTTGTGGAATCAATCGGCCATAGAGCAAAAATGCTCTATCTCTGTTCCGCCTCGCAAACGGTGGTAGAAAATCCCAAAATTGTTCTCTTGATTTTTTTTCTAGGGTAATTAGGATTTTAGGGCCAAAGGACTTCAAGAGGAGAGCCACTAGGGGCACACAAGCTTAGGTGACGTGTCGAGTGGCTGCGCCACCTGCCCATGTGTGGTGGCTGGTGGACCACTTTTGGCATATCTTTGCTCCATAATTCATTATATATTCCAAATAATTCTTCAAAAATCCACGCTTCAGTTTGAGTTCCGGAGAATTGCTATCTCTTATGTTGTTATTTTAGGTTCAGAATTTCAGCTGCCGGCAAACTCCCTCTCTTTGTATAACTTGCATTTTAAGAGAGAAAATGCATTAGAATTGGACTATAATGTGAACTATAACACTGAAATAAGATAAACTACAATAGGAAATAATGATGCAAAATGGACGCATCAACTCCCCAAGCCTAGACTCTGATTGTTATGAAATCCATAAGCACGGCTTATTCTCCAGTAGTTTGCTTCACTACCTCCCATTTAAGATACATAAGTTGTCAGTACTTCGACCTTGCCACCTACTCTGAATTTAAGGCAGCATGTGTTAAAATACATAATTACCATTTATAAAGTCTATTTTAAGATCCATAAACCATTTTAATGGGGAGGTGGTTCTACTGAGGCAAACCACATCTAATAAGACACTAGAAAGTATATAAAGATATTGTTGCTAGACAATAAGCTTCTGAGATTGGAACCGGGATATTTAAGGATATCAAAACTCTTTTAGCAAAACAAAAGGATATCAAAATATGCGCGCGCGCACACACTCCATTATTCATGCCTACGTGATTGCACATGCATTACAATGGGGGCATAATTGTTTTAGTAGGTTGTCTACAACTGTGTTTCCGTTGAGTCAACACTTGTTCGTTTAACAAAGAAAACATAATTTTATTCGGTTTGCCAATAAAAAGGAGGGTAGTTGAGGCGCTTTTTAGGAAAACCGATAAAAGTGGCGTATCCAGTGCTGAAAGCTCCCACAAAAGGTGGGGTCTGAGGAAGGAAATATCTAAAAAACCTTATCTTTGCATAATAATTCTGCAAGGAGGACAGTTCGAAGCCAAGACCTCCAGGCCACAAGCGGAAAGACTGCCACTGCACCAGGCACGCCCTTCTTTCTTAGTCATCGGTTTTTAAGAGAAAACCGATGACTAAAATCCCAGAAATAGGAGGGTAAAGAATCAATATGATGAAGGGAGAGGGGAGGAGGTACATATGGTTGGTTCGGCGAAGAAAGAAGTAAAAGAGGGAAATGTGTTCATTTCTTTAGTAAATGTTCGTGTGTTGCTATAGGGAAAAAGAATCACTCGGACCTCATCAAGCCAAAATCTAAGCTCTTGAGGTTTGCATCTAGCAAATATGCCTTTCATGCAAGGTTTTTCTACAACTTGGGATGGCGGAAGATTTCAACTAAATTTCACGTTTCTAAAGAAGAACCACAAGTTTCAGAAATAACGTAGGGAAGATCAAAGATAAAACATGAAGGCAAATGACACTACATATCCCAGAACAACTACTATGAATATGAGTAAATTTTACCCAAAAAGGTTTTCGCCCCGCTTTATATATAAAGCACCGATTATCAAGCATCCAGTACAAACACACGCCACCGCAACACACGCACACATGCAGAGCAGGATACAAAGGCGCTGAGTGCAGCAACACCACCCCTAGCACTACGACGAGGAGATGAAGCTACATATGACGGACCATGAGCTCCAAGGCGGCGCCTTCAGGAAGGACACGACACCGGAGCGCCACCACCGCCCGATCCGAGGATCAGAGTTTTCCCTGGAGCCACATGCCGGGCAGTGAGAACCGCGACGACGCCTTCAAGAAGAGAACGGTCTTCGCCGTCGCTGGTCCGTCCGAAGATAGAACAGGTTTTCACCTCGGCCAACACCCACTGCCACCGACCGCCACACCCCGGCCACCACGCTGCCCACACGGCCATGGTGACTGGGCAGCACCAAGGCACGGGCTCCGCCCAAGAGCACCACGCTACCACCACCAGGGCCACCGCCCCGGCATCCCCGACCTTGACACCACCTCGCCCGAGACCCGCCGCACCCCAGCGAAAGAGACGAGCAGAAAGGTCCCACCTTTCGCACCCCTGGGCGACCCCCAATGACGAGACCCAATAGGCCGGCCAAAGCTGGCATCCACCGATCCGTCCTGCTGCCCCGAGCGCGAGATGAGCTCGGTCCTGCAGCACAGAGAGGGGGACGAGGTCAATCCTGCTGCACCGTGCGCGAGACGAGCTCGGTCCTGCTGCACCGTGCGCGAGACGAGCTCGGTCCTGCAGCACCGGGCGCGAGACGAGCGGTGGACCGCAGCTGGGAGAGGACCAGCCCTTTGATGGGAGCCGCGCTCGGGCACCGAGGAGATGGGCCGAAGATCGAGATGGTCTGAACGCAGACGAGCCGACGCCGGAGAAGCCGGCCGCTGCCGCGAGCAGAACCGTCGAGCCACCGTGAAGCTGGCACGCCACTGGGAGGCCACCACCGCCGGACCTCCCCACGCCGCCGCCCATGGCCGGAGCAGCGGCCACGCCCGGCCGCTGCCCTACCCGCGTCGCCCGGCGAGCTCCAAGCGCCGGAGCCACCGGGCACGAACCACCGGTGCCACGGGCCGCCGGCCGTCCCCCAACGCCAGATCCGGTCGGATCCGGTAAGAGACCGGCCGGCCCCGCCGCCACCACCAACCAGAGCCACCTCCACCCCCCGCACCCCGCCGCCGAGTCCAATCGTCGCACCGCGACCACACCGACAACCAGCGCCACCACCAAAGCTGCCCCCACCTCGAGGACCAGCCAGAGCACCTCCAGCCCAAGCCAGCCACCGCCGTCGGGGGCAGCCACGCGCCACCCGAGATGCCAACGACCAGATCTGGCCACGCCAGATCGAGGGCTGCGGGCACCACGGGCACCGCGTGTAGCCATCCCCGTGATCCCCAGGGGCCACAGCGGCCATGGGCCGCGCACAGGAGCCTGCCGTCGCCGCCCGAGATCACGCCAACGCACCCCGCTGCCAGAGCGCCGCCACTCATCGAGGAGACCGCCCGACGAGCCCACCAGCAGAGGGGAGAGAGGGTCCCGCCGCCGCCGACGCCGACCGGGCTTTGCCCGGCGACGCGCCCCGGCGGCGGCGAGGAGGAGAGGAGGGGGGAGGGGCGCGGGGCCGGCGGCGCTAGGTTTTCCCCCTCAGCCTCCGCGGGAGGGACGTGAGAGGGACGAGATGCCGTCTCCTAAATTTTACATGCACAACGGTATGAATTACAGAATTGTTAGACTTTCCTTTTGTATTTTCCTTGTGTTGTTTCAGTAAAGTAAGTTATATGCTCAGTTGGTCTACATCATTGAAGGTTATTGTTTTTAGCCCCTGAACAAATTTGCAGGTCAAGAGTAGGTAGCAGTATAGGTTACGTTATTCAGACAGATCCGCTCCATGAACAAACTGAATTTAGCTCTGCGGCACTAAATGCAACCATGAAAATATAGTAGTGAACTTATGGCATATACATGCTGTTTCAAAAATTTGATTCTGATAGTTTAGTGGCCTCACCATGCTGGACGAATGGTATTTTATTATCTTAACTCGTGAAGGAAGCCATGCCGGACGAATGGTATTTTATGATCTTAACTCATGAAGGGAAGTCATGCTTACAACAGTGTTGATTGTAATGTCGATGAAAAACTGTCATGTATGCTGGACTATGCTACATGTTATTTGAAGTTCTAGCATCAACATACAATAATGTTTTCTCTTGCTAGTCGTGTCAGTTCATTCAAGTGAACAAGGCGCTCCTCTAAATTCCAGGAAAATAAATGTTGACGTCTGCACGGACGTTCTCACCAATGAAGCTATGCATTTAATTGAAATAAATCTTCAATTCACTCTTAGGAGGTGTTTGGTTCAACTCTGTTAACGTAAACGAAACTACTATGCACACGACAAAATCACATCTGATTTATGTATGATAGTACAATGAAAGGTGAGGATGCTGCGTCACTTTCTAATCAACGCTCCACGTCCTGAGTCGTATGGGAATCAGACAGTTTTTGTCGTACGTGAAGCAGTGCTCTAACGTAAATGGTACTGGAATCAGATCACGGGCAGAAACGTGATCTGTTTCCTGAGGGGATCGACCGGTATCGAAATTGACTTACCATGGAACTCGATTGCGGGGGATTTATTTCCGCTCAAAGTGAACCCAACAAAAGTTGAAGGCATGAGGTTGCGCTGTAATCAAATGACGGCTGAAAATGTACGAATCAAACACCTCCTTAGGTTCATGTAGCTCTTTATATATACTCACCACAAAATTTTTTGAATTTTTCTAGTATTTTTTTTTTGAATTTTTTACTGAGCAGGAGCAGATGAGCCCGGGCTCCAGGATGAATTATCGCATATAAGAGTGTTTATATCACTACTCTAGTAATCTAAACGCTCTTACATTTCTTTACGGAAGGAGTATATGGCACCACACCCACACCCACACGTGACGATCAATGAATCGAAACAAAAAATAAACATACACATTGCAACTTGACAACCACAGTTCAAGTACTCCCTCTGTCCGGAAATACTTATCCTCGAAATGGTTGTATCTAGACTTATTTTAGTTATAGATACGTCCATTTCGAGGACAAGTATTTCCGGAATGAGGGAGTATTAGTCAACAGAAGGTGCCACATCAGATACCACCAACTAACAATGCCACACGGGCTCTCTGAAGTTTCTCAATGTAAGCCGTTCGGTTTATTGTCTCCTTTTACCTTTACAGACAGAGCAAACGACTGAATGACAACACAAAAGAAATCATGTACGGGAAGTAGGTTCCGCCCCACGCTTTCCACCCATGGTACATATGATCACATGGTGATATACAACATAAACCTAAGCTAATGCATCTAAACAAGCCATGCTGTCTGTCTGTCTGTCTGTCAACCTAGTGGCAAGGTAGACAATCACCTTGTTGTCCATGAACATAATATACACAGCACAAAGACGGGGCCGAATGGGCCGAACCATGCCACGATAAATAACAACCCGCAAATAAGGCATTCCCAAGTACCGAGAGCTGGACAGACGTGCTTTGCGTAGGATGCAGTGATGTGAAAACCCCGAATAGGTTACAGTTTCCACCACTTCTTGTTCTCCATTGTTTTCGCGAGCTCCTGGGCGAGCGAAGCAAAATTTTCCGCCCCGTCTTGAAGCTCCGCGGTCCGCTGGCTTATTCTCTGGTACAGAGGCGATTAGCTAATGAGGCTTTTCTTGTTCAAGAAATGGTTACAAGAGAAGACGAGTTGACCAACGAAAATCAGAAACATATAGTCTGGGGCTACTAGCCGGTGTGCGTAAAGAGTGCGTTACGGAATTCATTATTTTACCTCGAGTTTCTCCTGCCGCTGCATGAGCTTATCCTTCGCATGGGCAGCTGCTGCTGTTGCATCCTGCAAAAGGACCTTAAGAGTCAGCTGAGAGAGAGAGAGAGAGAGAGAGAGATCATGACGAATCGCAATGTTGATGGAATTACCCCGCCAAACTTATATTTGGTGAGAATTTCTTGGGTACTTCTCATTCTTGGTTTGTCAGCATCACTTGATCCTTCAAACAGTTTCGCTCTCTCGTCCTCTACTGCAGAAGTGTAGGCATAAACTGATAAACATGAAGAGTTCAAAAGGCGTGTTTCCAAAAATCAAGACATATGCCCAACCTGTTGCTTTCTTATTCATGTGAGAAGCAGAGGATGATGCTGGCGGAGGGGGTAGGGGCACTTCATCATCAATTTCTATGTCATCTGCATTGAAACACTTTTGGATAAATAGGC
The DNA here is from genome assembly GCF_002162155.2 of Triticum dicoccoides. Lineage (NCBI taxonomy): Eukaryota > Viridiplantae > Streptophyta > Magnoliopsida > Poales > Poaceae > Triticum > Triticum dicoccoides. The sequence goes on from NC_041383.1 coordinate 72,583,299, forward strand.
AGCACTACAGGCAAATGCTTTACAAAAACAAGGAGAGGGGGCGAGACCAATTGACAGTTCTTCTATTTGATCATCAGGATTCGCTAGTGATGGTTCAACATATGGTCCTTTCAAGAAAATTGACTCCAATAGTTCACTGGGGGTTTGGGAATTGAAACTTTTTCTCAGGTTTGCATTTTCATCCGCTTTTCCTTTTAATCCTTTAATAATGCCACCAATAACTCCTGCTGCTGGATTCTGCACCAGAAGTTTCATGTTAAGTCAAACTGTACAGAGTACTCCATCCGTCCCAAAATAAGTGTCTCAAGCTTAGTACAACTTTGTACTAAAGCTAGTACAAAGTTGAGACAATTATTTTGGTACGGAGGGAGTATCATATAGGTTTGAGGAGATTAGACAATTGCCTACCTGCTTTCCTTTCTGGTCTATTGAGATGCTCATAGCTGCTTCAGCTGCTGCTGCAAGTACCTTATCATGAAGGCATGGCAATGATTCTGGAATCCTAAAATGATTATCATGGATACGAAACATTAGTTTAATACCACTGGGTCGGGCATCAGAACTATTGAGTTAAATAGACTCAAACTGAACCAGACGTGGGAAGCAAGCAAGAAAAATTCAAGTACCTGAAGTCATTCTCTGAGTTTATAAGAGAGATGATTGCAAATTCAGATCCATTAACCTGTGGCGGGGGACATACGAGAAAAGTGAGGGAGGTATTTTACAGCACAGTCGAAATTGAAGCTAACATAACTGAACGAATCTGAATTAATGAATAGAGATGAAACAAAGTTGGGCACCCTCAACTGTGCTTGCCACAAAGAAAACATGTCACTCATTTTAGGGACCGTTATTCGAGTGCAGCGTTTCGGCGCCCAGGCTCATCTGCACCCGGTCAGAAAAAAAATCACAAAAAATTCTAAAAAATTCTACAAAAATTGGGTGGTAGAAAATTTATTGCGTGAGGTCCGCTCCAATTTTCAGGTTATTTAGACATTTGAGTAGCTCTCAGCAAAAAATACAAATCGGGTCAGAACATTGCGTGAATAGTAAACATTTTTACAGACCCCGAATTTGTCTTTTTTGCCGAGAGCTGCTCAGATGTCCAAATGACTTGAAAATTGGAGCGGACCTCACGCATCAAATTGTCTACCATACAATTTTTTTTGGAATTTTTTTAATATTCCTTGTATTTGTTTTGATTCTTTTTCATCAGCCTGGGTGCAAGCTGAGCCTGGGCTCAGAAGTGGATTATCTCCGTTATTCTGGCTATTTATGCGGAGAACTAAGCTAAGGTTACCCAGCTATTGATGTGGAAAACCAACACTAGTATAGAACATAATCCAAAATAATGTTAAGATACAATGTGGTGCTAAAATTTAGTGAACAGTCAAAAGTTGAACATCAAGTTAAGCAAGCAGAACAATTTACCAGAGCAATTTGTCCATTTGAGGAGCTCATGGTTTTATCCATGCCTGTCTTGTAACTCCACCTTAGTAACTCCATCAAGGAGCTCTCAGCGAGAATATCTAGGCTTGGCAAAGATCTGTCATGAGAAACGTAAAACAGTTAAGGTATGTGCATAACTTCACGAGGCCCTTGCATGGATGTACACACCTACAGGTAACAGATGATGACACCTGAAAAGTCTTCCTTTTGAAATCTTTAAAATATACCAAGATGTTCTAAAAGAAACAATACCGTGAAGATTTACAATCAAAGACTGTCTTTTATCTATAACAAACTCATATTCCCAAGAGATTCTTCATGGTGATGCACATGAGACATAGGGAACAACAAATATGATGATGATCGTATTACCAGGTTGTACTTTATAGATTTATTAACTATTAGCAATCTAAATTTTGACAAGCATGTGAAAAAAGAAGTCAATGTAAACTTGCAGTAAGAGGATATAAATGTAAAGGGGGGATCCGCTCTCCACCATCATACTTTGACAATAAGTGTCGTATTAGATAATCCACATGATTATAATATGTAATTATAAAGACAACATGGCAAACACCTTCGTATCAAAATTTCTAGCATACAAAGCCAATAACATGACAAAATAGTAACTACCTCAATTCTATGATGCCTGTCTGATAAAATAATATCAACCCACAAGCTTTATCATCCTTATTCTTGAAAATTGCTGACCAGCAGCATTTTTTTGTGAGCTTGGTTTTATGTAGATGCTTGTTGCTTCCCTGATGGAAAAAAGAACATCACAAATAAGCTTTAGAAGTTTGAAATTTCTAAGAAGTAGTTCGCATATGCCAAGTATGCACCTGAATCAATGATGCCAGAGAAAATAAAAGCACCACATCCTCAAAGCAGACCAAAAGAAGTGAATCTGAACCGCCACTCTGTGGATGTAGAGAAGCATTTTTCTTGTTAGTTTCGGCTCCTTGTACTTGCTTTTGGTCAAGAACATGTTCTTCTTTCCCTGTCTGACTTTGACATGGGAGCTTGTCTTCTGGTAATTGGGCTTGCTCTTCATCTGAAGCTCCATCTAAACCCAGAACTTGCAGAAATTATGAGTTGATCTAGGGGGGTGGGGGTAGAAATTAGCATAGTGAATAGAAATCACTTACCTATGAGGACATACATCAAAAGTGCAGAAGATTGCTTCTCATCTAGCAGAAGTGAATTTATGATCAAACCACTTGTGCTGTCAACTACAGTAAGACGTGCATCCTTACTTAAGGAAAGTACAACATCTGTTGGAAATTTTGCACTTGTAGCAATCTCTTTCTGGGATGGGCCTGCTTTTGCAGCAGATGCACCTACACTGTAGATGCTTACTGAAACCACAGGAGAATTTGTTCCTGATGTACAATCCACAGAGAACATCACGGACAGTTGACTTGCATCAAACATTGCCACCTTTGAGAAGACAAACCAAAACATAATAATAATAATTAGTTAATAGCAAATGGTACGTACAAGCTTCAAATAAATAGTGAAACTTCAGAGACCTTAAGGAAAATATACCTGGCCATTTTGATACCCTACTGCAAGGGCCTCTCCTGAAGATGTAAATCTGAGAGATTGCACAGGGGAATTTGATGCCACAAAGGCAATATGGCAATGGAACCCTCTCCCATGATGAACAGCATGAACTGAAAGGAAAACACCAGAAGGTTAAGAAAAACGAAATGAACCACATACGGACATACCCACCAGAAGTGGTTTTTATAACTGCCCTGGTGAGATTCTCTAGCACGGAAAAAAGTAAACACAAACATGAGCAGGTCCTGTTTTATGGATGCCTCTTATACCATAACAAAAGAAGGCAAATTTGACATGAACTTGTTTTCATAAGGATCTGGCAGCAAAAAGAGCACATGGAAAATATATCTTGAACAAAAAAGAACACTTAGAAATATGTCCTTTTACGAGATGGCACTTACGCATTATCTTGTTATCAGGGTTTTACATAGACTTGGATTGCGACTGAACCAGATGTTGAATAGTAAAACAGGCAGCACCAAACACATTTTTACCAGAATACCAGCAAAATTACTACTCCCTCTGTACCGAAATATATGTCGCTGGAGTAGCTGATAGCTGAATCAGCTACTCCAGCGACATATATCTCAGTACAGAGGGAGTAGGATATAATGGCCTATACTATCATTATAGAATGATTAAGCACTCAAAAGATTTATTTTCTCTGCATATAGCTTGACAGTGAGTATGGTGCAGGTGAGACCGTTTCCTGCCTATAGACAGGTTGCATCTGTGCCTCACTGCCTCTACAAATATATTGCCATCTCTCAGACTGACCATCAAGAAAGAGTGTGTGACAATCAAAGCAAACTGGAAGCCCAGAAGGCAACATCATGAGGGCAACTTCGCTGTTGTCTCGTATTGACTGACCTAATTCTTTTAATATATACGGGATGGTGGAGAGGAAACAAACAAAGAAAGAGGAAGTGCAAATATAATTTAATTTGCACTTATGCCTTCATGTGCAGTATTTACCTTCCTGCTTAGATCCACTCACAAAGTGAAAGCTGGAATCCCCAGTGTTCTCTTGAAGTTTATACATACGGACCTACAATGTTACAAAAATATACAGTATTGAATATGCTGCTGACAACCAATAACTTGGAGTGACCCATAAATTTTAATAGTAGGAACTAACCAGACCACTTGTTGTGCCAACAGCAAAAGTCATGTTTAATGAACAAAAAGCCAGCGATGATACAGAGGCATTTGCTCCATCCAAAATAACATCAGGCACCTGCATTAATAATAGTTTTAGTATTCTTGCATTGATCTAGTAGTCATCAGTCAACAACTAAGAACACGTAGAAGTGACCTTTGCATCCAAGACAAACATTGGCATCAGAATGGGAAAAGTTGCATCCCATATTCTCACAGAACCATCTTGATAGCCTGCAACGTATATTCTTTCAACTGCATGATCTTTCTTCAGTGACATTTCACTAGGAACCCCACCAGTCAAAGGCCATTTCATATTCCCTGATATTGGAGGTGCGACAATTTGCCTAGCACAAAATTTCTACCAAAAAACATGAATATACGATCTGGTAAAAAGGTTGCAGTTAAGTTAAGTAGAGTAAAATGTCGAGAATCCACACAACAATGTACCTTCAGTGAAATACTTGGATGCTTTCTCCCATTTAGTGAATACATATTCGTAACTGTTATGCTGGGATCAATTGTAGGAACTACGACTGGAAATTTCTGTGCCTCAGGCTGAGCATATTCCTCTTCTGATTTCCGCGCAGAAAATAGAGCACCACCATCATAGAAATTTAACTGTCCAGGATTTGTCAATATAAAAAGTGCAGAAGTTCGTATTTTATCTGGAACACCAGTATCTGGAATAAGAATCATATCAGCAAAGGATCCATCAAGCTTGAGGTCCACCCGCGACGCGCATCTTACTGACTCTAGTCCATTAGATGATTCCAGACTAAGAACCTACAAGAGAATACAATTTTTCATTGAACAAGGTAAAGTTTTCCACAGTCAACCGCTGAAAAACAATATGTCATACTATTTTTCTGTGCTCAGAAAAGTAACTTTGCTAGATATATGATACACATATATTTGTAAAGCAAAATCTAGATACATAATTGCTCGCATCTGAACAAAACATATCTACCAAGTTGTTTCGACCTCCAAATTGGTTGCCTCTTAAGGCATACACTCATGCCCATATTTGTTATCGCTGGAAATTATCTTGTATGGGAAACATTTGCCCTAACCTGTGTACGCCATGTAGCCATGCAAATTAGTTTAGTGGTTCTACATTAACATATCAACAGCCAGATGAACCAAATGTGGGTGTTCTAATTGAGTTCAGATGAGCAAGAAATAGTTTTTTGCAAGTTGGTAAAGGAACAAACAGCTATATTTGAGTACACTTTTTGATGCATCAGTTGCATGCCTGCCTAGAAGATTACATGAAATAGAAAAAATGGATGAGAATGAAACAAGACACAAACCGTCAGAACTTCTTCAGACCCCATATCATCGCCACCATATACAAAAAGTTTTCCGCCTTTAGTGGTGTCTTTTGCTGACCCAGCAGACCAGTGCAAGACAATAACAGGAAGCCTGCGACTTCCAGAAGCCAGCTGCAGCTTAACAACATTAGACGAAACATCAGTTTGTTTGCCTTGTCTAGAGGATACTGCAGTCATATCCCATAGAAGTATGTCTCCAGTTATATAGCCAACAGCAACAGTTGAACCCCCTCTCGATGCCCAACAAAGAGAGCAGATTTCTCTCTCTTCCTCATTCTCATCAAAATTATCTACTTGATCTTCACTAGCATGTGTTTGAGCGCCAGTGACTTGACCCTTCATATGCAAGTCACCGTAGCCTCGAACAGCAATTGCATGGTCCTCTGACACATCCCAAAGAACTAAGAATCCTTTCTCGTATGCAATTAGCACCCTGAAGCATATAAAAAAGCAGTTCATTCATGTGTTTCAGATTGGCGAACTGAATTGTGATGACTTGTCCCTCTCATTAGAGGAATTTGATGAAAACAATGGAAAGTTCATCTTTCAAATTTTCTGCTTCAAAACATTGATTATTCACGAATTGTTTGCATAGTAACGAAGGTAGCTGAGAATCTATCTGTGTTTTTTCATATAATTGACCATCCTAATATGATGTAATATCAGCATGCACACTATTTACTAATAAAAAAACTCATATAGTTCACGGTTATAACAAAAAATCCAGGAGTTCCATTTCATGATGATCTTACCTGGTGCCCAAGGTGTTAGGTTGAGGCAATATTCCAACGATAGGTTGAGTATCAAGCAAGGGAACACCAGCTGCTTCTGTGAAGAAATTGGACCAATAAAAGCATGATTAAGCCTCAAAGCAGTATAAGATAGGCAAAAAATATGTTGTGTTGGTTTATTTAACACTTTCAAGTCCAGATGTAAAAGGTGAGATGAACTGATGGCGTTTTGTTCACAATTTTGACTTCATGCTGCTATAATATCAACATGAACTTTGATACATAAACAGAAGCAAATATAAAAAATGGTACTTGACATCTGTTGAGGGAGACACGTAAAAACAGCAGTATACCAGCTAAGGAATGTATAGAAACATTGTAAGGCATCTTTTGAAGCTTCCCATCATATACATCATACTTTAATACAGAAAGCAGGCCATTCTCATCTCCAAGGTACCTGAATGTGATGGACAAATTTAATATACGAATAAAAGGTTAGAAAGTGGTCCAGACAGCTACTAACTTAAGAATGTGAAACAAACAAAAATCTGTTCAGAACTCACATCAGAAAGGTCCCCTCTATGACTGAAAAAGCAGTTATATTGGCATCCCACTGGGAAGAATGAAATAGCTGCCTAAATTCAAGGTTCCATACCTACAAGAGTAAAAAGGACACTTATATTACATGCAAACTTCTAAAACAAGATAGAGCAAACCATACTGTATGAACATCATAATATTTTAACATTATGAACATGCTATTTAGTCAAAGGTACAGGTGATGTGCAAGTGATTTTGCAAAGTCACATAGGCTGAGCATGTAGCAATTTTTTTTGTATCGTATGCGCTTCTTCAGCACCATATAAATAGTTATTTCCTTCGGAGCCTCTTTCCCAATATTGCACAATTCAGATTGAGGATTATCTATATTTTTGGTGAATTATATTCTAACAAGAATTACTGTCGATATCTAACTGCACTTTAGGCACTATAAAAAGATGGCAAGGACCTTGTGGGGACACAGAAAAATTGCCCCAAATCAATAAGCAGAATGCATTCTGACATGCTGAAATGAGCCTCGAATCTTCACATGTTGTATTTAAACAGCATATAATGTGGAAAGTTGGTGGGTGAACCAATCCATGAGCATGAATGCATTGCACACCTTATTTGTACATATAAGAGTAGTGGTAACCTCCAAAGTAAAAGGGAAAAACTTTCTCAAAATAGCAGAAGGGTGAAAAAGGAAAGAAAATTGAATACAACAAAGAGCTATCTCTCAATGCCATACCTGGATTTCATTCTCATTAGAAACTGCAATTAGTAGCCCCTGGTTTTGTATAAACTGCAATACATAACAATCCATTACTCACTTTTACAACTGGCAATCAGATTTATGGTTTTAGAGATTACGAAAAACGCAAGCAAGTACAAAGTAGCTAGTTACTAGTGTAACATGCAAAAGTAGCTTCTGGTGGCATACAGTTGCTTCAGAGAATTATATAATTAAGGCAGACGGTGAAAGTGTATAATTTACTGAGGCAAGTAACATGGAAGGAACCCCAAGGACTGTACTGGCTAGAGTTTCAGTCAAAGATAAAATCGACTTCACTAGAACAGGAACACCATCATCCACTTCATACCAACCCAAACAGGGGGAAAAACGACTCGACATTTTTCCATGGAGTTCATTGTCTACACACACGCATTGTGAAAGTAGAGAATGACCAGTCATTGGATGGAGTGCCAAACCTGAAGATACTTGTATGGCATGCTCTTTGGCGATATGAGGATGCCTTCGATATTATCACCTCCAAAGATTTTTATCCTGCCATCCCTGCAGTTTGAAGCGCAGTCACCATCAATTCAACATGAGGCGAACATAACATGGACGCAGAAAATGTGCGTGCTCAAGGGCTTGCTGGTATGTTGTATTAACTTGAGCACTCGACTCGAGCAACGATCTGAACCGCATTAAGGCCTCAAGCTTAAGAGTTGAACGCATGACCGCACACTACAAATGACCTAATTTACATGCTTGTTTGGATGTCTTGCTATATGACACAAGAAATGGCTGGTTGCTCGGATTCAGAGGGTGGTAACACAACTTGACAGAGATATCAGCTTCGGTTTTACTTATTTTGCAGTGTAGGCAAAGTTGGGACGAGTGGAGGGAGGTTGGGGACTCACAGCGTCCCGACGGCGAGGAGCCGCTGCACGGGGTCGAACGCCATGACGGAGGCGGCGTAGGGGACGCCGTAGTGGAGCGCGATCTGCGCGTCCAGCTGGGCCACATCGCCGGCCGCCCCTCCTCCTCCTCCTCCACCTCCTCCTTTTTCTCCGCCTCCTCCCTGCAGCAACAGCCAAAGCACACGGAATCACCACCACGTCCACGGGCAGCGCCAGAGGAAAGCCCCGACGGCCAGCCCCGGCGAAGATGATCTGGCCGACCCCAGGGGAGGGGTTCCCCCAAATCTGGCGGGATAGAGTGGGAGAGGGGACGGGGCGAGACCTGGTGCAGCTTCTTCAGCAAGAAGCGCTTCGCGAACATCGGGGACGGGGCGGTTCGATGCCGGCGGCGGCGGCGGCGGCGACGGCGGCGAGGACTGGTGACTGGTTCGCAGGGGGAGCAGGTGAGGTGAAGACGAAAGGGGGCGAGAGCGACTATGGTAAGCGGGTACGGCAACGCAGACGTGCCGGTGGGGGTGGGGCTCACCGGAACCAGTCGGAGGCCCAACCACGTACCGAGATGGGCCCGCTGCGGCCCATGGCTGGTCAACCCAAAGGCATCGTAGGAGCCTTTTTCGTTTTCCTTCTCTCGCTTTTCCACATTTGGTTTTCTTTGTTCCTTTTTTGGTTTTTCTCGATTTCTTTTTGTTTCTTTGTTGTCTTTTTTCGGTTTTACTTTCTTTCAACACATGTCTACTCCCTCCGTTCCATAATGTAGTGCCTATAGATTTTTTGAAAAGTCAAACCTCACAAACTTTGACCAGGTTTGTGGAGAAAAATATTTACATCTAGAGTGCGAAACATATATCACTAGATTCATCATAAGATGTAGTTTCACATTTTTTATTTTTTGCTATTGTATAGATATAAATATTTTTTTTTATAAACTTGGTCAAAGTTTGTAAAGTTTGACTTCTCAAAAAATCTATAGGCACTGCATTGTGGAACGGAGGGAGTATAAGTCCTTTTAAAGATTTCAATGCGGACTATATACAAATGTATAAAGACATATTTTAAAGTGTAGATTCACTCATTTTACTACGTACGTAGTCCCTTTTGGAATCTCTAGAGAGACTTATATCTAGGAACGGAGGGAGTAATTTTTTTAGAACAGAACGTAAATTTTTAGAGCACATGTGAAACATTTTTTTGTATACATGTTGGACATTTTTCAAATATAATACATGATATTTTTTAAAAATATGTGTTTTAAAAAATGAATACATGGTAACATTTTTCCAAATACATGGTGTACATTTCTTAAATGATAAGAAACATTTTTCTACATTTAACTTGAAAGAGCAAATATTTGTTAACATGTCAAGATATATTCTCTAATGGAAATAAACTTTTCTTTAACTTTTTTTTGAACATCAGTACAGACACAAGCGCTTATATACACGCGCATACACTCACCCCTATGAACGCACACACGCACACCCTACCCCTATGAGCACCTCCGAGAGACTGAGCCGGCATATCATCTTGAAATTTACGAAGTCATCGTAGGCGCCTCGTCGTCGACGGGAACGTCTCCTCCCACTGAAAGCGCATCGCCGGAAATCCTGAAATAAATCCAGGAATAATGCGAGCACCAGGATTTGAACCCTGATGGGTTGGGGATACCACTGTTCACCTAACCAACTCAACCACAGGTTGATTCGCAACTTTTCTTTAACTTATAGGGACATTTTCTACATCTGTATATAATATTTTTAAATGTCATGAACATTTTTTTAATCATGCAAATATTTCCATAAATATCACATACATTTTTTTAATGGCACATTTTTTTAACATTACACAAACATTTTATAAAATCATATACACATTTTGTAAAACAAAACCAGATTTTTTTTAAAACATGGGAATGCTTTTTCAACATTTATTTTGAATGCGGTAACAATTTTTTTATACTATGTTAACATTTTAAAAAAAATCCTTTCCAAATTTTGTAAGTTAATTTAAGTTTTGAAAAATATGCATTTAATTTAAAATAAAAGAAGAAAAAAACTCGAGTGACATTAGCAGGACGAGCCACGTCTCACGGGGGCAGCCCACCACAGGCACCATGTACGTGAGGCAACCATGTGCCTCGCAGTAGGCAGCACATATCCACACCCAGGCTCTTTTGTCTTTTCAGGGCTCATTAGGTTTATAGGATTTTTAAACCTGATCAAAATGAAAAGTAGAGGATTAGGGTATCCTGCATACTCTGATACTTAGAAAGTTTGCCATGTGGTCTCATCTAATGATACCTCTATTTCTAAAAGAGTGAATGCTAAATGTAGGGAAAACTTCCATTAGTGAAAATCCCGTAGAAATCCTCCAAGCCAAATGAGCCCCTTCGCAACCCGTACTGCGACAACGCCTAAAGAGAAACATCATGGGTCGAGCCTCTCCACCGTCACCCACGCCTAACGCCTCCCTCCTGCTACTTTCATCGGTCTAGCCATTCCTTTGAATCCCCTCTTTTTCAACGTCCTTGAGCCTCACCGCACACGTACCTCATGTAAGTTTCTTCATTGTCTCCTGTTGACGCCTCGTTGAGCGGGATCGTCATTGAATTCGACGAGGGCTCATCCTCGACAACACCTGCACTGTCGCCCGTCGCGGCGGACTGTGTCGTTTGCCGGCTCAATCTTAGTGCGTCATGCTCAGTCTCCACGTCGCCTTCATTGTTGTCGGTGTTGTAGACATAACCCATGTCCCCTTGGCCGCGGCTAATAGAGTTCTATCGAATATTTGGTATAAGGTAGGTTATAGTTGGACTTGGATTCAAATTGTGTGAAAACAGGGTATGAAGTCGTATCCTAATAGAACACTTGTATCCTAACCCTCATATATATGCGAAGGTAGACCCACGATATAATCTACGCCGTCATAATAACCCAAACACGCAAGGGGGGCTGGCGGCATGTGCCGGCGCCCGGGTGGCCGGAGTCGGAGCGCCCATAGTACAACCCCGGGATGTAGCCCAACTCAACGTACCTCGTTAACAGATCTCGGTGTCATGCCTCTGTGATTGTCTGGTCCTCGACAGATGGACGGCGCACCTCGGATTAATTCTGACATTTAGTAGCACTTTCGACACTATTTGGCACCATCATGGCAACAGCACTGGCCGTCGTCGCCATGGCCAGACGCGTCTCCGAGTCCGGCTCGCGGCAGGTCGCCGCCGTCTCCGACTCTACTCCGGCCATCTTCCTACTTTTCTTTTCACGAGATTTTGTTTTCTTACCAAAAAAGATTTCCTTAAAACCAGAATCCCCGAGGCTTATGTGTCCGACTCGCACGAGGTGTTTCGCTCGCGCGATATACCGGCTCGTAACCGACGCCAACACCCGCGATCCGCCGGAAAAACTCGAGTTTGGTAGCAGTATTCATCTTCCCACCGCGTCCGCCGGCCGGAAGCATCGCATCTGTGTCCCGCGCCGGTGCCGGACGAACGATCATGGACATCGCGGAGTACGTCGCGTTCATGGCCGGCGGCGGCCGGGGCCCGCGGGGCGACGAGCTGCGGCGGCGGGCCAGGGAGCACCTGCTCGCGTCCGGCTGGACCCTCTACAAGTTCGCCAAGTGCGACGGCCGCCAGGAGCTCCGCTACCGGGCGCCCCACGGCGCCTCCTACATCTCCCTCATCGTCGCCTGCAAGAAGTTCCAGCTCTTCACCACCGCGCCGCCGAGGACCCCCGCGGCCGCTCGCGGGAAGCCGCGTAGGAAGAGGAGCGCGTCGCCGGGTTGTTCGTCCGGGAAGGGGATGGGGAAGGAGATCGCTCGTGTGATAGGCCCGATCGGTGCGGAAAATGGCGGCTGTAAGAGGGGGTTTGGCGACGGCGAGGAGGACGGGTGTGGGCCGGCCGTCGGCAATCCGTTCGCCGGCGAGTGCCGCGCGAGGCACAGGAAGGTGAGGAGGGTCTCCGCGCTCTACGCCGACGACGCCCTCCAGAAGTACGCCGCCAAGAAGAGGAAGAAAGCGTCGGCGTCGGCGTCTCCCGCGGCGTCTCCCCAAAGCTCTGCGTCTCCTGCGGCGTCGCCGTCGCGCGTGCTGCGGCCGAGGCCCAAAGACGGCGACAAGGCAGAGGCGGCGGCGGCGTGCCGGCCGACCCGCGCGAGGACGATCCTCGCGGTGCTCATGGACAAGAAAATCTTCCCCCCGACGGCCAAGCTGTCCTACAAGCGATCCAGGGACGAGCCTCCGGCGAAGCAGGGCACGGTCACCGCGCAAGGGACCATACGGTGCGCGTGCGGCTGCGGCGGCAAGGCCTTCACCGTGGCGGAGTTCGCGGCGCACGCTGGCGGCGGATGCGGCGATGACCGCCCGTCGGCGAGCGTGTACCTCAACGACGGCAGGTCGCTGTCGCAGTGTCTGGTGCAGCTGATGCGCGCCCACGGCGGCGGCAGCAGCAGGGCCATGGGCTCGCCGTCGCCGCGCGCGAGGCTGAAGCGCAGATGCCCGCCCGAGCTGGGGGACGGCGACTGGGTGTGCTCCGTCTGCGCCGACTTCGGCGACATGCTGATCTGCGACTGCTGCCCGTCGACGTTCCACCACGGCTGCGTCGGCCTCGACGCCACCCCGCACGGGGAGTGGTTCTGCCCTTCCTGCCGGTGCGCCGTCTGCGGCTCCAGCGAGTTCGAGCTCGACGACGGCCAGTTCACCGACAAGACGGTGATCTACTGCGACCAATGCGAGCGAGAGTGTAAGTACATTCAACACATCCCAAATTACTCCGAGAATCTACAATGTGCATCGAATCAACTACGTAGATGCTTATTCATCTCTGTTAATTTTACAGATCATGCCGGCTGCGTCAGGGGCAGGGGCGACCAGCTCGAGTGCTGCCCGGAAGGGCCATGGCTCTGCGGCCATGACTGCTCGAACATTTTCCAGCGTCTGCAAGGGCTGGTTGGCAGATCAATGCCTACATCAGCGGAAGGCGTGACCTTCACCGTGTTGAGATCAACGAAGCTCCCCGAGGAGGAGGCCATGGCGGCGGAGGAGCACGGGAAGCTGTGCGCGGCGTTCGACGTGCTCCATGAATGCTTCATCACCCTCATCGAGCCGCAGACGCGGACCGACCTCAGCCACGACATCGTCTTCAACAGAGAGTAAGCAAATCTGAATTTTCTTTTCAACATCTCATTTCATTTGTGGAAATCTGAATGTCTTTTCGACATCGTCTTCAACAGAGAGTAAGTAAATCTGAATGTCTTGCTGACAGTTCTTGGATGATTGTGCAGATCGGAGCTGAGACGGCTAGATTTCCGGGGATTCTACGTGGTCGGTCTCGAGAAAGGCGGCGAGCTCATAACCGTGGGCACGCTCAGGTACCCCGGCTACTTGATCATCTTCTTCTTATGTAGTACTACATGAAATACATTTTGCCTTGCAAATGCTGAATATAAATCGTCCTTTGTTGGTGCAGGGTGTACGGGAGGAAGGTCGCGGAGCTGCCGCTCGTCGGGACCCGGTTCGTGCATCGCCGGCAAGGGATGTGCCGCCTCCTCATCATAAACCAACTGGAGAAGGTACGTCTGAAGTTTGATCGTCCAAGAATTGTCTTCCATGATCATCGTCAGAGCTAAACATTTCATGTTTACTGAACTTGCAGTTGCTTGGCGAGTTAGGGGTGGAGAGGCTCGTGCTGCCGGCGGTGCCCGAGCTTCTACCGACATGGACCGGATCCTTCGGTTTCCAGGCCATGAGCCATTCCGACAGGATGGAGATCGCGGAGCACACCATCATGTGCTTTCAGGGAACCACAATGTGCCACAAGTTCATCGTCAGCGCCGCGACTCCATGAAGATGAAACATGCTGCTACTATGTGCTAGAAATCAAGAGTTCAGGAGAGGATCGCTACACTGACAGACCGGTTGTACATTAGTTTGGTACTAGTGCTGCACATGTATGATGTAGGATGTAGGTGAAAAGTTAAAAGTCCATTTTCTGTCGTGTGACTGATGCAGTAATTTGGACTTTTATGAAGGAAATTACTAGCGGAGATCCTATTATTTATAATCTGCTGAAAAGCATGGCATGTGCGACAACAGACCGGTCCAGTAAACAAAAGCAATTTCATCCTGATGATATGCAGAAACATCAAACTGACAACAAAGAATAGAAACAACGGCAAGGAACTCGAGTCATCCTCTCTCGGAGCCAAGTTCAATGTTAATAATGGGGCTTCTACGCGGTTTTGGCTCGACCACTGGCTTGGTCCGGAGCCCCTCTGGCAGAGCCATTTTGCCATCTACCAACTGGCTACCAATGTTGACATTATGGTGGCCGATGCGCTTAGATGTAACCCTCCCGCCATCTCCTTCAAAAGGCCACTCCTCACTCATGAACGCGCCAGCTGGGATGGGCTCCTAGCTAAGGTGCAAGGCTTCACTCTTCTCCCCGAGAAGGACACGGTCTCTTGGTCCCTCACGAACTCTGGGAAGTTCTCGGTCCAATCACTCTACAACAAGATGACCGAAGGACCGTCACTAGACATAGCTAGGGGGCTATGGAAAGCGGCCATCCCTCTGAAGATCAAAATTTTCCTTTGGCAACTCTTCCGAGATCGCCTTCCTTCTTCCAACAACATTGCCATTAGACATGGCCCTTCGGATGGTACTTGCACGCTCTGTGGTCAGCATGAAGATGCCAACCATATCTTTTTCAAGTGCCACCTGGCCCGTTTTGCCTGGAGTGCCGTCCGTTCGGCTTTCGACCAAACCTGGAACCCCAACTCGACGTCGGACCTGCGTAGGCTCCTTCTTGCGTATAGGGGCAGTTTCGGTCGTGTATTGTGGCGATGCGTAGGGGCGCTGTGCTGGTCTCTTTGGACCATTCGCAATAAGATGACGATCGAACACAAGTTCCCTAACCACCCTGCTGACATTATTTTCAAATGCCATGTGTTCCTACAGACATGGACTCCGTTGGGGAAACGGCGTGATGCGGATCGGATGCGGGAAGCCATGGAGCGGATCCGCACGATCCAAGTGGAGGCCCGAGCCTAAGTTGATGCTTTTGGAGCTTTTTTGGCTACCCTTTGGCTGGCTGCCCGTCGCACTGCTATTTATGTTATATCTCCTGGCGGCGGTCAGCTGCTTGTCCTTTGTTTTTTGGCTTCGGCCCTTTTAGCTTGTTAAAACTGTTGTCCCTGTTATGTATTACCTATGGATGCTGCCTGCTGGTGGGCTTTATTAATTTGAAGCCGGACGCATCGTGCGTCTCCGTTCTAAAAAAAAAAAAACTCGAGTCATCCTCATGTAAGCTATCATGCATCCAACAAGGGCAATTCAGATATCCAGCTCAGGTTAAGGATGTTTGGTTTCTAGGACAAAAAGCTTGAAATGTTAACCTATTTATACACTACAGGAAACGATCGACCAGCCGTCCAAACAACATGGAAGTTAACACCCACCCAAGTAAATTATTGAGTGAAGCAGATGGGTCTATCATGAATCCCAAAATTATTACATACCGTACTCCACATGTAAGCAGCAGCTGAGCAAGAGAAAAAAAAAGATGATTTATAGTTTCAAATTCCTCACAGAAACTGCATGTGAAATCACCCACCCGCTTCCTTTTCTTCATATTGTCTTTAGTGGCTATGGCATTGTGCCAGATCATCCATAGCCAGATTTTAGTTTTAAGAGGGATTCTAGCTTTCCACATCGGTTGAAAGTCTACTAGGGATCGATCGGAAAAGTGATTATACATCGATTTCACAGGTTTCTTTGCTACAACAGATGCTACTATGCAAACCCAAGTGATTCATATATATAGAGAACTCAACAGGGAAGCTCACAATTGCGCATCAATTTCTTTTACTCCCTCCGTTCCCAAGTATAAATCTTTTTAGAGATTTCAACAAGAGACTACATACGAAGCAAAATGAGTGAATCTACACTCTAAAATATGTCTATATATATCCTTATGTTGTAGTCCATTTGCCTCTAAAAAGACTTGTATTCAGGAACGGAGGGAGTAGAATATATCACGATTCAGGAGTAACAATGAAATGTTGTAGCTCGGTACACAGTGGAGTTCAAAGCCCTTATATGCTTTCAAAGCTAGGCAATCTCAATGTACATGATTTTTGAATCCTGGTTGTAAACCGTGTCTACTACTCCTGCGAGTACGGGTATGTCCCACTTCGCTGCCACATGATCTGTGTGTGTTGTGTGTGGGGTAAAAGGGACAAAAGAGGCGGCCCAGCGCGCGGCCTCAAACGGACAAATGTCCGGATTCCGTCCGTTTTTGACCCATCCCCGGCCCAAACATGCGCTCGGTTTGGGGTGAAACGGACAGCGCGCGGACGGGCGGGACGCGCGCGCTTGTCCTCCCCTGGCCCGCCTGTCGGTGGGAGAAACCAAAACTCCCCCCACGCCCATTTGGCGCCATTTGCCCCAAACCCTCCCACGTCCCTCCCGCCGCCCCCTCTCTCCCCGGTCCATGGCCGACGCCCCGCCGAGTTCCGACGGCCTGGCCTTCGACCCGCCCGCAAAGGTGAAGAAAAAGGCGCCAAGGAAGCCTCGGTCGGAGTGCACGCCGGAGGAGATCGCCAAGTTGGACGCGAAATCGGCGAAGAGGAGGGAACGGAGAGCGGTCGTCAAGGTCAATGCCGCCGCGGCCAAGTTCGCCGCCCAGCGCGAGGAGCTGGAGGCCGCGCGGCGCAAGGCCGCTGCCGACGAGAAGGAGGACCTCGTCAACAAAGCGCACGCCATCCTCATGCTTGGCATGGGCCGTCCTGCCGGGTTCCCTGCAGCGGCTGTCGGCCCGGCGAGGACAGGCTCGTCGGTCGCCCGGCCTACGCACTGCCAGCCGCCGACATCGCGCACCGCGCCCATGTCGCCCTGCTTCCCTCCGCCAAGGCACGACGGCCAGACCCGTTTCTCGGGGTCGCCGGACGTGTTCGCGCTGTCCACACCGCGCCCCGCGGTCGTCATCGACCTCAACATCACGCTTGGGTCCAGCAGCGGCGGGCGGCCGTCCGTCGAGATGCTAAAAAAGCAGGCACGAGCACCGTTCACGGGCACCATGCCGGCCCCCCGCGTCTTGTTTGACGAAATGCTAACCCCAACGCCAGCGGTCGACGACCCCTTCTACAACCGCTACATGGAGGACGTGATCTTCGACGGTGGGCATGGCCGTGCCTACGACCCCGATGAGACCCAAAGTCAGGATGGCCGCGCCGAGTACGTCCCCGATGAAGGTGGGCACGACCGTGCTGACTACGACCATGGTGACTCGTGGCATGAAGACGATGACATCTATGTCGAAGGTGATGATGAAGAAGAAGAAAGCAATGATGTTGATATTAGTGGTGCGCCATTGTTCATCGACGAGCTCACCCAAAGAGCGGAGGCACAAAAGAAGAGGAAGAGCATTCGCGCAGGTTCATATACACAAGATGAGGACAAGTTGATTTGCCAAGCTTGGATGGAGATTAGCCAAGATCCGAGGACCGGCGCGCAACAAAAGGGCATTGTTTTTTGGACGAGAGTCCACAAAACATTCCATGAAAGGAAGATGTTTGAGCCCTTCCAAATTACAAGCAACCGTGGCATCGACTCGATTCAAAAAAGATGGTTGTTCATCCAACAAGAGTGCAACAAGTATTGCGCCGCATTTGAGAGCGTTGAAGCACGGCCCGTGAGTGGTCTCGGTGTTGGGAACATGGTATGATCTCCTTTTTCTAGCCCTTTCCTTGCTACGGCCATGAGACTTCGGCCGTGTATATGCTTGCATGTTCACTTGTTGTTGATCATGTGGTGTAGGCATTCCAATCTTTGGAGGCATTCAAGGCCCTGCACAATGACAAGCCATTCACTCTTACGCATTGTTGGACACTCATCAACATGTGCCCTAAGTTCAAGGACCAATACCGTGAACTACAAAGGAAGAGAGGACTGAAGATGGCCAAGTTCGCCGGAGGTGGAGATGGCGAGGCGTTGAAGAGGCCGAGGGGCAATACCAACTCCAAGGTGGACGAAATACGTGACGCCTCATCCATGGCCTTGCATGAGACTTTGCATGGCATGATGTCTCAAAAGGATGTGAGGGACGAGAAGAAGCGGCAAAGCAAGGACGAGCAAATGAAGCAATACCTAGACCTTCAAAGACAGAAGCTTGAGATGGAGGAGGTGGCCAAGAGGAGGAAGATCGACATGAAGGAGGCGGCCCGGCAAAGGCAGCTCGACATGGAGGAGGCGGCCTGGCAAAGGCAGCTCGACATCGAGGCCGACAACGTCAAGGCCAGGTAGAGGCAGCTCGACATCGAGGCCACCAATGCCGCCACCAAAGCAAAGAAGGTGGCCCTTGCGATCATGAGCGTGGACTTGTGGAAGATGAGCGACAAGACGAGAGCCTGGTTCGAGGCCAGGCAGAAGGAGATGCTCGACGCCGAAGGCCTGAACTAGGTTGTCCGATCGGCATGGCCGTTCTTTTTTAGGCTGGCATGGGTGCCGCCCGTCCGGCCGCTGGTAGTGTGCCGGCGAGAAAACATTCATTTTGGAGGCCGACTGTGTTGCCGGCCGCTGGTTGTGTTGCCGACGAGGAGAACTATTCATTTTGGAGGCTGGCTGTGTTGCCGGCCGCTGGCTGATGCCGGCGATGGACGTGTAGGCCGCTGGCTCTGTTGCCGGCGTGATGAACCGGGGCCGCCGCTGGCCTGAACTAGGGCTTGGCATTTGAAATGTTGCTTTTAGTTTTTTAAGTATACGCGGACAAGATGGGGCAAATGGATGCGGCCGCGCGCTGGGCGCACGGCCACCGCATCCCAGGACACGCCCGGACACTACCCCAAATCCCTATCCAAACGGACAGAATCCGGACAAAACGGACGTCCGTTTGGGGTCGCGCGGTGGAGTTGGCCTTAGGCAAGGAAGAGCTTCAGAATTGAGATTGGAGGCGGGGTGATTGTGTGAGCTAGGGGTTCTGCGGTTCGAGTGCACGTGCAACGGCGAGGAGGGTTTATACGACGACCACAAAATGGCAAAGCAAATTTGTAGGCTTATACAAAATGTTGTCAAGTTCACAACCGCAAATTATGACAAATTTAACTCTGCGGAGGACACAAGGAAGGTTATAAACAAAGTTAAAATTTAGAAAGTATGAGTTTTAAAAATATATTTATGCAAGGTAACTTGGCAAGGAGGGAGTATAATTGCTAAAGCATTAGTATTAAATATAAAGTGCAACTCATTTTGGAATTTTAGAAAGCCCCTAGATGGCTATTTCCTATTTTGAACTATATGATGGTCGTCGTTGTTGAAATATATTGCATGCCCTTTCCATCAATTCACACTTTTGAAGGAATTGCGTGAAGCATAAATTCAATAGACACTACTGCAGTGCCCTGCCCGAGACTAACCTTAATTTCACCTCTCATTGCACATGTGCCATTGGTGTGTGGATCAGAGCTGAGATGGCTCTATTTATGGGGATTCTACATGGTGGATCTCGAAAAAGGTGGCTAGCTAATAACCGTGGACACGCTCAGGTACTCCCAATACTTGATTAGGTTTTTCGCATGTATTGCCTGAATTACCTTTTGTCTTGCAAATGCTAAATATATCAATATATATATATGCTGGAATTTAGTCTATATTGGGGCAGCCCAATAACTATTTCAGAAATTCCTAATAAATCCTAGAGGCCCACTTAGCCCATTTGTGCAAGGCAAGGGATACTACTAAAGTTTAGTCCCACATTGCTAGTTTAGAGGGAGTTGGACCTTTTTATAAGGGAGGCTCCTTCCCCACTTGTATGAGCATGAGAACAAGAGTGACATCCACGCGCGCTCCTCCTCCGCCGCCCGCCTCGTCACGACGCATCGCGGGAACGAGCCTGTTCGCGTCGCGGGAACGAGCCTGTTCGCGTCCCTCTGTTGTGCCTTCTAGATGTGTTTACCTCAAGTTCATATATGCAGATGATGTTTACCTTCTCTCTGTCAGATTGCATGACTTGCTTTATATTTGCTATTTTAGTAATGCTTTATCTAGTATTTTTGTTAATAAAATCATTCGGTAAATTGCTCATATTTCCAACAATCCAAAAACCTTATTATAGGCAATTTACCCCGAGTGGTTTTGCTGCTTCCATGAGACCTCCTATGTTTGAGGGTATCCACTATAAGAGGTGGCGCGTGAGAGAAGTCTTATGGTTTCAGACCATGAGCTGCTATGACTCCACTCTTGGCAAACCTGAAGGAGAGCAAGATGCCCAACAGGCACAAGCTTTTCAGAAAATGGATACCTTGTTTAAGGCTGCTCTCTTGAGTGTTCTTGGTGAGAACATAGTTGATGCTTATGCGTCAATTGATAATGGGAAAAGATATGTGGGACGCACTCGAGGCCAAGTTTGGGGTCTCAGATGCCGGCACTGAGCTGTACATCATGGAGCAATTCTATGATTACAGGATGACTGAAGAGCGCTCCGTGGTTGAGCAGGCTCATGAGATACAGTCATTTGCTAGAGAACTTGAGCACTTCAATTGCATGCTACCGAACAAGTTTGTTGCCGGGGGTATCATCACTAAGCTTCCTCCTTCATGGAGGAACTTTGCTACCTTACTGAAGCATAAGAGACAGGAGTTTTCCGTTCGGGATCTCATTCGTACTCTTGATGTGGAAGAAAAGGCGAGAGCAAAGGACACACGTGCTCGAGGTATTGAGGGAGGATCTAGTGCCAATGTGGTACAGAAGCAGAACTTCCAGCCCCACAAGTTCAAGAACAAGGGCAAGTTTGATGGTGAAGCAAAGTTTGATGGGAAGAACAAGGCTGTGCAACACACGAACTTCAAGAAGAAGAATAGCAAGAAGAAAGATGCTTGTCATGTGTGTGGAGATCCTGATCATTGGGCTCCTAGTTGCCCTAATCGCTATGACAAGCGTCATCCTAGGAAAGGCGGCAAGACCGCTAATGTTGTCATTGGAGACACTGACATGAAGGATGTTGGGTATGGTATATTTCCCATTATTCTTTCAGTATGTCATTCTCCTGATTGGTTGATTGACACGAGTGCTAATGTGCATGTATGCGGTGATATTTCCATGTTTTCGTCTTATCAGACCGCAGGGACTTCAACTATACTGATGGGCAACGGTTCAAGTGCTTCTGTTCGTGGTGTTGGCACGGTCGGTCTGAAGTTTACTTCGGGAAAGATCGTGCAGCTGAAGAACGTGCATTATGTCCCCTCCGTCAATAAAAATCTTGTTAGCGGATCTCTTCTGTGTAGAGATGGCTACAAGCTTGTCTTTGAGTCGAATAAATTTGTAATCTCCAAGTATGGAACCTTTGTTGGTAAAGGCTATGAGTCAGGAGGCTTGTTTCGTTTATCCTTATCAGACGTTTGCAATAAAGTTGTTAATCATATTTGCAACAATAGTGAATCAAATGTGTGGCATTCACGTCTTTGTCATGTTAACTTTGGTTGCATGTCGCGACTAGAGAAGTTGAACTTAATCACTAGTTTCACCACTGTCAAGGGATCTAAGTGTCAAGTGTGTGTGTGAAAGCTAAGCAACATCGTAAGTCTCACATGACTGTGAAGACGAGAAATCTTGCACCACTAGAACTAATACATTCAGATCTATGTGAAATGAATGGTGTTTTGACAAAAGGTGGAAAGAAATATTTCATGACGTTAATTGACGACTCCACTAGATACTGCCGTGTGTATCTTCTGAAATCTAAGGATGAGGCTTTGAACTTTTTCAAGATCTATAAAGCTGAAGTGGAAAACCAACTTGATCGAAAAATCAAGAGGCTTAGGTCTGATCGTGGTGGAGAGTATTTTTCCAATGAATTTGATGCTTTTTATGCGGAACATGGTATAATCCATGAGAAGACGCCTCCCTACTCACCTCAGTCAAATGGGGTGGCCGAAAGAAAGAACCGTACTCTAACTGATTTGGTTAACGCCATGTTAGACACACCGGGTCTCTCCAAGGCATGGTGGGGGGAGGCGATATTGACAGCATGTCATGTCCTAAATCGAGTCCCCACAAAGAACAAAGAGATAACTCCATTCGAGGAATGGGAGAAGAAAAGGTTAAAACTCTCTTATCTGCGAACATGGGGCTGTTTGGCGAAAGTCAATGTACCAGTTCCAAAGAAGCGGAAGCTGGGACCAAAAACTGTGGATTGTGTTTTCCTGGGATATGCTTTTCATAGCATAGGCTATAGATTCTTGGTTGTAAAATCTGAGGTACCTGACATGCATGTCGGTACGATCATGGAGTCGAATGATGCGACTTTCTTTGAAGATATCTTTCCCATGAAGGATATGTCTACCTCATCTAATCAGGAGATGCCTAGTTCATCGAATCAGGAACCAGTTACAATTACCGAACCTGCCATTTCGATGGAACACTTTGAAAGTCCCGTGGAGGAGAACAATGAAGTTCCTATTAGGAGCAAGAGACAGAGGACTGCAAAGTCCTTTGGTGATGATTTTCTTGTGTATCTCATAGATGACACTCCCAGTTCTATTTCGGAGGCCTATGCATCGGAAGTTGAAGACTACTGGAAGGAAGCGGTTCGTAGCGAGATGGATTCCATCTTGGTGAATGAAACCTGGGAGATAACTAATCGTCCTTATGGGTGCAAACCTATAGGATGCAAATGGGTATTCAAGAAGAAGCTTAGGCCTGATGGTACTATTGAAAAGTACAAGGCTCGGCTCATGGCTAAGGATTATACCCAAAAGGAAGGTGAAGACTTCTTTGATACTTACTCACCTGTGGCTCGACTGACCACTATTCAAGTTCTACTTTCACTAGCTGCCTCACATGGTCTTTTCGTTCATCAAATGGATGTTAAGATTGCTTTCCTAAATGGAGAGTTGGATGAGGAAATTTATATGGAATAACCAGATGGGTTTGTAGTAGATGGTCAGGAAGGGAAAGTGTGCAAGTTGTTGAAGTCCTTGTATGGACTCAAGCAAGCACCCAAAAAGTGGCATGAGAAGTTTGAAAGAACTTTAACAGCTGCAGGCTTTGTTGTGAACGAAGCTGACAAATGTGTGTACTATCGCCATGGTGGGGGCGAGGGAGTTATGCTTTGCTTGTATGTTGATGACATACTAATATTCGGAACAAATCTGAATGTTGTTAAGGAGGTCAAGGATTTCCTATCTCGCTGTTTTGAGATGAAGGATTTAGGAGTGGCTGATGTCATTTTGAACATCAAGTCGTTGAGAGATGATGATGGTGGGATTACATTGCTTCAATCTCACTATGTGGAAAAGATCTTGAGTTGCTTTGGCTATAGTGACTACAAGCCTTCTCCAACACCATATGATGCTAGCGTGCTGCTTCGAAAGAATCGAAGAATTGCTAGAGATCAATTGAAGTATTCTCAGATTATTGGCTCGCTTATGTACTTAGCAAGTGCTACAAGACCTGACATCTCTTTTGTTGTTAGCAAACTGAGTCGATTTGTTTCAAAACCAGGAGATGTGCATTGGAAATCTCTAGAGAGAGTTTTGCGTTATTTGAAAGGCACTGCGAATTATGGAATTCACTACACTGGGCATCCAAAGGTGCTTGAAGGGTATAGTGACTCAAACTGGATCTCAGATGCTGATGAGGTAAAGGCCACGAGTGGTTATGTATTCACTCATGGAGGTGGCGCTGTTTCTTGGAAGTCTTGCAAGCAGACCATCTTAACGAGGTCAACAATGGAAGCAGAACCCACATCACTAGATACAGCTACCGTTGAAGCAGATTGGCTTCGCCGACTCTTGAATGACTTGCCGGTTGTTGAGAAACCTGTATCGGGTGTCCTTATGAACTGCGACAATCAAACTGTGATCACGAAAGTGAGCAGCTCAAAGGATAACATGAAGTCATCAAGACACGTTCAGAGAAGGTTAAAGTCTGTCAGGAAAATGAAAAACTCCGGAGTTATTGCGTTGGATTATATCCAAACGTCTAAAAATCTGGCAGATCCTTTTACTAAGGGTCTATCGCGTAATGTGATAGATAATGTATCGAGGGAGATGGGTATGAGACCCACAATATGAGTTGTTTACAGTGGTAACCTATTCTTTGTGATCGGAGATCCCGTGAATTAGATGTGGAAGACAAGCTGTTGGTCAACTGAGAGGAGAGTATCCCTACTATTCACAATACCACTCCATGAAGATGCAATACTCTCCTAATCTGCATGGCAGGTTGATGTATATCTTAATGTGTTCTAAGTGGCTTATTGAAGTAGAGATGTTATCCTGCAGAACATCTTTTGAAGAACGCACCTATATGAGTCTGATTGTTAAACGACGCAATCTATGAGAGTAGAGTTCTCTCTAGTAAACTCATGAAAGGTCACGGAGTATGACGCATAAGCTCCACCCGCGGGGAAGACCCACAGTAGCCACGTATCGGTCAAGGCTTTATGTGAAGCTAGATTCACAGAAAACTTGCAGTTCAAGGCCCAGTCCACTATTCAAGTTGCTTACTAGTGTAGCATAGAGTTCTAGGTGGAAGTTCAACTTAACAGTTTCCACTGCAGTACCGGTATATAAAATAGTGTTTTGGAACCAAAGGCAAATTTCTGTGTGCCTCTGGGATCTGGTGGGGGATTGCTGGAATTTAGTCTATATTGGGGCAGCCCAATAACTATTTTAGAAATTCCTAATAAATCCTAGAGGCCCACTTAGCCCATTTGTGCAAGGCAAGGGATACTACTAAAGTTTAGTCCCACATTGCTAGTTTAGAGGGAGTTGGACCTCTTTATAAGGGAGGCTCCTTCCCCACTTGTATGAGCATGAGAACAAGAGGGACATCCACGCGTGCTCCTCCTCCGCCGCCCGCCTCGCCACGCCTCGTCACGACGCGCCACGGGTTGTGGGAATGAGCCGAGCCGATGTCTAATTTTTGCCACGCACTACGGGTATACGAAAGGTCACCTGGGAGCTGAAAAGTTTTGCGGTAGTGGATAATGAATACGAACGGTGCACCTCTTCGCGTGCTGCCTGTTCACTTCGTCTCCCTCCGTTGCTTCACCTCCCGGCGCAGCCTGTTCGCGTCCCTCTGCTGTGCCTATATAAGAGAGGTCGCTCCTCTCCCGAGAGACACATCAGAAGGTTCTCTTCCTCTCGCCACACAGTTCCAAATTCTGCGCTACTGCTGTCTTCCTCATCCCAGCTTGCGGCGTGCACCGCGCGTCGGGACAGTAGGCCTCTAAGACCGCACCTTTTGAGTCCTGTACGGGAGAAGGGTAATAAGGTTTTTGGGGAGCGCTCAACGCGACTACTGGTTGCTTCATCACGGACGATCCGGTCGCTGACGACTACTTCCCCGATGACGACTTCTTCCCCGACGTCCACGACCTCCTTGACGACTTGGCAGGCGAGGACACCGACCCCAAGTCCAGCGCTTCTGCTGCTGCTGTGCCGTACGTGTTCTTCTCCTTTCTGTTAGAAGTCCTCCTACAGTTCTTGGCTCTAGTTTCTGCCCCACGTATGTTAGGTTCTGTTTTGTATAAGCAACTTCATCTAGTGTCTGTTCTAGATGTGTTTACCTCAAGTTCATATATGCAGACGATTTTTACCTTCTCTCTGTCAGATTGCATGACTTGCTTTATATTTGCTATTTTAGTCATGCTTTATCTAGTATTTTTGTTAATAAAATCATTCGGTAAATTGCTCATATTTCCAACAATATCCTCGTAGGTGCAGATTTTATAGAAAGGAAGTTGCGCCGCTTGTCGGACCCAGTTCACATATTATTGGCAAGGAGTGTGCCACCTCCTAATGAACCAAATGGAAAAGTTATGTCTAATGCTTGGGGTTGTTTAGTGCATATTTCTTGGCTTCTACAAAATGTTTTCAAGTTCACAATCGCAAGTTATGACAAACATTGACTTTGCTAAGGACATGGAGAGGGTTTATACACTTGGTCATAGTTTACAAAGTTTGACTTCTAAAAATTATTATATGCACAGTAATTTGTCAAGGAGGTAGTATAATTCTCGCAAAAAAAGGAGGGAGTATCATTTAGTGTAAACATCATCATAATTCCAACAAGGCGATCGGCCAGAAAAACTCGAGTTTGGTAAAGAATCCCATCTGTGGGGGCTAATGCTGATTAGCTTGGAGAGAATGTCAGCGCATTTAGACATATCACCAAGTCCTCTTACATTCCACGAACAGACAGATAGGGTGGTGCTACTCATAAAGGTAGAAGTACACCGGACACTTAGACGAGAACAAACTACTGATAGGAAACGAAAGCAAGCAATAGACTAAGGGGTAGATGAAGCAAACGCAAAGCTTGCTCCTAGCACACATGCGAGGGAATAAGTAGACCCGAGCAGACGGGCCGCTATAAGGGCGGCATGTCGCCGATAGGACGCCACATGGGCGTGCAAGGAGAACTGAGGGCATCATGGCAGGGCGCAGCACAGCCGACGTCGCTGCTGCTCACATTAGCATTAAAGTTCTACATCAATAGTATTAAATACATAGTGCAAATCATTTAGGAATTTTAGAAAGGGGGGCCATGCCCCCCTCCCCCCCTCGATGCGAACACCCGCAATCAGTCAGAAAAGCTCGAGTTTGGTAAAGCATCCCATCTGTGTCTCGCGTCGGTGCTAGACGATCATGGACATCAC
This sequence comes from Triticum dicoccoides, assembly GCF_002162155.2. Classification (NCBI taxonomy): domain Eukaryota; kingdom Viridiplantae; phylum Streptophyta; class Magnoliopsida; order Poales; family Poaceae; genus Triticum; species Triticum dicoccoides. The sequence continues at coordinate 72,610,383 of NC_041383.1, forward strand.
GGAGTACATCGAGTTCATGGCTGGCAGTGTCCGGACCCCAGGCGGCGACAAGCTACGGTGGAGGGCCAAGGAGCACCTGCTCTCGTCCGGGTGGACCTTCTACAAGATTTAAATAACTAACGGTGGTCCTATATTTGTTGAAAAACATGGTATGTGCAACAAGGGACAAGTTCAGTAAACAAAAACAATTCCATCCTGATGATATAAAATATAAATAAACATCAAACTGACATGAAAGAACAGAAACAATGGCAAGGAACTTGAGGTAGCCTTTGTTTGGGCTAGAGATAGTGATTCTTGGATTCTAGCACAGTCAAAATCGGATTCACAAATAAACAGGCAGATTCCAACATAAGATGCCTAGAATCGATTCTCGAACTTGCACTGGATGCGGTCGGAAGCTGGAATCAGCGATTTTGCTGATTCCCGAGCTGCCACTTACCCCCTTCGAAATATGGGCCAACTTCTACCCGTTATTACGATGGAAATGCCACCGCATGCCCAACCCAACCTCTCCATCGACAGGGTCATCCTTTCGTTCGCACACATCCACACCTACCGAACAGAGGCAGAAAAACAAAGAGGGGATGGCTCTCCAGGGTTCGCCCGCCACCACCGTCGCCGGCCGCGTCGCCGACAAGGCGTGTGGATCCGGTCTCCGCCGCCCCGGCCATACACCGGCCGCACCACACTGGAGGCCCCCCTTGCCCCGACTCCACCTCTTCCTGCCCGACTACACCAGCCCTGCCCCATCTCCTACCTTTGAGAAGGTAATTGTTCATCAGTCCCAAAAAATTTATTTTTTGCTTGATGCTCTGAATTATGTTCTTATGTACGAACTGCTTCAGTAATAGGCCTTGATTGGAGCAGTAGCATTGTTCAGATTTAGTAAAATGTCAGATTTAGTAATAGTCCATGATTCGCTGGATATATGTAAATTGCCCTTATGAATGTCATATGTTATAGATGTCAAAAGCTAATTGGAGTCCAGAAATGACCACCATTTTTTGCAATCTCACTGCTAAGGAGAAGGAAAAGGGGAATAGGCCTACCAAATTTTTGAACCCTGTTGGATACAAGAATGTAGAAGTTGGCTTCTTTCAGCAGACCGGAAAACTTTACAGTAGGCTGCAGTTCAAAAATAAATGGGGCAGTTTGAGGACCTTGTATAGGGATTGGCTGATCCTAAAGAATACATCTACTGGACTTGGTTGGAATGATGAAACGAACACCGTGATTGCTGATGACGAATGGTGGAAGAAGGCCGGTGAAGTAAGTCATCTTTGTAAGATCAAATTGTCTTGTGGCTAATATTGCACTAGATTTTTTTGTTGACAAGTGCCAAATGAATTACTTATGCAGGAAAACAAGGACATCTTGCAGTTTCGTAAATGTGGTCCTGAAAATCTGAACCAAATGAGCATCATGTATGCGAAGATCAATGTTATAGGAGGAACTTCTATGATGCCAGGTGGTGAGCATGAAGTGCTTGATCTTGAAGAAGATGAAACCGAGGAGGTAGAAGTGCAGACTACACAAGCCAAGAAGGCAAATAAGGGGCCATGGAAGATAGATGGAAGCTCTAGTAAAAAGAATCCTATTCAAAGGGACTTCAAGCGCATGGTTGACCACTTGATTAGTGAAGATGTTGCAATGAACTCACATAAGAATAGTGTTGCTACTGAAATTGAAAAGATTATGGAAGAAGTTCTGTCATGTGGAGCTGATGAAACAAGTGATGAGTACTTCATAGCAACCAAGTTGTTTGCGAAGTTTGAAAATCGTTGTTTCTTTAACAATATGAAGACTAGCGAAGGGAAGATGAATTGTCTTAGGAGGATGTATGAAGAGCAAAATAGGCATTAGGATTACACTTTAGACGTGTGATCATGAATAAGTTATTCCCTTCCTTTATGTTATGTCGCTTGAGACTTGTTGAACTATATTTCATTTCTTTTTATGTCACTTGAGACCTGATGAACAATATTTCCCTTCATGCTTTGTCACTTTAGATTGCTATAACATGTTCAGGATGTACAAGCCTTGTTTTGATAGGTTGCATCGTACACTTGTACACACATATGGCTTGAAAGGAACAAGAAACATGAGTTCAGAAGAAGCATTGGGTATGTTTCTCTGGACGATTGGGGGCCCTCAATCCGTAAGTCAAGTGGAGAATCGTTTCAAGAGATCAACCGAAGTTATACATCGCAAATTCAATGAAGTATTGAAATGCTTGAATGACATGGCTGTAGACATCATTCGACCAAGTGATCGAGAGTTCAGAGTTGTACATGATAGGCTTCGAGATGCAAGATTCGCACATCACTTTGATGGTTGCATAGGTGCTATTGATGGGTCGCATATTCCTGTAATAGTTCCAAATGATGAGATCGTCAACCATATTGGTCGACATGGATACCCAACACAGAATATCATGGCAGTGTGTGACTTTGACATGAGATTCACTTCTATTGTCGTGGGATGGCCAGGGTCAGCACATGACACAAGGATATTCAGAGATACTTTGGTGAAGTATGCAGATAGGTTTCCACATCCACCGATAGGTATCCATTTCATTTACATGCGCATGACAATGTTGTTTTAGTTAGCTTGTTCATCCCTTGTGTAAAACTAGTACTTTATGCAGGGAGGTACTATCTTGTTGACTCGGATTATCCCAATTGTGATGGATATTTAGCTCCATACAAAGGGCAAAAGTACCATGTGCCAGAATTTCGCCAAGGTCTCCCACCGAATGGGAAAAAAGAAACATTTAACTTTGCACATTGATCTCTATGCAATGTTATTGAGCGTTCATTTGGTGTCTGGAAGATGAAATGGCTTATTTTACAGAAAATGCCAAATTACCCTCCTGAGAAGCAAGCTCGAATCATCATTGCATGCATGACACTTCATAATTGCATTAGAGAAAGCAATTTGAGAGACTTGGAGTTTGACAAATGTGATCGTGATGAGAACTACATGCCAGGGAATTTACAACCCCGGCCCTACCCACGCGACATGTGTCCCATATTGTGGTTGGTGATGATGCGACCATGAAAGCAACTCGTGAGGCGATTGCTGATGGATTGATGGCGGATCAAGTATAGTTTCACATATTACTTGATGAGACTGATGATTGGTGCATATTTTGGATGATATGTGTACGTATGTAAGACTGATGGTTAGTACATATTTTGGATGATATGTGCATGTATGTAAGACTATGATGGTTGGCCCGTACTAGGATGATATATTTCGTATGAAAGACTACGAGGGTTGATTCTTTTTTTGGATGTTACGTTTCATATGCATGTTTAGGATGATATATTCATACATCATGTCATTTCTCGAAATAAATATTCTATATATTATGTTTTTGTGCTAGTTCTCACTTTATCAAGTCAAAACATATAACTTGTGCTTTAATCTGCATATAAACATCATAGTCAGTAGTCGAGGGTGTTACTGACATTTCACAACACCCACAACTCCTAAAGTTGACAAACAACAGGGTAAACAAACAGTCAGATTCCGATTCTCAGGAATCCAGAGCCACAACTGATTCTCAGGAATCCATAGCAAAGTGATTTTCAGGAATCTGTAGCCCAAACAAAAGGGGCCTGAGTCATCCTCGTGAAAGCTGTCACCCAACAAGGGCAGTTCAGATATCCAGCTCGGGTTAAGGATCTTTGGTTTCTAGGCCAAAAAGCTTGAAATGCTAACTTAATTTATACACTATCTGCAAGATTTGCCAATAAAGGACACACTTGCAAGATTTACAGGTACAAGGGGAGCATCAATGTAAGGTTGTACCTTCAGTCACTACACAAATTTTAAAACAGTTCAGGAGCAACAAACAAATGGCGCCTCGAGTGCAAACTTATGCATGGAGACTTGTTTGAAGGGCAATGCCAACGGGTATGCAGATTATCTTCGCACATAAAGACATACTGCTCCAGGTGTAAGATGGGAGAAGATGATACACATATATTTTTCCTATGCCCTTCTGCCAAAGCGGCCTGCTGGTTCTCTGAAGTCTGGACACATTGTTCCTTGAAGCCACATTAGATCTGAATATGTTTCTTTCTTCGGAACTTTGGCAACATTCCTGCAATTGTCAAAGCTATACTAGATTCCAATCACTTGATAATATCATGCTTTACTATGGTGTATATGGAAGTCCAGGAATGACAACCTTTTTCGGGGAAAGGATAATGCACCTATGTAGCTACTTTTGCATATCATAAAAACTCTTCCTTGAAACCATCTTCGATGCAGAATGAAACAACTAGGAGTAATTAATAGTGTTCCTAAGCAGGGAACTTCAATCTGACCAGATTCAACAATAATTACAGATTGTAGGTCTGTCTACCCAGATGCTGCAGGGACAAAGAATACAAGCAATCGGAATGGCATTGCAATCCAAAGAAGCAGGGTGAAAGACCGCTATCCTCATTTCTTCAACTAGCAGAGCAGCTTCTTCCCCTTTGCAGGTGGAGGTCAGGGCACTTTAGCTTGCTGCTAAGGTTACCACTTACCACACAGGTTCACAGCAGGGCAACCACCTGATTAGTGGGCAACCTCAGGCTTGCACAAGAAGCAGCTTCGAAGAATTTGCGCCTCTGACATGGGCGTTGGAAATGAGGAGTAACAATGAAATGTATCAGGAGACATATAGTAGAGTTCAATGTCCTATGCTTTCAAAGCTAGGCACCTTGTTGTAAACAGTGTCTGAAGGGGCGCCTCCCCTTGGCCCTTGTTCAATAAATTAATAAATTGTAATGTCCTCCGTATACAAAACCAGCTCCTGCATTTACCATGTACATACATTGTCATATGTGCATGATATTGGTTATTTTATGATCTAGCCTGCTGCTTACGCTGATATCCACTGACACCGCGAGTAGTTTTACACACCAAGAGCATCTCCAACAGCCGCACAACACGCCACGCGCAAAAACACATTTTACAGCGCGGAAAGAGCGGTTTTTTGCGCGTGGAAGGACGCTGGCTCCAGCGGCCGCTGTAGAATATTGCATGCGCGAGCTGCTCCAACAGGCGCTGTAAAAAATCGGCGCGCGCGAGCAACCAGAACACATACAAACGATATTTTGGAACAACATATAGATAAAATTCAACTAGACAAATAGCATAGTTCAACCAAACACCACAAACTAGTCCGATACAAATAAAATAATAAAATAGATAAAAACTACGGTGCAACTAAACTAGAAACTACTCCAAGTCGTTCTCCTCCTCGCTGGTGTCGTCCGACGTCGACAGGAATGCGTCTTCCCACCGAGGATCGTTGTCGTCAAACAATGACGCCTGTCCCAGGTCGCACCACAATATCACCAGTGCCTCTCGCCGACGCATGTCAGCCCGTTCCGCGCACCGCTTTGCTATCCTCTCCGCCCAGAAGGTGTTCTCGTCGGCGATGTCCCGCGAGTAGCGCTGGCGCCACTCCGCCATGGCTTGCTCATCCGACTCAGTGATGAGGAGGCAGCGCTGCTGCCTATGGTGTTCCTGACGGTCGCCATCGGTTACTAGCCGCGGTGGAGGCGCGAGTTCCTGCGCCTGCGCGCACGTCCACACATCCTCAAAGTTCATCTGTGAGCGCGGCCTCGAGCGGCGCCACACCGTCGCGTGCTACGTCTTGAGCTTGCGTTGGTTTTCCTTGAAGAGGAAAGGGTGATGCATCACAATAGCGTAAGTATTTCCCTCAGTTTTTAAGAACCAAGGTATCAATCCAGTAGGAGGCTCCTCACAAGTCCCACACACCCACACAAACAAACAAAGAACTCGCAACCAACGCGATAAAGGGGTTGTCAATCCCTTCACGGCCATTTGCGGAAGTAAGATCTGATAGAGATAATATGATAAGATAAATATTTTTTTGATATTTTATGATATAGATTGGAAAAGTAAAGATGCAAATAAAAGTAGATTGAAAGCTTATATGATAAAAGATAGACCCGGTGGCCATAGGTTTCACTAGAGGCTTCTCTCAAGATAGCATAAGTATTACGGTGGGTGAACAAATTACTGTCAAGCAATTGATAGAAAAGCGAATAATTATGAGATTATCTAGGCATGATCAAGTATATAGGCATCACGTCCGTGACAAGTAGACCGACTCCTGCCTGCATCTACTACTATTACTCCACACATCGACTGCTATCCAGCATGCATCTAGAGTATTAAGTTCATAAGAACAGAGTAATGCTTTAAGAAAGATGACATGATGTAGAGGGATAAACTCATGCAATATGATATAAACCCCATCTTTTTATCCTCGATGGCAACAATACAATACGTGCCTTGCTGCCCCTGCTGTCACTAGGAAAGGACACCGTAAGATTGAACCCAAAGCTAAGCACTTCTCCCATGGCAAGAAATATCAATCTAGTAGGCCAAACCAAACCGATAATTCAAAGAGACTTGCAAAGATAACTCAATCACACATAAAAGAATTCAGAGGAGATTCAAATATTTCTCATAGATAAACTTGATCATAAACCCACAATTCATCGGATCTCGACAAACACACCGCAAAAAGAGTTACATCAAATAGATCTCCACACGAGAGGGGGAGAACATGGTATTGAGATCCAAAAAAGAGAAGAAGCCATCTAGCTAATAACTATGGACCCGAAGTGTTGGGAATATGCCCTAGAGGCAATAATAAAAGGATTATTATTATATTTCCTTGTTCATGATAATTGTCTTTTATTCATGCTATAATTGTATTATCTGGAATCGTAATACACGTGTGAATACATAGACCACAACATGTCCCTAGTGAGCCTCTAGTTGACTAGCTCGTTGATCAACAGATAGTCAAGGTTTCCTGACTATGGACATTGGATTTCATTGATAACGAGATCACATCATTAGGAGAATGATGTGATGGACAAGACCCAATCCTAAGCATAGCACAAGATCGTGTAGTTCGTTTGCTAGAGCCTTTCCAATGTCAAGTATCTTTTCCTTAGACCATGAGATCGTGTAACTCCCGGATACCGTAGGAGTGCTTTGGGTGTACCAAACGTCACAACGTAACTGGGTGACTATAAAGGTATACTACGGGTATCTCCGAAAGTGTCTGTTGAGTTGACATGGATCGAGACTGGGATTTGTCACTCCGTATGACGGAGAGGTATCTCTGGGCCCACTCGGTAATGCATCATCATAATGAGCTCAAAGTGACCAAGTGTCTGGTCACGGGATCATGCATTACGGTACGAGTAAAGTGACTTGCCGGTAACGAGATTGAACGAGGTATTGGGATACCGACGATCGAATCTCGGGCAAGTATCATATCGATTGACAAAGGGAATTGTATACGGGGTTGCTTGAATCCTCGACATCGTGGTTCATCCGATGAGATCATCGAGGAGCATGTAGGAGCCAACATGGGTATCCAGATCCCACTGTTGGTTATTGACCGGAGAGCCGTCTCGGTCATGTCTACGTGTCTCCCGAACCCGTAGGGTCTACACACTTAAGGTTCGGTGACGCTAGGGTTGTAGAGATATTAGTATGCAGCAAACCGAAAGTTGTTCGGAGTCCCGGATGAGATCCCGGACGTCACGAGGAGTTCCGGAATGGTCCGGAGGTAAAGAATTATATATGGGAAGTCGAGTTTCGGCCATCGGGAAAGTTTTGGGGGTCACCGGTATTGTACCGGGACCACCGGAAGGGTCCCGGGGGTCCACCGGGTGGGGCCACCTATCCCGTAGGGCCCCATGGGCTGAAGTGGGAGGGGAACCAGCCCCTGGTGGGCTGGTGCGCCCCCCCCTTGGGCCCCCCTGCGCCTAGGGTTGGGAACCCTAGGGGAGGGGGCGCCTCCACTTGCCTTGGGGGGCAAGGCACCCCCCTTGGCCGCCGCCCCCCTTGGAGATTCAATCTCCTAGGGCCGGCGCCCCCCAAGGGTCCCTATATAAAGAGGGGGAGGGAGGGCAGCCGCACCCTTGCACTTGGCACCTCCCTTCCCCCTTGCTACACCTCTCCCTCCCGCAGACGCTTGGCGAAGCCCTGCCGGGATCCCTGCTGCATCCACCACCACGCCGTCGTGCTGCTGGATCTTCATCAACCTCTCCTTCCCCCTTGCTGGATCAAGAAGGAGGAGACGTCACGCTGACCGTACGTGTGTTGAACGCGGAGGTGCCGTCCGTTCGGCGCTAGGATCTCCGGTGATTTGGATCACGACGAGTACGACTCCCTCAAGCCCGTTCTCTTGAACGCTTTCGCTCGATCTACAAGGGTATGTAGATGCACTCCTCTCTCTCGTTGCTAGATGAACTCATAGATTGATCTTGGTGAAACTGTAGGAAATTTTTTATTTTCTGCAACGTTCCCCAACAATGGCATCATGAGCTAGGTCTATGCGTAGTTCTCTTTGCACGAGTAGAACACAAATCTGTTGTGGGCGTAGATGTTGTCAACTTTCTTGCCACTACTAGTCTTATTTTGCTTCAGCGGTATTGTGGGATGAAGCGGCCCGGACCGACCTTACACGTATGCTTACGTGAGACAGGTTCCACCGACTGACATGCACTAGTTGCATAAGGTGGCTAGCGGGTGTCTGTCTCTCCCACTTTAGTTGGAGCGGATTCGATGAAAAGGGTCCTTATGAAGGGTAAATAGAAGTTGACAAATCACGTTGTGGCTTTTTCGTAGGTAAGAAAACGTTCTTGCTAGAACCCTATTGCAGCCACGTAAAAGATGCAACAACAATTAGAGGACGTCTAACTTGTTTTTGCAGCAATTGCTATTGTGATGTGATATGGCCAAAAGTTGTGATGAATGATGAATGATATATTGTGATGTATGAGATCATGTTCTTGTAATAGGAATCACGACCTGCATGTCGATGAGTATGACAACCGGCAGGAGCCATAGGAGTTGTCTTAATTATTGTATGACCTGCGTGTCAATGATTTTATGCCATGTAACTACTTTACTTTATTGCTAAACCGTTAGCCATAGTAGTAGAAGTAATAGTTGGCGAGCAACTTCATGGAGACATGATGATGGAGATCATGATGATGGAGATCATGGTGTCATGCCGGTGATGAAGATGATCATGGAGCCCCAAAGATGGAGATCAAAGGAGCTATATGATATTGGCCATATCATGTCACTACTATTTGATTGCATGTGATGTTTATCATGTTTTTGCATCTTGTTTACTTAGAACGACGGTAGTAAATAAGATGATCCCTCATAATAATTTCAAGAAAGTGTCCCCCCTAACTGTGCGCCGTTGGGACAGTTCGTTGTTTCGAAGCACCACGTGATGATCGGGTGTGATAGATTCTAACGTTCACATACGACGGGTGTAAGACATATTTACACATGCAAAACACTTAGGTTAACTTGACGAGCCTAGCATGTACAGACATGGCCTCAGAACACAAGAGACCGAAAGGTCGAACATGAGTCGTATGAAAGATACGATCAACATGGAGATGTTCACCGATGATGACTAGTTCGTCTCACGTGACGATCGGACACGGCCTAGTCGACTCGGATCATGTAACACTTAGATGACTAGAGGGATGTCAAATCTGAGTGGGAGTTCATTAAATAATTTGATTAGATGAACTTAATTATCATGAACTTAGTCTAAAATCTTTGCAAAATGTCTTGTAGATCAAATGGCCAATGCTCATGTCAACATGAACTTCAATGCGTTCCTAGAGAAAACCAAGCTGAAAGATGATGGCAACAACTATACGGACTGGGTCCGGAACCTGAGGATCATCCTCATAGCTGCCAAGAAAGCATATGTCCTAGAAGGACCGCTAGGTGAAGCACCCATCCCAGAGAACCAAGACGTTATGAACGCTTGGCAGTCACGTGCTGATGATTACTCCCTCGTTCAGTGCGGCATGCTTTACAGCTTAGAACTGGGGCTCCAAAAGCGTTTTGAGCAACACGGAGCATATGAGATGTTTGAGGAGCTGAAAATGGTTTTCCAAGCTCATGACTGGGTCGAGAGATATGAAGTCTCCGACAAGTTCTATAGTTGTAAGATGGAGGAAAATAGTTCTGTCAGTGAGCACATACTCAAAATGTCTGGGTTGCACAACCATCTGTCCCAGCTGGACATTAACCTCCCGGACGAGGCAGTCATTGACAGAATCCTTTAGTCGCTCCCACCGAGCTACAAGAGCTTTGTGATGAACTACAATATGCAGGGGATGGTGAAAACTATTCCTGAAGTATTTTCAATGCTGAAGTCAGCAGAGGTAGAAATCAAAAAGGAACATCAAGTGTTGATGGTCAATAAAACCACCAAGTTCAAGAAAGGCAAGGGTAAGAAGAACTTCAAGAACGACGACAAGGATGTTGTCGCGCCCGGTAAGCCAGTTGCCGGGAAGAAGTCAAAGAATGGACCCAAGCCTGAGACTGAGTGCTTTTATTGCAAAGAGAAGGGTCACTGGAAGCGGAACTGCCCCAAATACTTAGTGGACAAGAAGGCCGGCAACACTAAAGGTGTATGTGATATACATGTAATTGATGTGTACCTTACCAGTGCTCGTAGTAGCTCCTGGGTATTTGATACCGGTGCCGTTGCTCATATTTGTAACTCAAACCAGGAGCTGAGGAATAAGTGGAGACTGGCGAAGGACAAGGTGACGATGCACGTCGGGAATGGTTCCAAGGTCGATGTGATCGCCGTCGGCACGCTACCTCTACATTTACCCACGGGATTAGTTTTAAACCTCAATAATTGTTAATTAGTGCCAGCTTTGAGCATGAACATTGTATCTGGATCTCGTTTAATACAAGATGGCTACTCATTTAAATCCGAGAATAATGGTTGTTCTATTTATATGAGAGATATGTTTTATGGTCATGCCCCGCTGGTCAATGGTTTGTTCTTAATGAATCTCGAACGTAATGTTACACATATTCATAGTGTGAATACCAAAAGATGTAAGATTGATAACGATAGTCCCACATACTTGTGGCACTGCCGCCTTGGTCACATTAGTGTCAAGCGCATGAAGAAGCTCCATGCAGATGGACTTTTAGAGTCTCTCGATTATGAATCATTTGACACATGCGAACCATGCCTCATGGGCAAAATGACCAAGACTCCGTTCTCTGAAACAATGGAGCGAGCTACCAACTTATTGGAAATCATACATACTGATGTGTGCGGTCCAATGAGCGTTAAGGCTCGCGGAGGATATCGTTATGTTCTCACTCTCACTGATGACCTAAGTAGATATGAGTATGTCTACTTGATGAAACACAAGTCTGAGACCTTTGAAAAGTTCAAGGAATTTCAGAATGAGGTAGAGAATCAACGTGACCGAAAGATAAAGTTCTTGCGATCAGATCGTGGAGGAGAATATTTAAGTCACGAATTTGGTACGCACTTAAGAAAATGTGGAATCGTTTCACAACTCATGCCGCCTGGAACACCTCAGCGTAACGGTGTGTCCGAACGTCGTAATCGCACTCTATTGGATATGGTGCGATCTATGATGTCTCTTACCGATTTACCGCTATCATTTTGGGGATACGCTCTAGAGACAGCTACATTCACTTTGAATAGGGCTCCGTCTAAATCCGTTGAGACGACACCGTATGGATTATGGTTTGGGAAGAAACCTAAGCTGTCATTTTTAAAAGTTTGGGGATGCGATGCTTATGTCAAGAAACTTCAACCTGAAAAGCTCGAACCCAAGTCGGAAAAATGCGTCTTCATAGGATACCCAAAGGAAACCATTGGGTATACCTTCTACCTTAGATCCGAAGGCAAGATCTTTGTTGCCAAGAACGGATCCTTTTTGGAAAAGAGTTTCTCTAGAAAGGAGTAAGTGTGAGGAAAGTAGAACTCGATGAAGTACTACCTCTTGAACCGGAAAGTAGTGCAGCTCAGGAAAATGTTCCTGTGGTGCCTACACCGACTGGAGAGGAAATTAATGATGATGATCAAGGTACTTCGGATCAAGTTGCTACTGAACTTCGTAGGTCCACAAGGACACGTTCCACGCCAGAGTGGTATGGCAACCCTGTCCTGGAAATCATGTTGTTAGACAATGGTGAACCTTCGAACTATGAAGAAGCAATGGCGGGCCCAAATTCCAACAAATGGCTTGAAGCCATGCAATCCGAGATAGAATCCATGTATGAAAACAAAGTATGGACTTTGACAGACTTGCCCGATGATCGGCGAGCGATAGAAAACAAATGGATCTTTAAGAAGAAGACGGACGCGGATGGTAATGTTACCATCTATAAAGCTCGACTTGTCGCTAAGGGTTATCGGCAAGTTCAAGGGGTTGACTACGATGAGACTTTATCTCCCGTAGCGAAGCTGAAGTCCGTCCGAATCATGTTAGCAATTGCCGCATACTATGATTATGAGATATGGCAGATGGACGTCAAAACGGCATTCCTTAACGGCTATCTTAAGGAAGAACTATATATGATGCAGCCGGAAGGTTTTGTCGATCCTAAGAATGCTAACAAGGTGTGCAAGCTCCAGCGATCCATTTATGGGCTAGTGCAAGCATCTCAGAGTTGGAACATTCGCTTTGATGAGATGATCAAAGCGTCTGGGTTTATGCAGACTTATGGAGAAGCCTGCGTTTACAAGAAAGTGAGTGGGAGCTCTGTAGTATTTCTCATATTATATGTAGATGACATACTTTTGATGGGAAATGATATAGCACTTTTGGACAGCATTAAGGCCTACTTGAATAAGTGTTTTTCAATGAAGGACCTTGGAGAAGCTGCTTACATATTAGGCATCAAGATCTATAGGGATAGATCAAGACGCCTCATAGGTCTTTCACAAAGCACATACCTTGATAAGATATTGAAGAAGTTCAATATGGATCAGTCCAAGAAAGGGTTCTTGCCTGTATTGCAAGGTGTGAGATTGAGCTCGGCTCAATGCCCGACCACGGCAGAATATATAGAAGAGATGAGTGTCATCCCCTATGCCTCAGCCATAGGATCTATTATGTATGCCATGATGTGTACCAGACCTGATGTAAGCCTTGCCGTAAGTTTGGTAGGCAAGTACCAAAGTAATCCCGGCAAGGAACACTGGACAACGGTCAAGAATATCCTGAAGTACCTGAAAAGGACAAAGGACATGTTTCTCGTTTAAGGAGGTGACGAAGAGCTCGTCGTAAAGGGTTACGTCGATGCTAGCTTCGACACAGATCTGGATGACTCTAAGTCACAAACTGGATACGTGTATATGTTGAATCGTGGAGCAGTAAGCTGGTGCAGTTGCAAGCAGAGCGTCGTGGCGGGATCTACATGTGAAGCGGAGTACATGGCAGCCTCGGAGGCAGCGCATGAAGCAATATGGATGAAGGAGTTCATCACCGACCTAGGAGTCATACCCAATGCGTCGGGGCCGATCACTCTCTTCTGTGACAACACTGGAGCTATTGCCTTTGCCAAGGAGCCCATGTTTCACAAGAAGACCAGGCACATCAAGCGTCGTTTCAACTCCATCCGTGAAAATGTTCAAGATGGAGACATAGACATTTGCAAAGTACATACGGATCTGAATGTCGCAGATCCGTTGACTAAACCTCTTCCGCGAGCAAAACATGATCAACACCAGAACTCTATGGGTGTTCGATTCATCACAATGTAACTAGATTATTGACTCTAGTGCAAGTGGGATACTGTTGGAAATATGCCCTAGAGGCAATAATAAAAGGATTATTATTATATTTCCTTGTTCATGATAATTGTCTTTTATTCATGTTATAATTGTATTATCTGGAAATCGTAATACATGTGTGAATACATAGACCACAACATGTCCCTAGTGAGCCTCTAGTTGACTAGCTCGTTGATCAATAGATAGTCAAGGTTTCCTGACTATGGACATTGGATGTCATTGATAACGAGATCACATCATTAGGAGAATGATGTGATGGACAAGACCCAATCCTAAGCATAGCACAAGATCGTGTAGTTCGTTTGCTAGAGCTTTTCCAATGTCAAGTATCTTTTCCTTAGACCATGAGATCGTGTAACTCCCGGATACCGTAGGAGTGCTTTGGGTGTACCAAACGTCACAACGTAACTGGGTGACTATAAAGGTATACTACGGGTATCTCCAAAAGTGTCTGTTGAGTTGACATGGATCGAGACTGGGATTTGTCACTCCGTATGACGGAGAGGTATCTCTGGGCCCACTCGGTAATGCATCATCATAATGAGCTCAAAGTGACCAAGTGTCTGGTCACGGGATCATGCATTACGGTACGAGTAAAGTGACTTGCCGGTAACGAGATTGAACGAGGTATTGGGATACCGACGATCGAATCTCGGGCAAGTAACATACCGATTGACAAAGGGAATTGTATATGGGGTTGCTTGAATCCTCGACATCGTGGTTCATCCGATGAGATCATCGAGGAGCATGTAGGAGCCAACATGGGTATCCAGATCCCGCTGTTGGTTATTGACCGGAGAGCCGTCTCGGTCATGTCTATGTGTCTCCCTAACCCGTAGGGTCTACACACTTAAGGTTCGGTGACACTAGGGTTGTAGAGATATTAGTATGCAGCAAACCGAAAGTTGTTCGGAGTCCCAGATGAGATCCCGGACGTCACGAGGAGTTCTGGAATGGTCCGGAGGTAAAGAATTATATATGGGAAGTCGAGTTTTGGCCCTCGGGAAAGTTTCGGGGGTCATCGGTATTGTACCGGGACCACCAGAAGGGTCCCGGGGGTCCACCGGGTGGGGCCACCTATCTCGGAGGGCCCCATGGGCTGAAGTGGGAGGGGAACCAGCCCCTGGTGGGCTGGTTCTCCCCCCCTTTCCCTCCCTACGCCTAGGGTTGGGAACCCTAGGGGAGGGGGCGCCTCCACTTGCCTTGGGGGTAAGGCACCCCCCTTGGCCGCCGCCCCCCTTGGAGATTCATTCTCCTAGGGCCGACGCCCCCCAAGGGTCCCTATATAAAGAGGGGGGAGGGAGGGAAGCCGCACCCTTGCACTTGGCGCCTCCCTTCCCCCTTGCTACACCTCTCCCTCCCGCAGACGCTTGGCGAAGCCCTGCCGGGATCCCTGTTGCATCCACCACCACGCTGTCGTCCTGCTAGATCTTCACCAACCTCTCATTCCCCCTTGCTGGATCAAGAAGGAGGAGACGTCACTCTGACCGTACGTGTTTTGAACGCGGAGGTGCCGTCCGTTCGGCGCTAGGATCTCTAGTGATTTGGATCACGACGAGTACGACTCCCTCAACCCCGTTCTCCTGAACGCTTTCGCTCGATCTACAAGGGTATGTAGATGCACTCCTCTCTCTCGTTGCTAGATGAACTCATAGATTGATCTTGGTGAAATCGTAGGAAATTTTTTATTTTCTGTAACGTTCCCCAACACGAAGGTCTGTGGTAAACTACTCACAACTCATCGGAGAGGCCTTGGGGTTGAAGTAGAGGCCCTCCGTGGTGGATTCCCCCTCCGACAGAACGCCGGCGATGGCTCCAAGATGGGATCTCGCGGATACAGAAGGTTACAGTGGCGGAAATAGTTTTTCGGTTGCTCCCCCAATGGTTTTAGGGTATATTGGTATATATAGGAGGAAGAAGTACGTCGGTGGACGCCCGAGGGGCCCACGAGATAGGGGCGCGCCCTGTAGGGGGGGGGGGGCTCCACCCTCGTGGCCGCCTCGGGAGCTTCTTGACCTGCACTCCAAGTCCTCTGGATCACATTTGTTCCAAAAATCACGCTCCCGAAGGTTTCATTCCATTTGGACTCCGTTTGATATTCCTTTTCTTTGAAACACTGAAATAGGCAAAAAAGCAGCAATACGGGCTGGGCCTCCGGTTAGTAGGTTAGTCCCAAAAATGATATAAAAGTGTAAAGTAAAGCCCATAAACATCCAAAACAGGTAATATAATAGCATGGAACAATAAAAAATTATAGATATGTTAGAGACCTATCAAGCATCCCCAAGCTTAATTCCTGCTCGTCCTCGAGTAGGTAAATGATAAAAACAGAATTTTTGATGTGGAATGCTACCTAGCATAATTCTCACTATAATTTTCTTTATTGTGGCATGAATGTTCAGATCCAAATGATTCAAAATAAAAGCTTATAAAACATAAAAATAGTAATACTCAAAGCACACTAACAAATAATCATGTCTTATCAAAATAGGATAGCCAAATAAAGCTTATTCCTACAAAATCATATAGTTAGGCCATGCTTCATTTTCATTACACAAAATACTCCCATCATGCACAACCCCGATGACGAGCCAAACAATTGGTTCATACTTTTTAATGCGCTTAAGCTTTTTTCAACTCTTACGCAATACATGAGCGCAAGCCATGGACATAGCACTATGGTGGTATATGGTGGTGGTTGTGAGGACAAAAATGGAGAAGATAGTCTCACATCAACTAGGCGTATTAACGGGCTATGGAGATGCCCATCAATAGATATCAATGTGAGTGAGTAGGGATTGCCATGCAACAGATGCACTAGAGCTATAAATGTATGAAAGCTCAACAAAAGAAACTAAGTGGGCGTGCATCCAACTTTCTTGCTCACGAAGACCTAGGGCATTTTGAGGAAGCCCATCATTGGAATATACAAGCCAAGTTCTATAATGAAAAATTCCCACTAGTATATAAAAGTGACAACACAAGAGACTCTCTATCTTGGAGATCATGGTGCTATTTTGAAGCACAAGTGTGGAAAAGGAGATAGTAGCATTGTCCCTTCTCTATTTTTCTCTCATTTGTTTTTCTTTTTTTTCTTTCTTTCTCCTTTTTTTTGTTTTCTTTTTTTTTCTTTTTGGTGGGCTTCTTTGGCCTCTTTTTTTCATGGGCTTCTTTGGCCTCTTTTATTTTTATAAAGTCCGAAGTCTCATCCCGACTTGTGGAGGAATCATAGTCTTCATCATCCTTTCCTCACTTGGGACAATGCTCTAATAATGAAGATCATCACACTTTTATTAATTTACAACTCAAGAATTACAACTCAACACTTAGAACAAAATACGACTTCTATATGAATGCCTCTGGCGGTGTACCAGGATATGCAATGAATCAAGAGTGACATGTATGAAAATTATGCAGGTGGCTTTGCCACAAATACGATGTCAACTACATGATCATGCAATGAGCAATATGACAATGATGGAACGTGTCATAGTAACGGTACGGTGGAAAGTTGCATGGCAATATATCTCGGAATGGCTATGGAAATGCCATAATAGGTAGGTATGGTGGCTATTTTGAGGAAGGTAAATAATGGGTGCATGATATCGGCGAAAGTTGAGCGATATAATTGAAAGTGCGTTATATCGACTAGAGGGGGGGGGGGTGAATAGGCGATTTTTATGAATTCTTCACTGAGGAATTTGCCGGTGAGGAAATTCCTTAGCGAAGAACTACTAGCAGCAGAATAAGTACTCAGAAGTAAGCATAACAGGATACAGACATAGTCATCATGATGAAATGAAGACAAGCACAGAGTACAGGAAGCGTAAACACAAAATAACACAAGATGAAGACAAACAGACTGAAGAAATTGAACTGAGGAAATTGAGTAAGTCTTCAAACACATATATGAACAATCACTCAACACAGTAATGAGGAAATGAAAGAGTTGAGGAAATAGAACCAGTAAGGTTGGTGAAGACAATGATTTGGTAGACCAGTTCCAACTGCTGTCTCAGTTGTACGTCTGGTTGGAGCGGCTGAGTATTTAAACTCGAGGACACCCAGTCCCGGACACCCAGTCGCTGAACACGCAGCTCAGGACACCAAGTCCTCACCGTATTCTCCTTGAACTAAGGTCACACAGACCTCGTCCAATCACTCGTGGTAAGTCTTCAGGCGACTTTGAAACCTCCACAGACTCGGTCACTCGGCGATCCACAATTCCTCTTGGATGCTCTAGACCATGACGCCTAGCCGTCTGGAAGAAGCACATTCTTCAAAGGTAACACGCGTCGGATTCACGCAGGATCAATCTCTTCAGTGATGCTCAATCACTTTGGGGTTTGTAGGTGTTTGGGTTTGGGTTTTTCCTCACTCGATGATTTTCGCTCAAAGTCCTCGGAGGATGGGTTGCTCTCAATTGACAAGTGTCAGTTTCTCTTGGAGCAGCCAACCAGCTAGTGGTTGTAGGGGGCGGCTATTTATATCCTAGGGAGAAGCCCGACATGATAAGACATAAATGCCCTTGTCTGATATGACCGTTAGGTGGATAAGATATTTTGGGACAGCTGGCGCGCATCACAGCAACGGTCGGAAATTTGACTCTCAAATTCCTCAGGGCTATCATGTTCCTCACTGTGTAGGCAATCCGCACTGGCGAATTCCTAACTCCTCAGTCAGAACAAATTCCTCAGCGACCAGAAGAACTTCGTCTCTATCACTGAAGAAATTGTCTGAACTGTATGAGATTTCCAAAGGCTTCACTCGAAGGGTTTGGTAGGTGTAGGATTTTGAGTTGAGCATCACATGGAAATTTTTCCTTAGTATTTCCTCGACCCCCTTTAACAGTATGGTGTTTCCTATGACTCAAGAAAGAGAAAAACAAAACTATGAAAACGAAAGTCTCCAAGCTTCATATTCCTCGCATGAATATCAAGTCTTCACGGATACACCAATTTCTTCACTTTTCAAAGTCTTCAGGAATACCAAAATCTTCAGTCGAAGATATTCATTTTAGGGGTCGACTTTCTCTGTAAATATCAAACTCCTCATAGACTTATAGACCTATGTACACTCACAAACGCATTAGTCCCTTAACCTATAAGTCTTCAATACACCAAAATCACTAAGGGGCACTAGATGCACTTACAATAATAGAGGCTAGCAAAGTGGAAAGGTGAGTGTGCGTATATCCATGGACTCACATTAGTCATAAAGAACTCATATACTTATTGCAAAAATCTACTTAGCCCTCGAAGCAAAGTACTACTACGCATGCCCCTAGAGGGATAGATTGGTAGGAAAAGACCATCGCTCGTCCCCGACTGCCACTCATAAGGAAGACAATCAAAAGAGTACTTCATGCAACAAATTTGTCACACAACTTTTACCATACGTGCATGCTACGGGACTTGCTAACTTCAACACAAGTATTTCTCAATTTCATAATTACCCACTAGCATGACTCTAACATTACTACCTTTATATCTCAAAACAATTATCAAGCATCAAATTGATCCTAGTGTTTAATGCACTTTCTATGATATTTTTATTTTACCCAACTTGGATGCCTACCATTCTAGGACCAATTTTATAACCATAGAAATACCATGATGTTCTAAAAGACTCTCAAAATAATATAAGTGAAGCATGAGAGATCAACAATTTCTTCAAAATTAGGCCACCGTCGTGCTTCAAGAATAACTCAGATTTCTCCCCCTTTGTGATCGACTGACCAAAAGGATCGAAACTGATGATTAACGCCCATGAAGAATATCAAGTTGATGGAGGAGCGCCAGCGTCGGGGTCGATAGTCGTAGTAGGGCCTGCCGCAGTGTCGTCCAAATCTTCATTTTCATCAGTGTCGCGCGATGAAGAATAGGAGCTGGCCACTAAGGAAGGAACCTTGACCTTCTTGAATTTCTTCGGTGGAGGTGCAGACCAGTCAAATTCTTCCTTGAGACCCATATTTTTCAGATCTGCAGCGCTGTAGACATGTGATAGAGCAGCCCAGGTACGGTTGAAGGTTTCATGAAGGTAGTATTGGTTTTTCTTCACTGCATTGTGTGTTGATGTCATGTTGTGAGGAATTGAACCAAACTGACGCTTGACCCATTTGTGATTGCGATCAACCTTCTGATGAAGACTGAGAAGTAACTCACGATTAGTCATCACCCTGGGTGCTGTGGCTTGAGGATTTTGCTTGGCGGCAGAGTCATGCGTGGCAGAGTCATCATTGGTGGAGTAGGATGCAGCCTTGCGAAATTGACCATCCAATGGACTAATGCCTTCATCTATCACAACAGTTGCCTTGCCTTTGTCATCAGCTGAGGAATATGTCCGTTTGAGGACTTCAATCGGAGGCAAGTAGCTACCATGGTTCAAAGTGTCAGCTTTGTAATTTAGTGAAGCCCTTGTCCTGATGAATCTCATAATCCATGGTGCATAAGGCTTCAGCTCAAATGGTGACATAGCAATATTCGCCCGAGTCCTCATGAAGAAATCATTGAAGTTGACGGGAACGCCATGAATGATATTGAAAAGCATGTTCTTCATGATGCCAACGACCTCTTCATCATTTGAGTTGTGGCCTTTGATAGGACTCATTGTCTTTGTCAGAATGCGATAGACAGTCCGAGACACATATAGTAATTCCTTGACGAGGAATTTGGTTCAAGGAGCCTGCCCTGGCTTCAAAGGCTTCATCAGCACTTGCATGAAATGATTGGAAAGCTCAGGTTCACTGTAGACGCAACGAGCACCGTCAAGGGGAGGACTGAGTGGGAGGGCACGAAGCAATTCAGTTGCTGGTGCCTTGTAGTGAGTATTTTCAGACATCCAGTCCAGCACCCATGAATTCACATCTTCAGAGTTTCCTGTGATATGCAGCGTTGCATAGAATTGAAGAATGAGTTCGTCATTCCAGCCACAGATGTCAGTGCAGAAATTTAGTAATCCAGCATCGTGAAGAACACTGAGGACTGGTTCAAAGCACGGCAGAGACTCCATGTCCACATGAGGAATATGTTCATGATCGAAGACTTTATCTTTGTCGAACAGTACTGAGGAATAGAAATTGGCTTGACTAGCAGTCCAGAAATGCCTCTTCCTTATGCGAGCAGAGTCATAGGGGTTGTAGTCAGTGAAGAACACATGCTCGCTGAAGAAATCTTCAGCCTTGAACTTTTGCTTCTTTGAGAATGGATCCTTTGGCTTGGGCAGAGGAGTGTCAGTGAGTTGCATCACAACCTCAGGAATCGCAATCTCAGGTTCTTTAGGCTGAGGAATTTCTGGTTCCTCTTCAGTTGCAGTCTGCGTGTTCAAAGGTTCAACAACAACAGAGTCTTTAGCACTAGCGGCTAGAATGTCTTCATGCACAGACGAGGTGGGATGAGTTTCTTCAGAGCTCATTTGAACTGTTGGTGCAGGGGACTGAGGTATTTGTTGTAGTGGCGTGAAGAGTAGAGAATTGGGGTGCTGACTTTCCCAAAAGTCATCATTCATCACGGGGGTTGTGCAGCCAATGTCCATGTCTTCATCTTCATTTTCTTCAACGCCAGCCACTTCAGCTGTGAACTGAGGCATTGGCGAGGAAGTAACATTCGTTGAAGGGATCGTATCCACTTCAATTTCTTCATCAACCTGCTCTGACGAAGCAGCAGATTGAGGTTCTTCATCAGATCCGCTTGGGATCTCATATTCCTCACCAAAAGGAACAAGGTCCTTTGATGGCATGGTGGAAATCGGAACAACATCAATGTGATTTTCAATAGAGCTTGTCAGAGGCTTCATCTTCTTTGGAGCTGAAGATTCTGAAGCACTGGATGCTTTCCGTTTCTTCAATGCAGCTCGCTCTGCAGCCTTGGTCTTCCTCACATCTGATGCAGATGGAAGAATAGGAGTTGGTGTAGGCGCTGGAGGAGCTGAGGGATCTGGTTGATTTTCTTCAGGCGCAACTGATGCAGTTGCCCTGACCTCTTCAGTTTCTTCAGGCGCACCACTAGTGGATGCCCTAGCAATTTCTTCAGCGGCTGGAATGGAGTCATCAGCCCTGGAACTAGCATTTTCTTCAGCAGCCTGAATGTCATTAGCGTTGCTGGCATGGTCTTCAGTTTGCTGAGCAGAAGCTTCAGCTTGAGGAATTTCTTGTTGCGATGGGGCTGCAACATTTGTGAATTTCTCAGTCAGTTTCACAAACCTGACTTTGGCTCCTTGCCAATCAGCATAATAAGCATTGAAATCATCAATGAGGGCTTTGATTTCAGCTTTGATCTTTAGGAGTTCATCAGTTGTCATATGAACAACGTGTTTCTTCAGGAACTTCTCCTTTCTGAACTGAGCCTTCTTGATCTGCCTGGCCTTCTCAAATTTCCATTTCTCTTCAGTGATGAAATGGGTCAGCATGTGACTTTGACCAGGAGACAAATTGAAATCAGGCATAGGAGTATTTGGATCCTTGTGCCAGAGATCAATGTAATCAAGGATCGCCCTTGGATCCATTCGGTAGATTGGGATGAGCTTTTCCCTGGGGCCTCTATCAAAGCCCTACCCAGAGTGGGGAGTGATCACACTCCTCTGGTGTTGAATACTGCCACTGGGCTCCCTGAATCTTCTTCTAAATTCTTTAGATTTGAGAAATGGTGGCTAGAAATTCCTGGTTTTGATGATGTTATTCATAAAGCCTGGAACACTGAATGCAATGCCACCAAAGCCATAGATGTTTGGCAATTTAAAATTAGGGTTACTAGGAAAGCTGCTAAAGGTTGGTGTGCTAACTATGAAGCAAACCAGAACAGGAATAAGCCGTCTCTAATAGCTGAATACAATTGCTTAGATATTTTAGCTGAATCTCAACCATTATCTCCTAACTCTAAGAATAATATGAAAAATATTGCAGGTGAGTTGAATGAGATTTGGAGAAGGGAGGAGATCAAAGCTAGATAGAGATCCAGGGAGAAAGATATTTTGGAGGGTGAACATAACACTGGGTATTTCAAAGCAGTGGCAAACCAGAAGAGGAGGAAGAAGCAGATTGCTATGCTAGAAACCCCTTCGGGCCCTGTGGAGGATACCAAAGGTATTATCCAAATAGCTGTAGAGTATTATAAAAAGTTATTTGGTTATGTTCCCACTATTGACATTGATCTCAAAGATGACTTTTGGGATCAAGATAGTATGCTTTCTCCTGAGCACTTTAATTTACTTGAAAAACCCTTCTCTGAGGAGGAAATCAAGACTGCTGTCTTGGGCTCTTATGCTGAGGGAGCACCTGGCCCAGATGATTTCCCTTTCATGTTTTACCAAAAATACTGGGATTTAATCAAAAATTATTTGTTTGCTCTCTTCAGAGATTGGGAGGCTGGAGAACTTGATCTGTACATACTCAATTTTCCCTCCTTACATTAGTGCCTAAAGAACCTAATGCTGTTAAGCTTGATAGGTTCAGGCCTCTAGCCATGATTAATTGTAGTTTTAAAATATTTGCTAAATGTGCCACCAATAGGTTTGGCCTTGTTTGTAACTTTCTTATCTCACCTAACCAAACTGCTTTCCTAAAAGGTAGATTTATCCTTGAAAGCATAGTGGCTGCTCATGAGGTAGTTCATGCAGTAGCCACTAACAAGATGTCTGGTTTTTGCTTTAAATTAGACTATGAAAAAGCCTATGACATGATCAATAGAGAATTCCTCCTAAAAATGCTGAGGAAGAGAGGCTTTGGTCCTAAATGGATGCATAAGATTGAATCCTTACTTTGCAATGGATCTGTTGGTGTCAGAATTAATGACACCAACAGTGAATATTTCATAGATGGTAAAGAAGCTAGACAGGGGACCCTATCTCCCCCCTATTGTTTAACCTAGTTGCTGATGTTTTCACCAGAATTTTGATCAAAGCTGCTAAAGAAAACTTAATTGCTGGTGTCCCCCCCCCCCTCAAATCCTGCCGGCGTCATTAGCATGCAATACGCTGATGATAATCTGCTCTTCCTAGATAAGAACCTGGACCATGCCAAAAATCTTAAATGGCTTTTGTCTTGCTTTGAGCAAATTTCTGGCATGAGGAGTAATTTTCATAAATGTGACCTTGTTCCTATTAATATTCATAGAGATGAGGCTTTAGTGTTTGCTCAAATATTAAGGTGTAAAATTAATTCATTCCCTATTAAGTACTTGGGTGCCCCTCTACACTTTAGCAAGATCAGAAGAGAGGACCTTCAACCTACTGTTGATAAGATCATCAAGAAAGCTGCTGGGTGGAGGGGGAGACTGCTTTCCTTTGGCAAGAGACTCATTTTAGTCCAAGCCTGCTTAGCTAGTATCCCAACCTATCTGATGGGTTTCATAAAATTCCCTAAGTGGGCTATTAAACTCATTAACTCCCAATTAGCTCATTGCTTTTGGGATGATTATGAGGCCATCACAAGTATCATTTTACTGCCTGGAACTCCTTGAATACGAGGAAAGAGTTTGGGAGTTTTGGTATTACTGACATTGGGGACATGAATCTGGCCCTATTAGCTTCTTGGATTAGTAGGTACTACAACTCTGAGGGCAAAATTTGGAAGAATATTATTGATTCCAAATATAACCCCCAGAATAGCAACATTTTTGCTTGTTCTACTACTGGAGCCTCCCCTTTTCTGGAAAGGGGTGCTTTAGGCAGCACAAGCTGCCAAAATTGGCTTTTCTTGGAAGATTGGTAATGTCAAGAGGGCTAGATTCTGGGAGGATCATTGGTTTGGCAATGCTACTTTGGCTACCCAGTATTGGGATGTTTATAACCTAGCTAATGAGCATAATGCCACCATAGATAAAATCTGGGATGGCTATACCTTGAAGCTCACTTTTAGGAGATGTTTCACCCAGGAACAGATGGCCCTTTGGTTTGAGCTTATAGAAATTGCTAGTTCCATACAATTGATAGATGAGGATGACTCCCCTGTTTGGAATCCGAATTCTAAAGGGGTCTATACAGTTAAATCCATTTATAAATTTATCAATTTCAGAGGAGTACTACCTACTAGTTCTCCTGCTGTGTGGAACCTTAAAATTCCCCCCAGGATTCAATTTTTTCTCAGGATTTTGGTCAATAATAAATTGCTGACTAGAGACAATTTGAGCAAAAGACAGGAGGTAGGTAATCCTACTTGTGTGTTTTGTTCTGAACAAGAATCCTGTTTTCATTTATTCAGTGCCTGTGTTGTTGCTGTTGAGTTCTGGAAAGCCATCTGTGCCGTTACTGGAGTGAGAGAAGACATCAATATGATTTCTATCTCCTCATACTGGCTCAGGGGGGACATGTTTGCTGCGATCAACACTGTCCATGCGGCTGGATTGTGGGCGATCTGGAAAACTCGCAACAACATGGTTTTCAATAATGTTGGTTGGCCTGGTTTGCAGGCTATCCGGAGGAGAACGGCGTCAAATCTATCTACGTGGGAGTGCCTCTCCTCAGGATGTGCCAGGGACAAGCTGGTGTGGGCTACGAAAGAGTTGGAGAAGAAAGTGAGAAGCCCTCCTCTGTTGCTGTGGCCAGATCCTGGCTGAGGTGTGGAGACACCTTTTAGCCCTGGTCTTTGGCAGTGAGCCTGTAGTATCACCGTCTACCTTCGCAGAGCAGTAGCTGCTGTTTGCTATTTCCTTTTCTAGCTTTTAGTTATGTTCTGGCTTTGTAGTAGCGTTGTGACGCTTTCGTTTTACTGCGGCAGCGTGCCTGCTGTCCGTCATGAGCTACCTGATGTAATATACTCTTGATCTTTTGTTTCATTTCTACATGAAATGGAACAGGGGCGTAGCCCTTTTCTTCTAAAAAATATATTTAGGAACGGAGGGAGTAATAACTAGCTAGTAAATACCTTGAAAAAATAACTAGCTTCTTTTTTTCTTTTTCTTTTTTTGGAGGGGAAGCACACATCTTCTGATTCATCATCATGACAAAAATAACCTCCCCGCCCCTTTTCCACTCCCTCGCTTCTAGCCGTCGTAGGGCCTTGCTTGTTTCCTCTCCGCGCCAGGTTGCTCTCACTGCCGTAGGACGGCTGGTCAGACGGAGGCACGCCGGCAACATGCCTGTCTCACCGGCGTCCTCGTCAACATATGGGCCATCTTTCATCTTGCATCTCATATGCACGGTCACCATGGACACTAGAGTATGACGCCCGTCCACATATGAGATCAATGTAACTTATTCACATTTGTTTCACTACCAAAAAAAAACTTACTCACATTTTCGATTGCAGGGCTATTAGCCCCGGTAGTGAAGGACCAAAGAAAGAAAAGAGTTGACAGAGACAATTATGGATTTGATCCAATTCTCCTTACTTGGCTAAACTTTCTCCCTCTAACTATATTGGCTCAACTACACCTAAAAGTCTTTTTAACATTACAAGATTCACCATGTGGGTACCTACACCGACGCCAGATGTGGTGTAGGATTTCGTCACATGAGATATGAATTGTCAGTATCGGAATGTTCAAGACCCATGACTACATAACAATTTAATCTCGTGGACACAGTTCTGCCATTTCATGTAAGGAGAGAGAGAGAAGAGAGGAGAGGACACAGTGCGTGGGTACGTGATGGATTTTGATTCGTCATGGGGATATCCGGACTCCCGCATCAGACCCTTTGTTTGGTTTAGATTTGCAGGAAAACAGACGTCCGGATCGCTCTGCGGACTGATGGGTACCGCGTTGGACGGCGAACTGTGCCTGGACAACACGGTCCAAATGTGTGTGGACGTTTTAAGGGTCCACTTTGGATGTTGCCCTTAGGAGGCTTTCTCACGGATAGAATTTTTTTGTACGTATGTCCATTCAAGAATTATTATAATGGATGAAAGCATTGCAAGTTTCTCAACTAATAAGAGATAAATTTTTTTCAAAGAACCACTAACATATTGATGTGACAGACTCAGCTCATGAATTCACGTTGTGCATGTGAATTGCGGATGAGATCGACCGATCTGGGAGGGATGGAATCCATGGGTAGCCGCGAGCGACCGATCAGAAAAGACTGGAAGGACTCTCTTCCCACCGAAACGAAAGGAAAGGAGAGCCCACACAGCCATCGACCCAACCACTAACACACGGATCACATCCTTTCAACCCCACGATGAAGAGAGAGAGGGGGGAATCAATCCTCACCCTTTCTTTGAAGAAATTCTCCTATCCCACATTCGACGGTGGGAGGGATCGATCCGTGAGAGGTTCCGCGTGACCAATCAGAAGAGATGGAGATGATTGATTGAGATGGTAATCCAAATGACCACCAATAATAATCATAATCAAGAAGGAAGACTTGACTTGGGAGGAACAAAGTCAGTCATTCAGCCATGTCGCCTCCTCTCCCCATCCCGCTCCCTCCCGAGGAACGCCTCTTCTCCCCTACCCGACCACGAGAAGAGGGAGGGAGATCCACCTCGACCGTGCCCGAGCAGGTGACGCGGCGCGCCCAGATCCACTCTCCTTCCTCTGGCCGGGCCGTCGTCATCGAGCTGCGCTCAGGTCGGCATGGCGCCATCGAGCTGCGTCATCTTTTAGTCATTTTTGTTTTCTGATTGAGTCACTGTAACTTGTAATTCAAAATTTACTTGTGGCGGTCTGAAGGTTCTGTAATATGGACAACTCCAGAGAGATGATTTTGAGAGCAAGCAGACCATGTTGATGAATCATAGCATTTCGTATCGACATCCTTAATCTGACCCTGCTTCCTTTACTGTCAGGGATTGATTGCTCGACAACAATGAAAGAACGAAGGAGGGAGGTAAGACACATGTTAGCCTTGCCGGTTTTCCAAGTTTGTTGCTCTCAAGAAAACAAAACATGGAATGGAAGGATTTCAACGTCCTCTCAGTTTGTGGTGCGGTGCTCTCTAAAAACATGTTCTGATGCAGTGTTGCTCAACTGCGATGCTTGGTTAATTTCATTGTTGTTGCTTCCTCTGAATTTGGAGTGGCCTTGTTGGTTAGTGCAGCTAGGATACGCATAATGTTGGTCGGAAATGAACAACCATGTATACATAGAGGCATTGTTGGTGTTTAATCCAGCTAGCTGCTAGCACGTTGCTGAAAGGCGTTGTATGAGCTGTCTTGGCTCTTCTTCTTTAATATACTAGCAAAAGAGCCTGTGCGTTGCAATGGGAGAAAAAAAAACACACTCTTAACCAAATAACCATAATATGTTCATGCACTTTATTTTAGCAAGGCATCATTTTTATGTTGCCGCTTATCCTCCTTCTCACCCTCAGTGGCCTCAATGTTCACACAAACCAAAGTGTGTTTGAATGTTGTTTTTCCCCTGCCAGTTTTTTCAGAGGTGCTCATGTGTGGTTATCAATGTTTTCTTTTGTCTCTTTATGATTTTAGTGGTTGTTTATTTGCAATCCAGATCGTCGTGGTACGAAAGAAAAACGGACGTGCCCTATAGGTTACAAGTTTTCTTTTAAAATAATATTTTAAAATATTTAATAGATAAAAATAACATCATATTCAAATTCTACATATTTTTCTATTCAAATTTCATATATAACATGTTAAAATTGGAGTTACGGTTTAATAGATATGGATAATTAAGAAAAATATTTGTTTGACTTAAATATCTTCCAAAATAATATTTAAAAAATATTTAACAAACAAAATAACATCATATTCAGATTCTACATATTTTTCTAATCAATTTTCATATATAACATGTTAAAAGCGGAGTTACGGTTTAAAAGATATTAATAATTTAGAAAAACATTTGTTTGACTTATATATGATCGGCGGGTGAATTATCTAATACGTCAGGGGGGTTTTCGTAGAAATGTAAAATAACGGTTCGGTTATTACTTATTAAGTGTGTACTGCGGGTTAATTCATGAAAAATACAGGGGGTTTTCTGCAAAAGTGCGTGACGGACCGCGGAAACCCAATTTACTTTATTATTAGGTAGAGATAGTACGCACATTCGTGCGTATTCGAGAAAAAAATAACGTTGTATATTGAGGTGAAAGTGCGTTATATCGACTAGAGGGGGGGGGGTGAATAGGCGATTTTTATGAATTCTTCACTGAGGAATTTGCCGGTGAGGAAATTCCTTAGCGAAGAACTACTTACAGCGGAATAAGTACTCAGAAGTAAGCATAACAGGATACAGACATAGTCATCATGATGAAATGAAGACAATCACAGAGTACAGAAAGTGTAAACACAAGATAACACAAGATGAAGACAAACAGACTGAAGAAATTGAACTGAGGAAATTGAGAAAGTCTTCAGTCAAAGTCTTCAATCACAGATATGAACAATCACTCAACACAGTAATGAGGAAATGAAAGAGTTGAGGAAATATAACCAATAAGGTTGGTGAAGACAATGATTTGGTAGACCAGTTCCAACTACTGTCTCAGTTGTACGTCTGGTTGGAGCGGCTGAGTATTCAAACTCGAGGACACACAGTCCCGGACACCCAGTCGCTGAGCACGCAGCTCAGGACACCAAGTCCTCACCGTATTCTCCTTGAACTAAGGTCACACAGACCTCGTCCAATCACTCGTGGTAAGTCTTCAGGCGACTTCCAAACCTTCACAGACTCGGTCACTCGGCGATCCACAATTCCTCTTGGATGCTCTAGACCATGACGCCTAACCGTCTGGAAGAAGCACAGTCTTCACAGGTAACAAGCGTCGGATCCACGCAGGATCAATCTCTTCACTGATGCTCAATCACTTTGGGTTTGTAGGTGTTTGGGTTTGGGGTTTTTCCTCACTCGATGATTTTCGCTCAAAGTCCTCGGAGGATGGGTTGCTCTCAAATGACAAGTGTCAGTTTCTCTTGGAGTAGCCAACCAACTAGTGGTTGTAGGGGGCGGCTATTTATAGCCTAGGGAGCAGCCCGACACGATAAGACATAAATGCCCTTGTCTGATATGACCGTTAGGTGGATAAGATATTTTGGGACAGCTGGCGCGTAGCACAGCAACGGTCGGAAATTTGACTATCAAATTCCTCAGGGCTATCATATTCCTCACTGTGTAGGCAATCCGCACTAGCAAAATCCTAACTCCTCAGTCAGAACAAATTCCTCAGCGACCAGAAGAACTTCGTCTCTGTCACTGAAGAAATTGACTGAACTGTATGAGATTTCCAAAGGCTTCACTCGAAGGGTTTGGTAGGTGTAGGATTTTGAGTTGAGCATCACTTGGAAAATTTTCCTTAGTATTTCCTCGACCCCCTTTAACAGTATGGAGTTTCCTATGACTCAAGAAGGAGAAAAAGAAAACTATGAAAACGAAAGTCTTCAAGCTTCACATTCCTCGCATGAATATCAAGTCTTCACGGATACACCAATTTCTTCACTTTCAAAGTCTTCATGAAAGTCTTCAGAAATACCAAAAGCTTCAATCGAAGATACTCATTTTTAGGGGTCGACTTTCCCTGTAAATATCAAACTCCTTATAGACTTATAGACCTGTGTACACTCACAAACGCATTAGTCCCTTAACCTATAAGTCTTCAATACACCAAAATCACTAAGGGGCACTAGATGCACTTACAATCTCCCCATTTTTGGTGATTGATGACAATATAGGTTAAGTTTTCAATGGGGATAAACATGTGAAGTGTAAGTACTGATATTGAGGAATTTGATTGCAAGATATAGAAGAACTCCCCCTGAAGATGTGCATAGTGAGGAATTTGCTTTTGAAGCAATGCCCACTTGAAGAGTTGAATCATGGAGATCTCCCCCTATATCTTGTAATTCGTACTCGCATTTGACATATAATATGAAGAATTTGAAATGCATGATGAAATATGGTGCCTAATGAAATTCAGCATGCGTGCAATAATATTAATGAAGAACAAGCATGCAGAATAACGCATCAGGAGTATCAGATCACAGTGCATCAAAAGCATCAGAGCACCATAGGGTTTAAAATTACAACTCGATCCAATAAAGTTTCAGAAGAATGAGAGTTGTAACTTAGCAAAAAAATGCCCATATAATAGACCCGCTTGAAGGCTAACTCAAATTTCTCCCCCTTTGTCATCGAATGACCAAATGGTTCGAAACTGAGGACTAACGCCCCTGAAGAATATCAAGTTGATGGAGGAGCGCCAGCGTTGTTGGGGTCGGTTGTTGTAGTAGGGCCTGCCGCAGTGTCGTCTAAGTCTTCATTTTCATCAGTCTCACGGGATGAAGAATAGGAGCTGGCCACCAAGGAAGGAACTTTGACCTTCTTGAATTTCTTCGGTGGAGGTGCAGACCAGTCAAATTCTTTCTTGAGACCCATATTCTTTAGATCTTCAGCGCTGTAGACATGTGATAGAACAACCTAGGTATGGTTGAATGTTTCATGGAGGTAGTAGTGGTTTTTCTTCACTGCATTGTGTGTTGAGGTCATGTTGTGAAGAATTGAACCAAACTGACGCTTGACCCATTTATGATTGCGATCAACCTTCTGATGAAGACTGAGGAGTAACTCACGATCAGTCATCACCCTGGGTGCTGTGGCTTGAGGATTTTGCTTTGCGGCAGAGTCGTGTGCGGCAGAGTCATCATTGGTGGAGTAGGATGCAACCTTGCGAAATTGACCATCCAATGGACGAATGCCTTCATCTATCACAGCGGTAGCCTTGCCTTTATCATCAACTGAGGAAAATGTCCGTTTGAGGACTGTAATCGGAGGCAAGTAGCTGCCATGGTTCAAAGTGTCAGCTTTGTAATTCAGTGAAGCCCTTGTCCTGATGAATCTCATAATCCATTGTGCATACGGCTTCAGCTCAAAAGGTGACATTGCAATATTCGCCAGAGTCCTCATGAAGAAATCATGGAAGTTGACGGGAACGCCATGAATGATATTGAAAAGCATGTTCTTCATGATGCCAACGACTTCTTCATCATTTGAGTCGTGGCCTTTGATAGGACTCATTGTCTTCGTCAGAATTCGATAGACAGTCCGAGGCACATATAGTAATTCCTTGACGAGGAATTTGGTTCGAGGAGCCTGCCCTGGCTTCAAAGGCTTCATCAGCACTTGCATGAAATGATTTGAAAGCTCAGGTTCACTGTAGACGCAACGAGCACTGTCAAGGGGAGGACTGAGTGGGAGGGCACGAAGCAATTCAGTTGCTGGTGCCTTGTAGTGAGTATTTTCAGACATCCAGTCCAGCACCCATGAATTCACATCTTCAGAGTTTCTTGTGATGTGCAGCATTGCATAGAACTTAAGAATGAGTTCTTCATTCCAATCACAGATGTCAGTGCAGAAATTTAGCAGTCCTGCATCGTGAAGAACACTGAGGACTGGCTCGAAGCACGACAGAGACTCCATGTCTACATGAGGAATGTGTTCATGATCGAAGACTTTGTCTTTGTTGAACAGTACTGAGGAATAGAAATTGGCTTGACTAGCAGTCCAGAAACGTCTCTTCCTTATGCGAGCAGAGTCATTGGGGTTGTAGTCAGTGAAGAACACATGCTCGCTGAAGAAATCTTCAGCCTTGAACTTTTGCTTCTTTGAGAATGGATCCGTTGGCTTGGGTACTGGAGTGTCAGTGAGTTGCATCACAACCTCAGGAATCGCAATCTCAGGTTCTTCAGGCTGAGGAATTTCTGGTTCCTCTTCAGTAGCAGTCTGCGTGTTCAAAGGTTCAACAACAGCAGCTTCATCAGCACTAGCGGCTGGAATGTCTTCATGAACAGATGAGGTGGGATGAGTTTCTTCAGAGCCCATTTGAACTGTTGGTGCAAGGGACTGAGGTATTTGTTGCAGTGGGGTGAAGAGTGGAGAATTGGGGTGCTGACTTTCCCAAAAGTCATCATTCATCACGGGCGTTGTGCAGCCAATGTCCACGTCTTCATTTTCAATTTCTTCAACGCCAGCCTCTTCAGCTGTGAACTGAGGCATTGGCGAGGAAGTAACAGGCGTTGAAGGGATCGCATCCACTTCAATTTCTTCATCAACCTGCTCCGACGAAGCAGCAGATTGAGGTTCTTCAGTAGATCTGCTAGGGATCACATATTCCTCATCAAAAGGAACAAGGTCCTTTGATGGCATGGTGGAAATTGGAACAACATCAATTGGATTTTCCAGTGAGCTGGTCATAGGCTTCATCTTCTTTGGAGCTGAAGATTTTTAAGCACTTGATGCTTTCCTTTTCTACACTGCAGCTCGCTCTGCAGCCTTGGTCTTCTTCACATCGAATGCACATGCAAGAATTGGAGTTGGTGTAGGCGCAGGAGGAGCTGAGGAATCTGGTTGAATTTCCTCAGGCGCAACTGATGCAGTTGCCCTGACTTCTTTAGTTGCTTCAGCCGCACCACTCGTGGATGTCCTGGCAATTTCTTCAGCGGCTGGAATGGAGTCATCAGCCCTGGAACTAGCATTTTCTTCAGTAGCCTGAATGTCATCAGCGGTGCTGGCATGTTCTTCAGTTGGCCGAGCAGACGCTTCAACTTGAGGAATTTTTTGTTGTGATGGGGCTGCAACATTTGTGAATTTCTCAGTCAGTTTCATAAACCTGACTTTGGCTCCTTGCCAATCAGCATAGTAAGCATTGAGATCATCGCCGAGGGCTTTGATTTTAGCTTGGATCTTCAGGAGTTCATCAGGTGTCATATTGACAACGTTATTCTTCAGGAACTTCGCTTTTCTGAACTGAGTCTTCTTGATCTGCCTAGCCTTCTCAAATGTCCATTTCTCTTTAGTGATGAAATGGGTCAGCATGTGACTTTGACCAGGAGTCAGATTGAAATCAGGCATAGGAGTGTTTGGGTCCTTGTACCAGAGATCAATGTAATCAAGGATCGCCCTTGGATCCAAAAGCAGTGGCACATTTGTGCCTTTGGCTCTAGCGGCCCTTGCTTGTCGGTCTCTGATGATTTCTGCAAGTTCATCATCATCAGCTTCATCGTCTGATGGCACTTGGAAGGCAACCTGTTTCTTCTTCGGACTTGGCCGAGGACCTCGACCAGCCGTTGCCTTAGTCTTCAGCAGAGTGGGGCCTGATGAAGATTTTGGTGCAGCTGAGGAACTCGCTGAGGCACCAGAGGCAATAGAGATGCATGTAGTCCTTTGGCACATTGCCAGATATACAGGTGTTGAGGACTTTGCCGGAGCAGCTGAGGACTTTGGAGGAGTAGGAGCAGTAGTTGGAACTGGCCGTGAGGGCTTGGAAGATTCTAGCCGTGAGGGCTCTGAAGATTCTGGCCGTGAGGGCATTGCTAAGGAACTTGGCCGTGAGGGCATAGTTGG
Source organism: Triticum dicoccoides (assembly GCF_002162155.2). Lineage (NCBI taxonomy): Eukaryota > Viridiplantae > Streptophyta > Magnoliopsida > Poales > Poaceae > Triticum > Triticum dicoccoides. Next base: position 72,644,301 of record NC_041383.1, read on the forward strand.
TGAAGCACTTGGCTTGTGAGCGGGCTTCTTTGCCATTGATTTTCTTGGCTTGACAAAGGCCTCAGTGGCAGTAGCAGCAGCAGAGTCTTCATTAAATTTCCTCACTGCTTCTTTGGCTTGTCTTGCCAACTTAGCTTGGCGTTTGACCCATTCTTCAGGAAAGTCCTCACCACGATTGATGCTGGTGAGGTCAGCTTCTTGGCCAGGTGCCAATGGAGCTCTTGGTCATGGAGGATTAAGTGCGAATTTCTTCATATACTTTGGAGTCACATATCTGTACTCCCTCCAGTCTCTTGCCCATCTCCATTCAATCTACTGTATGCGCACCTTGCGCTGATTTTTAGTTTCTTTTCCGTATTTAGCCTCATCAGGTGTGCAATAATCAGCATAGATGTCCTCAGGGATTTCAAAAGCAGTCATGACCTCAGGCTTCTTTCCTCCTTTCTGCGGCTTCTTACCATCAGCCATATTCTTCAGATGAGGAATTTGAACAATGGAATTCTCTGAAGAAGTATGCAACTTTTCTTCGAGGAAAACTGCAAATGAGTTAAGTTGATGAGAACCTAGTGATTCAGCAGCGGACATGAGTACCTGTGAACAGAGTATAGTTGCGAGGAATTTGGAGAGGTCATATGCGTTCTCAGAAGGTTTTTCAAAAAGAGCAAGTTTGAGGAATTTGACCAGATGAGCCTTGAAGAATTTCATTAAGCGTTCTTTGTCTTAGGTTCCAGAGTTGTATAGATCGAGGATCCACACAATTGAGGAATCTTGAAGAAAAATGATGCTTAGAGAAATGAATCAAGAACAGATGACTAGTGAGGTGTTTGGTGTGTGAGGATTTGAAAATAAAACACCTTTGAAGATTTTGTTGTGAAATTTCGAATCAAAAAGGGGTAGTAAAAGTACCTTTTAATTACCCTTGATGAAGAACACGATGAACTGGGAAGAAGAACAGTGAAGTTCGTCGGTGTAGATCTTCCACGCCCTAACTTGGCGGAGGAAGACAGCTACGGCGGCGGCGGAGTGAAGATTTCCGCGGTCGGCGCGAGTACGACGGCGACGAGGTCGAGGCAGTGAAGCTCTTCCTCACCGGCGACGATGGAGTAGCGGCTCTAGGGTTTGAGGAGCTCGAGCGAGAGAGAGAGAGCGGTCGAGCGGGGTAAAGGAAGTGAGGAAGGGAAGAGGGGGTATTTATAGTTGCAGTTAAAACTGTTCGCCCGAAGATTTAGGACGAACGTGCCCCTGACCCTTCTCTTCGCTTGACATGTGTCACCCACGTACTGAGAAGTGGAGATCGTGTTAGATCGTGGGTGAATAGATACGTCTTTCGTGGAATCCTGAATGGTTTGAGCAGTAAAACCAAAAATTTGGATAAGATTAGTTTTAAAGTTCTGTTCGCAAATTCTTCAGCTGTCAAGGACACAGTGAAGATTTTGAACGAGTTTCAAATAGAATGCACATGAAGAATTTGTGAATAGATTGGATTGAGTATAGCATAGAGGGGGAAGGGGCCGATTGAAGGAAATATGCCCTAGAGGCAATAATAAAGTTATTATTTATTTCCTTATATCATGATAAATGTTTATTATTCATGCTAGAATTGTATTAATCGGAAACATAATACATGTGTGAATATATAGACAAACAGAGTGTCACTAGTATGCCTCTACTTGACTAGCTTGTTAATCAAAGATGGTTATGTTTCCTAGCCATAGACAAAAGAGTTGTTATTTGATTAACGGGATCACATCATTAGTTGAATGATCTGATTGACTTGACCCATTCCGTTAGCTTAGCACTTGATCATTTAGTATGTTGCTATTGCTTTCTTCATGACTTATACAAAGTTCCTGCAACTATAAGATTATGCAACTCCCGTTTACCGGAGGGACACTTTGTGTGCTACCAAACGTCACAACTTAACTGGGTGATTATAAAGGTACTCTACAGGTGTCTCCAAAAGTATATGTTGAGTTGGCGTAATTTGAGATTAGGTTTTGTCACTCCGATTGTCGGAGAGGTATCTCTGGGCCTTCTCGGTAATACTCATCACCTAAGCCTTGCAAGCATTGTAACTAATGAGTTAGTTATGAAATGATGTATTACGGAACGAGTAAAGAGACTTGCCAGTAACGAGATTAAACTAGGTATTGGATACCGACGATCGAATCTCGGGCAAGTAACATATCGATGACAAAGGGAACAACGTATGTTGTTATGCGGTTTGACCGATAAAGATCTTCGTAGAAAATGTAGGAACCAATATGAACATCCAGGTTCCACTATTGGTTATTGACCGAGAATAGTTCTAGGTCATGTCTACATAGTTCTCGAACCCGTAGGGTCCGCACGCTTAACGTTACGATGACAGTTTTATGAGTTTTGATGTACCGAAGGAGTTCGGAGTCCCGGATGAGATTGGGGACATGACGAGGAATCTCGAAATGGTCGAGACGTAAATATCGATATATTGGATGACTATATTCGGACATCGGAAAGGTTCCGAGTGGTTCGGATATTTTTCGGAGTACCGGGGAGTTACGGGAATACGGAGGAGAAGTATTGGGCCTTATTGGGCCATACGGGAAAGAGAGAGGGGCTGCCTAGGGCAGGCCGCGCCCCCCCAAGGCCTAGTCCAAATTGGACTAAGGGGAGGGGCTGCGCCCCTCCTTCCTTCCCTTCTCTTTTCCCCTTCCTTGTATCCTACTCCTACTACATGGAAGGACTCCTAGTTGGACTAGGAAAAAGGGAATCCTACTCCCGGTGGGAGTAGGACTCCCTAGGGCGCGCCATAGAGAGAGGGCCGGCCCTCCCCTCCTCCACTCCTTTATATACAGGGGCAGGGGGCACCCCATAGACACACAAGTTGATCTACGGATCGTTCCTTAGCCGTGTGCGGTGCCCCCCTCCACCATATTCCACCTCGGTCGTATCGTCACGGAGTTTAGGCGAAGCCCTGTGCCGGTAGAGCATCATCATCGTCACCACGCCGTCGTGCTGATGGAACTCATCCCCGACACCCTGCTGGATCGGAGTCCGGGGATCGTCATCGAGCTGAACGTGTGCATAACACGGAGGTGCCGTACGTTCGGTACTTGGATCGGTCGGATTGTGAAGACGTACGACTACATCAACCGCGTTGTCATAACGCTTCCGCTTTCGGTCTACGAGGGTACGTGGACACACTCTCCCCTCTCGTTGCTATGCATCACCATGATCTTGCGTGTGCGTAGGAATTTTTTTGAAATTACTACATTCCCCAACAGTGGCATCCGAGCCAGGTTTTATGCGTTGATGTTATATGCACGAGTAGAACACAAGTGAGTTGTGGGCGATACAAGTCATACTGCTTACCAGCATGTCATACTTTGGTTCAGCGGTATTGTGAGATGAAGCGGCCCGGACCGACATTACGCGTACGCTTACGCGAGACTGGTTTCACCGCTGCGAGCACTCGTTGCTTAAAGGTGACTGGCGGGTGTCTGTCTCTCTCACTTTAGTTGAACCGAGTATGGCTACACCCGGTCCTTACGAAGGTTAAAACAGCACCAACTTGACAAACTATCGTTGTGGTTTTGATGCGTAGGTAAGAACGGTTCTTGCTCAGCCCGTAGCAACCACGTAAAACTTGCAATAACAAAGTAGAGGACGTCTAACTTGTTTTTGCAGGGCATGTTGTGATATGATATGGTTAAGACGTGATGCTATATTTTATTGTATGAGATGATCATGTTTTGTAACCGAGTTATCGGCAACTGGCAGGAGCCATATGGTTGTCGCTTTATTGTATGAAATGCAAACGCCATGTAATTGCTTTACTTTATCACTAAGCGGTAGCGATAGTCGTAGAAGCAATAGTTGGCGAGACGACAACGATGCTACGATGGAGATCAAGGTGTCGCGCCGGTGACGATGGTGATCATGATGGTGCTTCGGAGATGGAGATCACAAGCACAAGATGATGATGGCCATATCATATCACTTATATTGATTGCATGTGATGTTTATCCTTTATGCATCTTATCTTTCTTTGATTGACGGTAGCATTTTAAGATGATCTCTCACTAAAAATTATCAAGAAGTGTTCTCCCTGAGTATGCACCGTTGCCAAAAGTTCGTAGTGCCCAAACACCACGTGATGATCGGGTGTGATAAGCTCTACGTCCATCTACAACGGGTGCAAGCCAGTTTTGCACACGCAGAATACTCAGGTTAAACTTGACGAGCCTAGCATATGCAGATATGGCCTCGGAGCACGGAGACCAAAAGGTCGAGCGTGAATCATATAGTAGATATGATCAACATAGTGATGTTCACCATTGAAAACTACTCCATCTCAGGTGATGATCGGTTATGGTTTAGTTGATTTGGATCACGTGTTCACTTAGATGACTAGAGAGATGTCTGTCTAAGTGGGAGTTCTTAAGTAATATGATTAACTGAACTTTAATTTATCATGAACTTAGTCCTGGTAGTATTAGCATATCTATGTTGTAGATCAATAGCTCGTGTTGTTGCTTTTATATGTTTATTTTGATATGTTCCTAGAGAAAATTGTGTTGAAAGATGTTAGTAGCAATGATGCGGATTGGATCCGTGATCTAGGTTTATCCTCATTGCTGCACAGAAGAATTATGTCCTAGATGCACCGCTAGGTGACAGGCCTATTGCAGGAGCAGATGCAGACGTTATGAACGTTTGGCTAGCTCAATATGATGACTACTTGATAGTTTAAGTGCACCATGCTTAACGGCTTAGAATCGGGACTTCAAAGACGTTTTGAACGTCATGGACCATATGAGATGTTCCAGGAGTTGAAGTTAATATTTCAAGCAAATACCCGAGTTGAGAGATATGAAGTCTCCGACAAGTTCTATAGATAAAAGATGGAGGAGAATCGCTCAACTAGTGAGCATGTGCTCAGATTGTCTAGGTACTACAATCGCTTGAATCAAGTGGGAGTTAATCTTCCAGATAAGATGGTGATTGACAGAATTCTCTAGTTACCATCACCAAGTTAGTAGAACTTCGTGATGAACTATAGTATGCAAGGGATGATGAAAATGATTCCCGAGTTTTTCATGATGATGAAATCGATGAAGGTAGAAATCAAGAAAGAACATCAAGTGTTGATGGTTAACAAGACCACTAGTTTCAAGAAAAGGGCAAAGGGATAGAAGGGAACTTCAAGAAGAACGGCAAGCAAGTTGCTGCTCAAGTGAAGAAGCCCAAGTCTGGACCTAAGTGCTTCTACTGCAAAGGGACTGGTCACTGAAAGCAGAACTACCCCAAGTATTTGGCGGATAAGAAGGATGGCAAAGTGAACAAAGGTATATTTGATATACATGTTATTGATGTGTACTTTACTAGTGTTTATAGCAACCCCTCGGTACTTGGTACTGGTTCAGTTGCTAAGAGTAGTAACTCGAAACGGGAGTTGCAGAATAAACAGAAACTAGTTAAGGGTGAAGTGACGATGTGTGTTGAAAGTAGTTTCAAGATTGATATGATCATCATCGCACACTCCCTATACTTTCGGGATTAGTGTTGAACCTAAATAAATGTTATTTGGTGTTTGCGTTGAGCATGAATATGATTTGATCGTGTTTATTGCAATACGGTTATTCATTTAAGTAAGAGAATAAACTGTTGTTCTGTTTACATAAATAAAACCTTATATGGTTACACACACAATGAAAATGGTTCATTGGATCTCGATCGTAGTGATACACATATTCATAATATTGAAACCAAAAGATGCAAAGTTAATAATGATAGTGCAACTTATTTGTGGCACTGCCGTTTAGGTCATATTGGTGTAAAGCGCATGAAGAAACTCCATGCTGATGGGATTTTGGAATCATTTGATTATGAATCACTTGATGCTTGCGAACCATGCCTCATGGGAAAGATGACTAAGACTCCGTTCTCCGGAACAGTGGAGCGAGCAACTGACTTATTGGAAATAATACATACTAATGTATGCGATCCGATGAGTGTTAAGGCTCACGGCGGGTATCGTTATTTTCTGACCTTCACAGATGATTTGAGCAGATATGGGTATATCTACTTGATGAAACATAAGTCTGAAACATTTGAAAAGTTCAAAGAATTTCAGAGTGAAGTGGAAAATCATCGTGACATGAAAATAAGGTTTCTATGATCTGATCGCGGAGACAAATATTTGAGTTACGAGTTTGGTCTTCAATTAAAACAATGTGGAATAGTTTCACAAATTCATGCCACCTGGAACACCACATCATAATGGTGTGTCCGAATCTCATAACCGTACTTTATTGGATATAGTACAATCTATGATGTTTCTTACTGATTTACCAATATCGTTTTGGGATCATGCATTAGAGACAGCTGCATTCACGTTAAATAGGGCACCATCTAAATCCGTTGAGATGACACTATATGAACTATGGTTTAGCAAGAAACCAAAGTTGTCATTTCTTAAAAGTTTGGGGTTGTGATGCTTATGTGAAAAAGTTTCATCCAGATAAGCTCAAACCCAAATCGAAGAAATGCGTCCTCATAGGATACCCAAAGGAGACTGTTGGGTACACCTTCTATCACAGATCCGAAGACAAGACATTCGTTGCTGAGAATGGATCCTTTCCAGAGAAGGAGCTTCTCTCGAAAGAAGTGAGTGGGAGGAAAGTAGAACTTGATAAGGTAATTGTACCTTCTCCCTCATTGGAAAGTAGTTCATCACAGAAATCTGTTCCTGTGACTACTACACCAATTAGTGAGGAAGCTAATGATGATGATCATGTAACTTCAGATCAAGTTACTACCGAACCTCGTAGGTCAACCAGAGTGAGATCCGCACCAGAGTGGTATGGTAATCCCATTCTGGAGGTCATGTTACTTGACCATGACGAACCTACGAACTATGAGGAAGCGATGATGAGCCCAAATTCCGCAAAATGGTTTGAGGTCATGAAATCTGAGATATGATCCATGTATGAGAACAAAGTATGGACTTTGATGGATTTGCCCGATGATCGGCAAACCATAGAAAATAAATGGATCTTCAAGAGGAAGACGGACGTTTATAGTAGTGTTACTATCTACAAAGCTAGACTTGTCGAAAGAGGTTCTTGACAAAGTTCAAGGTGTTGACTACGATGAAATTTTCTCACTCGTAGCGATGCTTAAGTCTGTCCAAATCATGTTAGCAATTGCCGCATTTTTATGAAATCTGGCAAATGGATAAACAAAACTACATTCCTTAATGGATTTAAAGAAGAGTTGTATATGATGCAACCAGAAGGTTTTGTCAATCCTAAAGGTGCTGACAAAATACGTAAGCTCCAGCGATCCATCTATGGACTGGTGCAAGCATCTTGGAGTTGGAATATACGCTTTGATAAGTTGATCAAAGCATATAGTTTTATACAGACTTGCGGTGAAGCCTGTATTTACTAGAAAGTGAGTGGGAGCACTACAGCATTTTTGATAAGTATATGTGAATGACATATTGTAGATCGGAAATAATGTAGAATTATTCTGCAAAGCATAAAGGAGTGTTTGAAAGGAGTTTTTCAAAGAAAGACCTCGGTGAAGCTATTTACATATTGAGCATCAAGATCTATAGAGATAGATCAAGACGCTTGATAAGTTTTTTCAATAAGTACATTCCTTGACAAGATTTTGAAGTAGTTCAAAATGGAACAGTCAAAGAAAGAGTTTTTGCCTGTGTTACAAGGTGTGAAATTGAGTAAGACTCAAAACCCGACCACGGCAGAAGATAGAAAGAGAATGAAAGTCATTCCCTATGCCTTGGCCATAGGTTCTATAAAGTATGCCATGATATGTACCAGATCTATTGTATACCCTACACTGAGTTTGGCAAGGGAGTACAATAGTGATCTAGGAGTAGATCACTGGACAGCGGTCAAAATTATCCTTAGTGGAATAAGGATATGTTTCTCGATTATGGAAGTGACAAAAGGTTCATCGTAAAGGGTTACGTCGATGCAAGTTTTGACACCAATCTGGATGACTCTAAGTCTCGATCTAGATACATATTGAAAGTGGGAGCAATTAGCTAGATTAGCTCCGTGCAGAGCATTGTAGACATAGAAAATTGCAAAATACATAACGGATCTGAATGTGAAAGACCCGTTGACTAAGATTCTTTCACAAGCAAAACATGATCACACCTTAGTATTCTTTGGGTGTTAATCACATAGCGATGTGAACTAGATTACTGAATCTAGTAAACCCTTTGGGTGTTGGTCACATGGCGATGTGAACTATGGGTGTTAATCAGATGATGATGTGAACTATCGATGTTAATCACATGGTGATGTGATCTAGATTATCGACTCTAGTGCAAGTGGGAGACGAACGTGCCCCTGACCCTTCTCTTCGCTTGACATGTGTCACCCACGTACTGAGAAGTGGAGATCGTGTTAGATCGTGGGTGAATAGATAAGTCTTTCGTGGAATCCTGAATGGTTTGAGCAGTAAAACCAAAAATTTGGATAAGATTAGTTTTAAAGTTCTGTTCGCAAATTCTTCAGCTGTCAAGGACACAGTGAAGATTTTGAACGAGTTTCAAATAGAATGCACATGAAGAATTTGTGAATAGATTGGATTGAGTATAGCATAGAGGGGGAAGGGGCCGATTGAAGGAAATATGCCCTAGAGGCAATAATAAAGTTATTATTTATTTCCTTATATCATGATAAATGTTTATTATTCATGCTAGAATTGTATTAATCAGAAACATAATACATGTGTGAATATATAGACAAACAGAGTGTCACTAGTATGCCTCTACTTGACTAGCTTGTTAATCAAAGATGGTTATGTTTCCTAGCCATAGACAAAAGAGTTGTTATTTGATTAACGGGATCACATCATTAGTTGAATGATCTGATTGACTTGACCCATTCCGTTAGCTTAGCACTTGATCATTTAGTATGTTGCTATTGCTTTCTTCATGACTTATACAAAGTTCCTGCAACTATAAGATTATGCAACTCCCGTTTACCGGAGGGACACTTTGTGTGCTACCAAACGTCACAACTTAACTGGGTGATTATAAAGGTACTCTACAGGTGTCTCCAAAAGTATATGTTGAGTTGGCGTAATTCGAGATTAGGTTTTGTCACTCCGATTGTCGGAGAGGTATCTCTGGGCCTTCTCGGTAATACTCATCACCTAAGCCTTGCAAGCATTGTAACTAATGAGTTAGTTATGAAATGATGTATTACGGAACGAGTAAAGAGACTTGCCAGTAACGAGATTAAACTAGGTATTGGATACCGACGATCGAATCTCGGGCAAGTAACATACCGATGACAAAGGGAACAACGTATGTTGTTATGCGGTTTGACCGATAAAGATCTTCGTAGAAAATGTAGGAACCAATATGAACATCCAGGTTCCACTATTGGTTATTGACCGAGAATAGTTCTAGGTCATGTCTACATAGTTCTCGAACCCGTAGGGTCCGCACGCTTAACATTACGATGACAATTTTATGAGTTTTGATGTACCGAAGGAGTTCGGAGTCCCGGATGAGATCGGGGATATGACGAGGAGTCTCGAAATGGTCGAGACGTAAAGATCGATATATTGGACGACTATATTCGGACATCGGAAAGGTTCCAAGTGGTTCGGATATTTTTCGGAGTACCGGGGAGTTACGGGAATACGGAGGAGAAGTATTGGGCCTTATTGGGCCATACGGGAAAGAGAGAGGGGCTGCCTAGGGCAGGCCCCCCCCCAAGGCCTAGTCCGAATTGTACTAAGGGGAGGGGCTGCGCCCCTCCTTCCTTCCCTTCTCTTTTCTCCTTCCTTGTCTCCTACTCCTACTACATGGAAGGACTCCTAGTTGGACTAGGAAAAAGGGAATCCTACTCCCGGTGGGAGTAGGACTCCCTAGGGCGCGCCATAGAGAGAGGGCCGGCCCTCCCCTCCTCCACTCCTTTATATACGGGGGCAGGGGGCACCCCATAGACACACAAGTTGATCTACGGATCGTTCCTTAGCCGTGTGCGGTGCCCCCCTCCACCATATTCCACCTCGGTCGTATCGTCGCGGAGTTTAGGCGAAGCCCTGCGCCGGTAGAGCATCATCATCGTCACCACGCCGTCGTGCTGACGGAACTCATCCCCGACACCCTGCTGGATCGGAGTCCGGGGATCGTCATCGAGCTGAACGTGTGCAGAACACGGAGGTGCCGTACATTCGGTACTTGGATCGGTCGGATCGTGAAGACGTACGACTACATCAACCGCGTTGTCATAACGCTTCCGCTTTCGGTCTACGAGGGTACGTGGACACACTCTCCCCTCTCGTTGCTATGCATCACCATGATCTTGCGTGTGCGTAGGAATTTTTTTGAAATTACTACGTTCCCCAACACCGATCACATTCACTTAGCAGAAAATGCAACTTGAAGAATTAGCCATAAGTGAATGCTGTAGAGGACATAAACTCATAT